>NC_069674.1:59793016-60111670 GCF_023699985.2 Odocoileus virginianus | reverse complement strand
CATTCACCACACAACTCCCCTATTCTGGCAGTAAGGAAGGGACCAAACTCTTGGAGACTGGTCTAGGATCTGCAAAAAATCAATGAGGCCGTCACACCAACATTCCCAGTAGTCCCTAACCCTTACACCCTCCTGTCCACCATACCTCCGACTGCAACCCACTTCACGGTATTAGACCTCAAAGATGCCTCTTTCACCATCCCCCTCCATTCCCTCTCCCAACCCCTTTTCACCTTCAACTGGCAAGACCCGGAGACTCATGTTTCCCAAAAACTACCATGGACAGTTCTTCTCCAGGGGTTCAGAGACAGCCCCCACTTTTTTGGACAGGCTTTACAAAAGGACCTACAGACACTTGACCTAGCCTTGAGTTCCAGAAAAGATCTATTTCTGTTTTATTGACTATGCCAAAGCCTTTGATTGTGTGGATTACAACAAACTGTGGAAAATTCTGAAAGAGACAGGAATACCAGACCACCTGACCTGCCTCTTGAGAAATCTGTATGCAGGTCAAGAAGCAACATTTAGAACTGGACATGGAACAACAGACTGGTTACAAATAGGAAAAGGAATATGTTAGGGCTGTATATTGTCACCGAGCTTATTTAATTTATATGCAGAACACATCATGAGAAACACTGGGCTGGATGAAGCACAAGCTGGAATCAGGATTGCCGGAAGAAATATCAATAACCTCAGATGTGCAGATGACAACACCCTTGTGGCAGAAATCAAAGAAGAATGAAAGAGCCTCCTGATGAAAGTGAAAGAGGAGAGTGAAAAAGTTGGCTTAGAACTCAGCATTCAGAAAACAAAGATCATGGCATCTAGTCCCATCACTTCATGGCATATAGACGGGGAAACAGTGGAAACAGTGAGAGACTTTATTTTGGGGTCTCCAAAATCACTGCAGATGGTAGCTGCAGTCATAAAATTCAAAAGACACTTACTCCTTGGAAGAAAAGTTATGACCGACCTAGACAGCATATTAAAAAGCAGACATTACTTTGCCAGCAAAGGTCCATCTAGTCAAAGCTATGGTTTTTCCAGTAGTCATGTATGGATATGAGAGTTGGACTATAAAGAAAACTGAGTGCCAAAGAATTGATGTTTTTGCACTAGGGTGTTGGAGAAGACTCTTGAGAGTCTCTTGGATTGCAAGGAGATCCAATCAGTCCATTCTAAAGAAGATCAGTCCTGGGTGTTCATTGGAAGGACTGATATTGAAGCTGAAACTCCAATACTCTGGCCACCTGATGCAAAGAGCTGACTCATTTGAAAAGATCCTGATGCTGGGAAAGATTGAAGGTGGGAGGAGAAGGGGACGACAGAGGCTGAGATGGTTGGATAGCATCACTGACTCAATGGATGTGAGTTTGAGTAAACTCCGGGAGTTGGTGATAGACAGGGAGGCCTGGCATGCTGCAGTCCATGGGGTCACAGAATTGGACATGACTGAGCAACTGAACTGATATTTTGTGGAGAGGAACTAAACATAAGTATTTAACATTTAACATACAGGGTTCATTTGAATCAGGCCAAGTACCTAAACTGGGATTCACCCCTTGTAATTCTCAGTACCTGGCTAAGATTTGAGGGGGTCCAGAAGCAGCCTTTGGTGAGAAGCTGGGTGGGCAGGAGAGACCATGGATTGTAAAGAGGACTGTTCACTGGGATGAGAAGCTGTGGGTTGTAATAGACACATCCCTACCCTGATGCTTTTAGTCTACTAGGTCCACACCACTCACTGAATATAGCTTCTAGAGACTTAAAGGATACCTGACACATCCTCTCACATTCAATATACCTCTGAAACTATCATGTAAGAGCCATTCATTCTTCAAAAATAGTCTGGTACTGGGCAGAGAGTGGAGTAAAAAATAAGATTCTCACTTTTGGGGAGCTCTGGTGCAGAATTGAAGAAGCCTATCCCCAAACCTGATGAAAAAACAAACAAACAAATAAATAGCAAATAACAATCAGTACTGACAATTGGAAAGAGTCCAAAACTCAAACCTTACACTTGGAGAAATATTATCTAAAACCAGATCAATTTGGAACTAATGCAGAAAAAAATGCTAGAAATCAACATGCCTCTTGGGAAAACAGTAGAGTGGGCTGAAGAAGGAAGACAAAATTCTGAAGACAAAAAATATATTAATGCTACTTTGAGGGACAAGACTGGGAACATGGCAATCTGTGATAAAAAAAATAAAGTATGCCCCAAGAGGAATTCTTCTTCCATACAGTCAGTGGACAGAGACTTGATCTGGACTGAGAGAATCACACAGATCCTGTTCTTTACAAATTTCTACCAGGAGAAGAAAAGCAAAGATGGTATAAGAAAAAACATTTTAAGGATAATGTTCTTGATAACACACACAAGCTTGACCAGATGGAGGGGAGAAGAGTGAAAGGAAGGCAAAGCCTGAAGCAATTGGAAGCTTGTGCATCAGATCAGAATGAGAGCCCTTCGGGGAAGATGTGGAACTCAAGTCATTGGGTGGGGGGGGTGGTGTTGTGCATTGTGTTGATGTGGAACATAATTTCAGGATAAAAGGACACAGCAGACCTGATTCAGCTATTCAGGACTGAGTCCCCTTCCTTCCCCAGGCTCTCAAACTTTGGTGTTGATGCATGTTTATACCAACAGACCCCACAAAATTAAGCTGATTTCATGATAACAATGAATTTTTTTAAGTAACTAAAATTCTTCTCATCTATTACTGCATTTACTTGTCATAAAAATCAACCACTTTAGGACTGTTGAAGTCTGTAAAATCTAAAAAATGTTTCTTAGGCATATTTTACAAACCTATTAAAGAAAAAAATGATATCTCAACTGCATTCATGTGAATTGCTAATGCTTCATTAATGATGCTCAAATGCAATGATCACTGGGTGAACAACACTGTGGGAAATTTTTAATCTCAACAGTCATTATTGTTTTAAGTCATTTGTTTGCTTATGGTGACTAACTGTATACTTATTATTATATAAAAGTCTATTTCTGTGGTGCAAAAAACTGTTTTCCAATTATAAGCAATCTAATAAATGAATCTAAATAACTTGATAATAAAGTAAGCAACCAGTGATTCATTCTTTATGCAACTCATTGCTTCACTATAATAATAAACATCACTGTTCAGAAGTACTTGTAGAAGAAGTGTTTTAGACCCATGATTATTAACTTTTTCAGAAAACAGCAGGTTGACTCTACTTATAACTCAATAAAACCAAAATAAGCTGCTTTATTTACTTAATTGGAGCAAAGATCCCAGAAGCCAGGGTTTACGAATAGATGGTTAAAATAACTCTCCATTCCACTGCATTGTCAGAGGTTATTCATTTAATTCCATTACTGTTGAGCACATGAAACCTGTACAAGAGAACACTGTCCCTTGTTTTTCCACATTTTCTCTTCTGGAGATTAGAAAAACTGTTGCTGGCTTGCTATAGCCCTCAATTATTAAATCTTTAAGCTAAGGTCAGAGCTAATGCTCCAAGTACTCATTAATTCAAACTGGAATGCTTCATGTTTGGGTAGCTTCTTATTCAGTATATTATTATCGTGAGTGTGCATGGATGTATGTGTGTGTAAATATTTTTTAAAAAGACTCATCTGATAATTAGAGGGTTGCTTAGACTCTGAAGATAAGTTTCAAGTACTGTGAAGTCATAGAAGAGGTCAACATTTACATATTAATGTGGAAAGATGTACTGTTAAGAAAGCAAATTGCAGAATAATATTATGTTATCTTCTACTTGAGTATCATTAAAGACTATGACTCCTCTAGGAAAAAACCACCTGCTTATACTTCCAGGAAGGATATCCTGGAAACTACTACTGACAAGAGAACTGGAAATCAGGCATAGAAAGAAGATTCACCTCTCATTGTACATCCCAGACTCCCAATCTCTGCTTCTTCCTGCCCCTCAGTCTGCCCTTTGTCAGTTTCCTTGACTTGTTCCTCCTATAGTATTCACATCCGAAATGCTGGCAACCCTCAGAACCTATCCTACACGCCCTTCTCTTCTCCATTCTCCAATAATGACCTCATTTAGGGTGACAGCTTTCAATATCCTCAAAAACTGATGAATCTCCAGTCCAAACTCCTATGCCTTACATCTTTCTGGAAATCTTGAACCATCCAGCACATTGGTCCCTTAATGTAAGCACATAGTTGATGAATGCCATCTCAAATTTAATTTGAAAAAAGAAATTTTTGTTTTTATCTCTGAATCTTTTTCAGTTAAATAAATTAAAACATTATTCCTCCAGGTGATTAAGTCACAATCCAGGAATTATCCTTCATTCCTCTTTTTCCTTTACACTGAATGTTCAGTTTATCAAGGAGTCTTCTAGTGTTCCCTCCAAAACATCCCTTACCCATTAATTTCCCTCTATCTCTTTGACTACAGTCCACATATAAGCAACCATCACTTCCCACATGAACTTCTTATAGGACTGCTCCCTGCTTCTTTTCTAGTTTCCCTATAATCCATTTCCCCCATGGTAGCCAGAATGATCCAAGTTGTTTTCTTTTTCCCCTTCTCTACTTAATATATGCCAATGGCTTCCCATTGCTCCTAGAACAAGTTACCCTAGCTAGGAAGATCCCTATTTGGGCTTTGCCTGCCTCTGTGACGTCATCTCGGGTTGCTCCACCTCTTTTCCACTAAGTTCCATTACACGGCTTTCTTTTGGTTCCTCAGCTAGACCCAATGTGCACCCAGTTTTGCACTTTTTCACTAACTATTCCTTCTGTCCAAATCTTCTCCCCCTTATTTCTCAAATGGCTTATTTTTTCCTGTAACAGAGACTGATACTCAGAAGTGGAGTGCTGCCATTATGAAAGCCTAAAATATGGTACTGGCTTAGCAGTGTCATAGCAGGAAGAAAGGACACAGACACTGCAGGCGAAAAAATCTGGTGATTCTTGTTCTGCTGCTGCAAAACTTTTGGTTACAGGATCTCCCGGGATAGGGGCTCCCAGGTGGCTCAGTGGTAACGGATCCACCTGCCAATGCAGGAGACACAGGGGATGCAGGAGACGCAGGTTCAATCCCTGGGTCGGGAAGATCCCCTAGAGGAGGAAATGGCAACCCACTCCAGTATTCTTGCCTGGAAAATCCCATGGATAGGGGAGCCTGGCGGGCTACAGTTAATGGAGTCCCAAAGAGTCAGACACGACTGAGTGACTGAGTGTGTGCATGTGCATGCACACACACACACACACACATCTCCTGTGATAATTTGGAAGGCAAATCATATGCCTATATGTCTACATTCTAGGAGAAGAGGTTAAACAGAAAGCCAGAATATCACCACGTAGCTGCAGCTCCTTGCCACCTTTTGACAAGTTATTATAAGAGAGAAATGATATCAGGCAAGAACTGTTCAGTTTGTAAGAGGTCTGGAGCTTGACAAGGTTGGAAAAACTTAACTTACGTATGCACTCTCAAGTATCAGGAGCTAAGACTGTTTTTGCTCATACTCTTTTTCAAAAACCTTACATAAATCCAAACAAAGGAATAAAGCAGTGATTCTCAACTGGGGACATTTTGCTTCCCCAGGTAACACTTAGTGTCTGGTGACACTTTTGGCTATGACAACTGAGACAGAGTGATACTGGCATCTCCTAGATAGAGGCCAGGGATGCTGCTAAACATCTTTGAAAGCACAGGATAGCCCTACACAATAAAGACTTTACTAAGGCTTCCATAAGCCTCCTGGAAGAAAACACAGGAAACAAGTTCTTTGACATTGGTTTTGGCAATGATTTTGTAAATACAATACCTAAAACACAAGTGACAAAGCTAAAATAAATAATAGCACCACATCAAACTAAAAAGTTTCTGCACAGCAAAAACAACAACAACAAAAAAACAACAAAATGAGGTTATCTCAGAGTGGGATAAAATATTTGCAAACCACATATCTGATAAGGGCTTACTATCCAAAATATATAAAGAACTCACATAACCCAACAGCAGAAAAACAACAAAACAATCAGAAAAAAAAAAAACAATTGAATTTGAAAAATGAGCAAAGGATCTGAATAGACATTTTTCCAAAGAAGACATTTAAATAACTAACAGGTGTATGAAAAGGTACTCAATATCACTAATCTTCAAAAATGTGAATCAAAACTACAATGAGGTATCACCTCACACCTGTCAGAATGGCTATTATCAAAAAAATAAGAAGTGACAAGTGTTGATGAGGATGTGGAAAAAAAGGAAAACTTGTGCCCTGCTGGTGGGAATGTAGATGGGCGCAGCCAGAATGGAAAACAGTATGGAGGGTCCTCATTAACTAAAAACAGAACTACTGTATGATTCAGCAATCTTGCATCTGGGTATTTATCTGAAGGAAGCAGATCACTAACTCAAAAAGGTAACCACACCCCCTTATTCACTGCAGCATTATTTACGAGTGGTAAAGAACCCGCCTGCCAAGTCAGGAGACATGAGAGATGCGGATTCGATCCCTGGGTCAGAAAGATCCCCTGGAGGAAGGCATAGCAATTCGGTCCAGGATTCTTGCTGGGAGAATCCCATGGACAGAGGAGCCTGGCAGGCTACAGTCCATAGTGTCACAAAGAGCAGACACAACTGAAGCAACTCAGCACACACACAAGACATGGAAATAATCTAAGTGTTCATTGATGGATGAATAGATAAATAAAATGGTCTATACACACATTATATAATGGAATATTATTCAGCCATAAAGAAGAAAATTTTGCCATTTGCAGCAACATAAATGAAACTTGGAAGTTTTTTATGCTAAGTAGAGTAAACCAGACAGAAAAAGATAAATACTATATGATACTATGTGATCTCACATAAATATGAAACCTACTTAAAAGGACTAAATCTTATAATTTTTTTTCAGTTGAACTCAAAAGATTCAGGTTCATCACGAGTGCCTCTCCTATAACACCAAGAGGTATCTTCAGATTCTGCAAAGCAGGCTTGGGCAAAAGTAAAAGGACTATTTGCAACTTATCTCATGCTTAATTAATGGATAGATGTCAGAAATATGACAGTGAAATAACAAGTGTAAAAATAAACATGCATTTCTTTCCAAGACACTTAAAAGTGTAAAGATTTAAATAACTTCTTTTACAGGGAATTAACATATAAAAAGGGTATGTTAGTATATTCTACTTTGAGAGTTGATGTAATATACCTTTACATCACTTCTGTATACAGGGCCTTATTTTGTTTTATAATGTGGCTTGGGCAGTGCTATCATGATGCAATAATTTCTAAATTTCTCCCACCAAATTATAATCACTAATACAGTGCTTTTCACATCACATTTCTCATTTGAGTTAAAACATTAAACAATAGAAGGAATATGTATTCATTTCAAATGTGTGAGGTCAGAAGCTTTTGAAAATTATGTTTACCTTTTCACGATCTTTACACTCAAACTAATAATTTTCATCTCCAATAGACTTAGTGATAGCCCCTCTTAATATTAAGGTACAAATGCAAGAAGGATTTAGCTGGAGGCCATAGTTTAAATCATAAATGGCTCTTTCAGTTTCTTTGCATGAATTCCACAGAAGAGCTCTAACACAATACACTTCCTGGAAAACATAAAACTCTTTTTTTTTTAATGTGGTTAATCTTTAGGTTTAAAAGAAATCCAGAATCAAAACAAGTGAAAAAGACACAAGTCAGGCTAAAGTCGCATAGTTTTAAGAGCCCCAGCCCAGGAGTTCAGAGATCTGGATTTTTGTTCCCTGAGTTCCATTAACTGACAGGGTTGTACTAACCGTGCAGCCAAGCAGACTGTGCACTGGAAACTCAGGAGCACCATTCATGTGGCCCAAACTTGATCATGTGAACTGTGCCCCTTAGTTTTTTCACCTGCAAAGTAAGACAACTGCAACAGATATCTTTTAGGCTTCTCAAGTTATAGATTTGCAACCATCTTCTTCACGCATTTTCATTAATTACATACTTTAGCTCTGCCCATCTTTTCAGAAAACTGCATATACCATTTGGCAATAAATTATTAATAAAGTCAACACAACATTTCATCAATCTATTTCACAGAAAGTGAAGCTTGTAAAGGCACATTTTATGAAGACAGTATATGGTAGTAAATAAGTTATAGTCTACTGTTATTGATATAATAGTTTTTAACTTAAGGATTCCTATATTTCATTCTTCTATTCCAAGGTGCACAATTTTTACTAACTTAAAAACTAGTCAAGGAAATATATAGTGGTACATACAGAAAAATGAAAGTGAAAGTCACTCAGTCATGTCCAAGTCTTTGTGACCCCATGGACTATACAGTCCATGGAATTCTCCAGGCCAGAATGCTGGAGTGGGTAGCCTTTCCTTTCTCCAGGGGATCTTCCCAACCTAGGGATTGAACCCAGATCTCCTGTATTGTTCACTGGGGCAGAAGCTTCACCAGCTGAGCCACAAGGGAAGCCATACATAAAAATAGGGAGAAGTAATTATAATCTCTAAATAATAGCAAGCAGAGAAGATAAAGGGAAGAATTTTTGGAATAGCACACTATTATTAGTCATTTATTTACACTAAAATTTATCAGGTTAAGAATGTTCAAAGAAATAGCTTTATTAGCATCTTTTATTGCTTTTCTCTTTTATCCTAACTCACTGTAGAGAAGGTGGAAAGTAAGTGTATTTTTTCATAGTCTCTCTCTTCATATTTTATTGCCAAGGATAAACTGGAAATTAAATGCTTTTCATATTCTGATATTCATTTATATGATGTTTATAGATGGTTTCAATTTACTGAAAAGGTACTACAGGACATGCTGAAATTCTTACAGATTTATAAAGAAAGAGGTTTTTTAAAATAAAAATGAGCCAGTGAAATCTAAATGCTATTGAAGGACCTACTACCCTCAAATCAGATCAGGAGGGTTGGCTTTGGACATGGCTTGAACTGGAAGTGAAGAAAAGCAGATATAAAAGAGTTAGAGAAGAAAATAGAAGATTAATATGAAAATAAAACTGGCTTTAATAATTCTTTACTTCTGTGAATAGAAGCCTATTAATATACTTCAGAAAGATCTGACAAATCTTGACAAGATGAAATGTAATTGTTTCCCACTTAATATTTCAACTATTTTTATAGACTGGGGATGAAAGTAGAGATTACTAGGGGCTTCTGCCTCCTATGCTAATGCCTTAGTTATCTATCGCTGATTAAAAAATTACAATACAAAGACGCTGGCCAAGGCTGGGTTCTCACCTGGTGATACAACTGGGGAAGGATCCATCACTCATGTGGTTGTTGGAGGTATTCACTTCCTTGCAAGTTATAGGATCTATGGAAGCTGACTTGTTTAGAAACCAGAGGTGGAGAGAGAAAAAGTCAGCTAGCCAGACAGATTCTAACATAACATAACATAATCATTAGGCTGACATTCCTACACATTTGCTATAATCTATTGGTTAGAACCAAGTGAGTCACAGGTCCAGGAAAAAGCGGTAATTACATCAGGAAACCGAGGTCATGGGGGCTACCTTAGAGCTTTTTTGCCACAGTCCACCCTCTGGAATCAATAATTCACATCTCTTTCCTTAAAAAGCTAGGAACAAAACCATCTTATGGCCCAGCAATACCACTTCTAGGCAGATACCTTGAGAAAACTAAAACTAAAAAAGACACATGTACCCCAGTGTTCATTGCAGCACTATTTACAATAGCTAGGACATGGAAGCAATTTAGATGTCCATCAGCAGATGAATGGATAAAGAAGCTGTGGCACATATATATACAAAGGAATACTACTCAGCCATAAAAAGGAATGCATTTGAGTCAGTTCTAATGAGGTGGATGAACCTAGAGCCTATTATACAGAGTGAAGTAAGTCAGAAAGAGAAAGACAAATATTGTATCGTAACACATATATATGGAATCTAGAAAGATGGCACTGATGAACCTTTTTGCAGGGCAGCAGTGGAGACACAGACACAGACAGCAGACTTATGGACAAGGGCAGAGGGGAGGAAAGAGAGGGTAAGATGGATGGAAGAGCAGCATGGGAGCATATACACTAACATATATAACATAGACAAATGGAAATTTGCTGTGTGAACTCAAACTGGGGCTCTGTAACAACCTAGAGGGGTAGGAAAGGGCGAGAATTGGGAGAGAGGTTCAAGAAGTGGGGAGTTATGTATATCTATGGCTAATTCATGTATGGCAGAAATCAAACCAATATTGTAAGTTCAATTAAAAAATAAATTTTAAAAATTCATATCTTTTCCACATGCAAAATGCATTTATCTCTTCTCAAGATTCTCAAGAGTCTCACTGCATTATAGCATCAGCTCAAAGTCTAAAATCTCATCATCTATATTAGGACTCAGGTCCAGGTGCAGATTAGGCTCTTGGGTGTAATCTGTTAAGTGTAGCTCCTAAGAAACAATTACTCTCCATACTCAGACCTGATCCTTTGTATATTCTATCAATATTTATTCTAACCGGAATATTTGGTCCATTTCCAGCCAGCAGTACATGCATGTGTTGGTTAAGTTCCTTAATATTCAGGCATGGAAGTGACCTGTCAAAGTTGTCCGTCAAAATACTGGATTTTACTCTACCTACATAGGTTCTTTCTACCTCAAGTTCTTACCAGAAGAAATAGTTGGGTCCCATTTATTAGAAGAGAGTATCCATGGGAGACTATAGGAAAGATATTGGGTCAGCCAAAACCTTCATCCAAGTTTTTCTGTAACATGTTACAGAAAAATCCAAACCAAATTTTTGGCCAGCCCAATAATGCAGGATCTATGGACATCTAACTATATTCGACTTTATTCTTGACTCAATCCATCTCTTTGGTTCCTGACCTCAAGTGCAGCACCCACCACATTCCCAGGTGGGTTTCCTCATCCAGTCAATCCTAAAGGAAATCAACCCCGAATATTCATTGGAAGGGTTGTTGCTAAACAGGCTGAAGCTTCAATACTTTAGCCACCTGATGCAAAGAACCGACTCACTGGAAAAGACCTGGATGCTGGGAAAGATTGAAGGCAAAAAGAGAAGGGAGTGGCAGAGGCTCGGATGGTTAGAGAGCATCACCGACTCAATGGACATGAATTTGAGCAAACTCCAGGAGACGGTCGAGGACAGAGGGGCCTGGCGTGCTACAGTTGATGGGGTCGCCAAGAGTCAGACACAACTTAGTTACTGAATAACAACAGCAACAAGATCTTTAGAATCCTTGTCAGAGATCTGCTTCCAGCTCTAGTCTGGACCAGGTCTATGAACACGCCCCCTTCCCAGTTTTTCCCCTCCTGAGGATTCCCACCTATGAAAAACAGCTGCAGCTCTTTGGAGCATCAGATTAACTTTATCTGCACGCTACACTGTAGGGTTCATTAAATCATTCATTCACTCAACTAATGTACCTTCTGCTGCAACCTTCTCTCCTCAACCCACAGAAGTGGATTTCTCTCCAAATTAGGTTTTGGGAAATCTAGGAGGTGAAAGATAAAAACAAAGGGATCTTCATTCATCTTCCAAGGATCGAAAACCTTGGATTTCAAAGTACATCTCTCCTGACACACAAAGCATGATTTTGCTAAGTGGTACTTTCCTCAAAAATTCTATATTTGAATCTCTGGGATTAAGTTCTGTATTTGAACATCTGGGTTTTTCCTGAGCATATGAAGATGTTGTCCCAACACACTTGGAAGATGCAGTGCTTTAATCAAGCTGATTGTAAATTATGAAAGTATAAAAACATTTTAGTATAGGAAACACTTGACATTTCAAAATAATGGCTTTTTGTTAATTACCGCTTCTATAGAGTGAGAGTAAGGTCTCCAGTGGAAACTTAATATCACAGAGGAAACAGGTTTACTAGCTTGAAGATTAGTATCAGCCCAATTCAGAGAGAAACAACGCATCTTACCACATACTGCATTGAGAATATGCCATTCTTGAAAATCTTGGTGTGTGGAAGAAATTTCATATTTACAGCCAACATTACTGTAAAATAAATTAAAAATATTATTAATATATCATGAATTAGCATTTTTGTTATTAAAACAATAGTACAGAATATTCAAAAATAGATATGGAAATAGGTAATCCTACCATCTTAAAAAAATTACAAATTATTTTATATGTTTCCTTTCGGGCTTCTCTACATAATTGTATATAGCTATAATAATAGTCTGAATTCTAATTTCATGTACTTATTTTTCACTTATTTAAGGCGTTTCTATGTTGCCAAGTTAATGATCATTTCTTCTAATTGCATAGTCTTCTAACAAGTAGGTCCATTCAATTTACCTATTAAGATATTATTGTGGGTTATTTTTTCTTCCAATTTTTTTTTCCTGTTATCGATAATACTACGAGGAACATCTTCTTCAACAAGTTTTTCCTTTTATTTTAGCATAATTTGGTAGAATGCATTCAATAAATTGACTTGCTTGTTAAAACATTACAAATCGTTTCATGGCTCTTGTTTCTGTTACCACTCCGCCTTCCCTGAGGGCTGTATCACTCATCTTCCCACTTGCAAGGCATAAAAAATACCATTTTTATTGTTCTCAATCATTTCCTCTGAGTAGAAAAATAACTTGCTCTGCCTTTTAATTTCATTCTATGATTACTAGCAACCACAAACCCATTTTTACTGTTTCCTTAATATTTCTACTTCATTTTGGAAAGAACTTTTATTTGTATTTGCCAATTATCCTGGGGTAAAACTTTTTTGCTTATAACTGAATGTTCTTTTCATATGTCATCATTAGCTCTGATTACACACAATAAAATACTTTTCTCTATCATTTTTTTGGTGGTACAGTTTTTAAGAGTGATTGAATCATCAGCTAGAACTGCCAAATATAAAAATCCCTCACAGCATATCTAACAATATTTGTAAACCATAATGGATGAGCACAATCAGTTCTTTATTTTAAATCACCACCTTTATTAATCTTAACAGGACTCTACAAGACTCCTCCAGAATTTCTGCTATTCCTTCAGGGCTAACATGCCATTATTCCATAAATGTTTCTTATAATAACACTCAGTTTTTAAAAACAATGTGAACACCTATGAGGTTATTAAAAAAAAACTTCATCAGTGACATGTTAATATAAATCAGTTCACATCCTTAGAGATTATAATTTTTAAAAATACATTTAACAAACATAAAAATTACAGTTAACAGTAAATATGGCTCAGACAGTAAAGAATCTGCCTGCAATGCGGGAGACCTGGGTTAGATCCCTGGGTCAGGAAGATCTCCTGGAAAAGGGAATGGCAACCCCCTCCAGTATTCTTGCCTGGAGAATCTTATGGACAGAGGAGCCTGGCTGGCTACAGTACATGGGGTTACAAAGAGTTGGACACGATTGAGCAACTAGCACCTTTTTTTTTTTTTCATACTTTCAAACACAAATGCATCACATAGAAAAATTTATGAAAATGAAAAATAAGCATTTATGTTAGGTTCATTTGTAAGCAAGTATTATCTTCAATGTCTGCCCAAGGGTGATCAATACCCATAGGAAACAGCACCACTGCAAGGTAGGAAGATGACAGATTCTAGAGTCAGAAAAACTGAGTTCAAATTCTGCTCTGCCAGTTAGCAGGAACTGAGGGAATGCAACCTTGTTGATCCACATCTGTTTCTCATCTAGAAAATAGAATTATACTCCTCTCCACTTAGCATAGGGAGCTTTGCATACCTTTATTTATCCCACATTTTTACAAGATTGCTTTCAGGCAGAAATTTTAGGTTCCACTTTACATGGAGATCTCTGACTTTTCTATTTAAACAATGACCTCCTCTTATACTCCAGACTTCCTTTCTCCCGTTATCCATCTTCATTGTTCTCCATAGTATAGCTCACCTTCTGATACACTATTTATGTTTATGGTCTGCATTCTGCCACTAGAAAGTAATCTGGCGAGCCAGGATTTTGCTTTTTTAACTTCCGTATCTTCAGCCCTAGAAAAGTATACTCATAGATATTTGTTGAATAAATAAACTATGATACCACTCTTAAGCCAGGTTTCTCATAGAATTTTTCTCTTTTATAATTTCTTCAAAAATTATTTTATAGGAAAAACATATTCTAAATTATGATAAATCTATTTTTCACTTGTTATCTAATCAGTAATGAGAGAACATTTTTGACTGGGAAAACTTTAGTATTGTGCTTGAATCCCTCCTACACATATTTAAAGTGCTATTTCTTTTAAACTAGAGTGTCAAATCTATTTTTCCCAATTTATTTTAAATTGAGATTCAACATGAAATTACCAAGACATTAGATTGTGCGTTCAATAAAATCTCTGGGCATTATGTTGAGCTCTTGGTGGAGTTCTCCAAGCTGGACCTCAAAGTCTAACTCACCTTGAATCTACAGAGTTGAAAGTCTTCACATGCAATGTACATATTATCCTGTACAAAGTTATAAAAAGAGGCAACACATTTTGGTCTTATAATTCTATGTGGAAAAAGAGATGTAAGAAGTTTTCTCACGTGGTTGACTGGGAATGACCTCTTTGAAAACAGCTAAATCTCTCTCCTGGCTCTGCCACTTATTAGCTGTGTGACTTTATTTAATAAAGTATTTAATCCCCCGAAACCTCACTTTCCACATTTGTATGTGCCCTCCAAGAATGGAAACCCCTAGTCCTGTAGAAGGCCTGGAATCAAATTCTGCTGACCTTCAAAGTCAGATTCCCTGAGGAGTCCCAGTTCCTTTGCCAGATCCCCAGGCTGGAATGCCTGACGTGGCATTCAGAACCTTCACAATGTGGGAGAATTTCTTTGGTAAGTTAGTTGGTCGCCCACCCGGTGGGTATGGGGTTTGATTTTATCATGATTGTACCCCTCCTACCTTCTCATAGCAGCTTCATCTTTGGACACGGGGTATCTTTTTGTGGTGAGTTCCAGCATCCTCCTGTCAGTAGTTGTCCCATAGCTAGTCGCAATTTTGTTTCTCTCACAAGAGGAGATGAGCACATGTCCTACTCCACCATCTTGAATGGGAAGTCAGTTTCCACGGTTGTAAAACAGCAAATGTAAACGACATGCTCTACCTAGTGAGGCTGCGAGGATGCAACAAAATCAGCAAGGGAAGTAACTAGCACATCGCCCTACCTAGAGAAGCTCCAAAAACCACAGCCTTCCCTCTGTTCCTTTCAGAGTCAGGCAGTGGAATGACTGCAGGGAACTGAATGTGGATCCACTTTCCCTCATTACCAGCTTCTTGAGTTTAGGCTCATTACACTCAATACAATCACTCTTGGCTTCCACTAACCCACCTGTATTAAGTTACTGGAGTTCCTGCCAGTCTCCTAGGTTTCTTGTGAGAACTAAGTGAGATAATTTACATGCAGTACTTAGCATTTGGCCCCAAACATGCCTCGTGCTCAGGGAGAAAGTTTATTTTTAGTAGTAATAATAATACAAATAAAATGTAAGTATAATAAAATGATGTTGAAGAACAGTCAGAAGGACTAATTTCTCTGTAAGCTTATAATTCTCCCCTAAACCTAGTTTGTGTGTCCATGCATGCTAAGTTGCTTCAGTTGCGTCCGACTCTTTGTGACCCTATGCGCTGTAGCCCACAAGCTCTTCTGTCCGTGGGATTTTCCAATCAAGAATACTAGAGTGGGTTGCTATGTCCTCCTCCAAGGGATCTTTCCTACCCAGGGATCAAACCCACATCTCTTATGTCTCCTGAATTGCAGGAGCGTTCTTTACCTCTAGCCCAACTAGGAAGCCCAAGCTTACTTTATTAGACACAAATGTAATGGAAAAGAAAAATTCAGTTCTTAACAGAAGTCTCTCATTTAATTATTTGAGAGTGATATCTTTGTTTTAGGAAATATAGAAGATTTTTCAAATTCCTACAACTTTCACCTTACTGAAAATTCTAAGCAATAGCCCCCAGGTTCACCTTTGGTTCAGAGGCTATCCTTGAGGCACTTGTTAATTGCTAGGTGACTTTCTTGTGGAGATTCAGGTTCTGGAGAGCCACTGCTAAATGAAAATGGCCCTCATAGAACTGGAAGAAAAATGTTGTGTCAAAATACTTAAGGTTTTTGTGGTTTTGTTTTTGCTTTGTTGTTCCTGTTGTTTTAAGTAGCAAGATTTTGGCTAAGTTTAAACTATAAAACAAAAGTTCTTTCTGTCCTTTTACTAATATTATCCATGTCAGGGAAGCAGCCTTAGGCTCCCTAGTGCGAGCGAGTGAGAGCGAGAGAGAGAGAGAGAGAGAGAGAGAGAGAGAATGTGTGTGTGTTAGTCACTCAGTCATGTCTGATTCTTTGCAACCCTATGGACTATAGCCTTCCAGGCTCCTCTGTCCATGGGATTTCCCCAGGCAAGAAATCAAGAATACTAGAGTGGGTAGCCACTCCCTTCTCCAGGGGATCTTCCCGACCCAGGGATCGAACCTGCATCCCTTACGTCTCCCGCATTAGCAGGGAGGTTCTTTACCATTTGAGCCGCCAGAGAAGCTCCATGCCACTGACACCAGTCCAAAGACACATAAGTCAAAGCAAGCTCATGAGTTTATGATGACACATTTTATATATAGATCCCTACACAGTACAGCTCCAAACTCTCACTAGTCTGGGAGTTTAGTGGTTTGAAATGGCAGACACATCCTTTTATAGTACGCACTAACTTACAGTTCAGTTGGCAATCGTGTCCAACTCTTTGCAACCCCATGGACTGTAGCACACCAGGCCTCCCTGTCTGTCACTAACTCCCGGAGTTTACTCAAACTCAGGTCCATCACATCGGTGATGCCATCCAACCATCTCATCCTCTGTCGTCCCCTTCTCCTCCTGCCCCCAATCCCTCCCAGCATCAGGGTCTTTTCCAATGAGTCAGTTCTTCACATCAGGTTGCCAAAGTATTGGAGTTTCAGCTTCAACATCAGTCTTTCCAATGAATATTCAGGACTAATTTCCTTTAGGATGGACTGGTTGGATCTCCTTGCAGTCCAAGGGACTCTCAAGAGTCTTCTCCAACACCACAGTGTAAAAGCATCAATTCTTCAGCAATCAGCTTTCTTTATAGTCCAACTCTCACATCCATACATGACTACTGGAAAAACCATAGCTTTGACTAGACGGACCCTTTTGGCAAAGGAATGTCTCTGCTTTTTAATATGCTGTCTAGGTTGGTCATAGCTTCTCTTCCAAGGAACAAGCATCTTTTAATTTCATGGCTGCAGTCACCATCTGCAGCGATTTTGGAGCCCCAAAAAATAAAGTCAACCACTGTTTCCATTGTTTCTCCATCATTTGCCATGAAGTGATGAGACTGGATGCCATGATCTTAGTTTTCTGAATGTTGAGCTTTAAGCCAACTTTTTCACCTTCCTCTTTCATTTTCATCATGAGGCTCTTTAGTTTTTCTTTGCTTTCTGCCATAAGGGTGGTATCATCTGCATATCTGAGGTCATTGATATTTCTCCCAGCAATCTTGATTCCAGCTTGTGCTTCTTCCAGCGCAGAGTTTCTCATGATGTACTCTGCATATCAGTTAAATAAGCAGGATGACAATATACAGCCTTGACGTACTCCTTTTCTGATTTGGAAACAGACTGCTGTTCTATGTCCAATTCTAACTGTTGTTTCCGCATACAGATGTCTTAGGAGGAAGGTAAGGTGGTCTGGTATTCCCATGTCTTTCAGAATTTTCCACAGTATGTTGTGATCCACACAGTCAAAGGCTTTGGCGTAGTCAATAAAGCAGAAGTAGATATTTTTCTGGTATTCTCTTGCTTTTTTGATGATCCAATGGATGCTGGCAATTTGATCTCTGGTTCCTCTGGCTTTTCTAAATCCAGCTTGAACACCTGGAAGTTCAGAGTTCATATACTGTTGAAGCCTGGCTTGGAGAATTTGGAGCATTACTTTGCTAGTGTTTGAGATGAGTGCAATTGTGTGGTAGTTTGAGCGTTCTTTGGCATTGCCTCTCTTTGAAATTAAGACTCACATTTCCTGTAGGTTCCTGGATACTGTGGAAGTTTTTGTCAGTCAGTTACCTCCACCTGCCAATCAGGAGACATGGGTTCTGTTCCAGCTCAAAATAATGAAAGATGTTCTTTAAAAATTGCTTCATTTGGTCTAGGATCTCCCTCCGTTCTGTGACACCGGCACAAGTCAAGGTACAGCCCGCCCTTTGAAACTGCCGTTTCCATGCCCACAGATCTACACTGTATTTACAACTATGTACATAGGCTTACATTGTATTATGTAATATAAATAATCTGGAGATGATCTGAAGTATATGGGAGGATGTTCATAGGTTATAAGCTAACACTATGTCATTTTACATAAGGGATTTGAGCAGTCAAGCATTTTGGTATTGGGTGGGGGAACAGTCCCCTGTGGAAATCAAAGAAGGACTGAATAAGTTAGTCAGAAGAGAGCCTAAGGCTTTAAACTGACTCTCCCTATCGTTCCAAAGCCACATGGAGACATTAGGAAGAGGAGGGACCTGGATCTGGCTCAGACCTCCAGGCCCATTTCAGAAAGCATCTCAGGTGGGAGACACTCAACCACTCTGTACCTCGACTTTCCCACCAATAACAGGAACCAGGATGCACTGCTGAGGGCCTTCTCACTGCTAACTTCATGTGGCTCTCTGACTTTGCTGATACTTAAGTTCTGGGCAAGATTTCTAAGGCTTGACTCAAGAAACAGTTTGAGAAGCAATCATTCACTCTTTCTGTCAAAAAAGAACAATAAGATTTTTAATATTTTATTAATATCTTATTACCTTAATAAGATATCTTTTTAAATCAGATACCAGAAATGAAACAAAATAAAATTTTAAAACAAGTAAGACAAAATAAGTGTAGCAATATCCACTGCTACTGACAGTTACTATTTATAATAGTTTGTGGAAGTCACCAAATCTGTATTTCTTCATTCTCCTCCATTTCTCTGAAAGACTTATATCCCATGCTCATCTTTTGGGAACGTCTCTCATGGGTGGGGTCTTAGTCCTGTCCTCATTCTCCATCCCCTTTTATGATTGCTTCTGACTTCCTTCTCTTCTACTTGCCCCATTTTAACTCTGCATTTACCATAAAGTTAAACTCCTTCTCCTCTGCTCTTCTATATATTCGCTTTCTTGGGGGAAAAAAATCACACTTTCTCATCTATTAACCTACATTTTCTATTGTAAAGATTTTTCCAATCCACATCCCCAGTGCAGATTCTGCCCTAATCACATGCCTCTGTCTCTAGGACAGATATTTATATATTCTGACATGTCATTCTAATGTGACCAAAATTAAATCAATTGTTTCCTCCTTCTCCCTTTGCAAGAAAAATCCAGGCTAGATCATCTCTCTAGTTCTTTCATTTTCATTAATAATATTGCTCTTCTCTCAAGCTATTAGGCTCAAAAGCTTTGGCTCTTTTTTTTCTTTTTTTTGTATTCTGTTGTGGTTAACGGGGAGTCAAACTACCTATGTTTAAATCTCAGCGTGGCCACTTGCTGGTTTTATGACTTCAGAAAGCCATTGAACATTTCTGTGCCTTAGTTTCCTCATTTGTAAAATGGGAATGGATAACGAGGAGAAGTGCAAGAAGTAAATTCTAAACATGCTAACATATTTAGCATATGCCTTATAGCCAATGCATAAAAAAGGGAGAGATGTCTAAGTGACAGCTTAACTTTTTGAGGTATCATGAAAGGCAACCATGATCTCTGAAAAATGTCCCTTATCACTGTGAGGAACAGAAAGCCAGGTTGCAAGGAATTCTAAATCTGACCAACAATCCAACAATTCAACAGGCAGGTTTTTTTCAAGTATGAATATTTATTCAAATGGTGGTCAGGCCCAAGATGGTTTGGGTAATATGTTCTAAAATAATTTTGGCTAATAACTTTTTATTTAAGCATGACAATTTCCATTTTTATTGTTTTATAATATTTCCTTCAGATATCACTGCCAATATATACTCAGAATAACATTTGTGGAAACCAATTATTTGCAAACATGTTGAATTTCACTGTCTGAAACTACAGCTTTAGTACAGACAAAAAAAAATTCCTCTAAATATGTGCTACCTGATAAATTTAAATGGGCTTGTTCTTCTTTCTTAAAACATGAGACCAACAAAATTTATGGTATTTAATAAAAGTGAGGCATTCAAAATCTCCAACTAATAATTTTTAGTAATTAATGGCTTAGACAATGATTTGTTAAAATTGTCTAAACCCAATTTGGTGGTAGGAGGACTGGAAGAGACTTACTGGGGAAAATGCCTTGAGGCTAATTTCTGCTTTGTTATAGCTTGTTACACAGAGCTTTTGAAAACCAATCTTGGCTCATAAGTGCAAAAACTCCATCTCTGCTATTGAGCTAAGAATAAGTGGGTGGCTTTCTAAGGAGGAGGAGTACCACTCGGATGCTAAGAGAAGTGTGGGTGGGCAAAATTAAGGGCATCATCACAGAAGATCCTCAGATAAAGCTCTCAAAGTGCACATTCAAGCACTTGGCATAACTTTAGTTCTACCTCTTCAATATCTTTTAGAGAAAGAAAATAAGTTCATCAGAAGAGTTATTTAAGTCTGAATATGTGAATAAATGAAAATCATCTAGAGCCCCAAAAAAACCACACAAAAAACAAAAACCAGTGAGTGCTTGTAAAATCAACCATCTTAGTGTCTCCACAAGAAAGACAACAGGGTTTGATGAGACTTCTTTTCACACTCAGGTTTCAAGTCACAGTGATGAGCATGCCATTTCCAGACACTGCCATGAATCAAGTTTTTCTCAGATGCTTTCCTTTCCCTGATCTAAGGCACTGGGTTTCAAAGTATCACAATGAATTAAGAATCTTTTTACACATTGCTTTCTTGCCTCCAAGTCACACCATTTTAGCTCCTAGTTATTCCCTTTTGCAGTCAGAAAAACAGTATTAAAAGAACCCCACATCTGCTTCTGTGATCCCCACATTAAAATTTACCTGTGTTTTAAATTCAGGCTCATGTTTAAAAGGCTTTTATCAAGCTTTAAAAGAATGAAATTCATTAACAAGGTGATACAGTTGGCAGCTCAGGCAGCAAAGATTTTGCCTGCAATGTGGGAGACCGAGATTCGATCTCTGGGTCGTGAAGATCTCCTGGAGAAAGGAATGGCTACCCACTCCAGTACTGAGAATTCCATGGACAGAGCAGCCTGTGGGCTTCCCCTCCCATGGGATCGCAAAGAGTTGGACACAACTGAGTGGCTAACACATTCACAGTTATGCTAATTGCTCCAACTTCACTGCCCATTGAAATTGCACAACCCAGGTAACATTTCCAGAGATTTTGATGTACAGCCAGGGTATCTGAACTTTTATAAACTCCCCAGGTGGGTCTAATGTGCAGCCTCTGTTGATAAGCACTGCTCTGGAAAATTAGTGATCTCAATACTACAAAGTGTTTATATTTATCAGCCTCATTAGGTTGTACACTCTTTGAGCAGAGCAGATAGATTAGGTTTTTCTATCTACTACTTTAGCTTCTGTTTTCTTCTATTCTTTGCAAAGGCAAATCCAGCAGAATGAGGCTGCATAAATATTTATTTAACAAAGACCTAATGATGACACTGATCCAGTCTCACTAGTTGTTCTGAATCACACACACAAAAAAACCCTACTTTGTATTCACAGCCAAGTACTTCTTAGGATAATAATAATAAACAAAACTCAATAATGAAAATCATAATACACAGTTTGCACTTTTCATTCCAGAAATTCAACTCTATTTTCAAGAATCATCTTATCACCACCCAAAATAAGACTCTTTGGTAAGAAAGTTAAAATTACCAGTTGGGCCAGAGGAATATCAGGGTTGGGTATCTGGTATATTTCTACTTGGTTTAGAATGTCCAGCAGTTCAACAACCTAAAACTGGAAGGAAAAATTTAATACATTATCTAGCTTAGTCATAGTAAATTCTAGCGTTTGATGGTCACCCTTATAATGACCATGACAGAGCCTTATTTCAAGAGCAATAAGAACTTTTGGCTTCACTGTCTAATCTTAATGTGACTAGATCAGGGTTTATTCCAAATTATATCTTTCTGATATTAATATACATAATTACTTTTCTTAAAAGAGATTGCAGCCTCTTGAATTACATTTCAAGATATTAGAGACTAAAGGTAATTTTTCTGGTTTAAAATTGGTTTCTTCTCTGTTTAATACCTGCAGGTTCTTTTGCTGTTTCGAGCTCTGTACTGCTGCACTTAAAAGGTTAACACATCCCCTAGTACAGAAATTGAAGGACCCACAACTTTTAACTCACTCAAGCTAGTCAGCTTTGCCTCCAACGAACTTCTTCCAGTAGTTATCATTGATACATTGCTTCTAGCTGCTTTGTCTGGAGAATGAGAAAGTTTCTGCTTGGATTTGAATCCTGACCCCACTCCTTGGAAACTGCAGGTTCTTTAACCTCTCAGCTGCCTCAGTTTCTTCATCTGTACACTAGTGAAAAATACTACCTACCTCACATAGGTAATTGAAGAAGTTCTATCAGTGCTAATTATTGTCCTTGTGCCTGGTTGTCTCTGCCATTGCTTTTCATTTTTACTTGTTTGATTGTTTGTTTAGAGGGAGTGGAGGTGAGGAACCCTACCATTTGCAACTCCATCCAGCTTACAACATAGCCACATAGGAGTAGCAGTCCATCCTTTCTAATTTGTCGGCCCCTCTGACTCAGGGACTGAAATTTTGGTGTGGCCTGGTTTGCCAAAGCGAAAGTAAGGCACAGGGGAATTTCTGGCACTCATTTCCCAGAGACGAGAAGTCATACACACACACACACAAATGCACATGCACACGAACTCACCTGCACATGTGCACACCCCTTTTTGTGGACAAGGAGGAATAAATGTGAGAGCAAGCCTGAGGCTGGGAGGCCTCCTGGAAGACTAGTGCAACCACCTCTCTGCATTTAGGGAGGTGGGGGTGCAGTTGCAGAGACTAGTGTAGAAACCAGAAAATGATGCACTTATAGCAGCCAGAATCTGAACAGTACATTTTACATGTTTTTGATACACCCATGTTTCTCAGGACACTAGGAACTGGGCTATAATCTCAATGATCCACAGGGCAAGGAGGGCTTTGTGGGAACTGGGACGGAGGAGCCTGGCCCAGCCTTGGCCCCTGACAGCATCTGGAACCCGGCCTTCCCACTGTAGCCCCACTAGCCCAGTTTAGTTACCTTCATCCAGGAGCACTTGCACTCAGTAATCAGAGCCCTGTGTAGTGCCGGGAGGGCTGTGTTCCACAGCTGGGACTGCATCTGCATCGCCCACCACTCTGCGCTGAAGACTAGCTAGACCAGGACTTCTGACCCCTGGGGCTGGGCCTGAGGGCCGCCAGCGCAGAGAAGACTGAGGATGCGAATGGAAGGGAGTCACTGTCACATCTCCCTCCTGGGCACCTTTATCAGCGTCACAGAGGGACCCTGAGGACCAACTCACCTGGGGAGAAGGGGAGGGGTAGACCCTGAGAAAGGACGGCGCCTCTCTAGGAGGCCACCTAGACCCAAAAGGCAGAGCCTGCGGGGGTTACCCTGAATACTTGGAACAAAAACTCTTTCCTCGAAGCACATCCGGACCAATATTTCCACTTATTGGCCTACTGCTGCCCCCCATTCTATTAATAATGAGACAAAGTATTGTTGTTTCCTTGTTAATGTTTACCTTTGCCTCTCGCTTACATTCCTGTGCTATTGTCCAAGAGCGCTTTCTCCCTCGCTCCTGTGAGCCTCTAGGTGCAGAGCACCAGGGAAAGGGCCCGCCCACCTTGCTAAGCCACGCCCACTCCCGCCCCCAGCGCCACAGGGCGCGGCTGGAGGGCTGTAGCCCCGCCCAGACCTCTGGGAACCTCTGAATGGCGAGGTTGTTCCAGTCAGAGCTCCGACTGATAGGCTCATGTTTGTCTGAAATTCTTCACTGTGGTTGTTTTAAAACTCACTTTCTATTTAAGATGCAGTTGGTCTTTTTTACCCAAATTGGATGTGTTCAGTCACATTTTTTTTTCTGAAAGGCTAAGACAGCCGTTTCAGAGGGAAGCTGGTGTTCTGGAATCAGAGACCTTGGATAAGGGTGGATAAGGGACGTGGGGAGGACAACTCTGTCTAACACGCCAAGCAGGGATTATGTTTGCTACGGATACCATGGGCAACATAGGCACCCCAGGCCTGAAGGAAACCAGGGCTCAAAGAATCACTTCCCTACTTTACCAGGCCCTGGTGGTGTTTGGGTATTTGGCATAAAAAGCCAGGGAAAGGAATCACAGGTTATGATACAAACACTGACATGTTAATTACAGTTAAAGAGTTTGAGCCAAAAATAATCATCAAGAAGCAAGTTAAGGACTTCCCTGGTGGCACAATGGATAAGAATTGGCCTGCCAATGCAGGGGACACAGTTTCCATCCCTGCTCTGGGAAGATTCCACTTGCCACCGACCAACTAAGCCCAAGCTTCCAGATCCAGGGAGCCTCAACTGCTGAGCCCAGGTGCGGCACCCAGGGAAGCCTGTGGGCTTAGAGTGTGCTCGGCGACAAGAGAAGCACTGCAAGCAGCAGCCCGCACAAAGCTATGAAGACCCAACGCAGCCAAATACAAAGAAATAATTTTTTAAAGAGCAACTTAAGACTTGACCAAAATCTGCAAAGCAGGTCGGGAAGACTTCACAGTCTACAGTAAAATGGAATGACCTGTCCCCATGTACCCTTTCTGTATCTCATACACACAGTATACATGCCTCTTTAGGTCCTTTCTACTGCATCTCACACTCCCTTAAGCTTTTCACCCCAACTCAGACAGAACCGGACTTCTTCTGTTTTCTTAATCTATACTCTTTGATCTGTTGGAACTAAAGAGAAAATGTCCTCTCTCATTATTCCTTGATAAACTTTTGTCTAAACTTTCAGTAAATGTGTCACAAAAAGAGAAAGGAAGACTGACTTTATTTTTTAATGAGACAAGGGAGTTGATTGTTTTGTCTTCCTAATTTTCTATTTCTTCATGATTATTAGCTTTCCATGCTTTCTAAGACGCAAGACACATATTCCAACCTCCTTGTTAGCGTAAGAGCAGTTTTGTTTTTCATCTGAAGGATCACACAGTGTCTGATTTTTACACTCCAGAAAACTAGAGATGACATGATTATCTTCAGTTCCTGAAATTAAGCAGATATATAAACATATAAGCTAAAACAGGGGGCCACACTGATTTGCAGATATTTCACAAAGTTCTAGCAGAGTTTGCAAATATAAAGACTTGTGGAATTACCAGTAACAATGACCCATGGGAACAAAATAATTTTTAATTAGATTTTAAAAATACAGTTCAGAAGGAACAGACTGATACTATATGTCTCCTGACTACGTATAGAAGACTGATCACCCTCCCTTTGGACTGAATACGCTCAGCAACATAGGATGATCCCAGGAGAATGGCCAATAGTGGACATTCTAAAAGATCATGCCATGCTGGGTGTCCTGCCATTCCAGGCAAGTGAGGACAACAGGAAGTGAAGAAGTGAGGAGTCTCAGGAGGAACCACTCCATTCCTAATTGAAATGCACATCAACTTCCTCTGTCCTCCACTTTCAGCTGCCTCCCCCAGGGATCATTTTGGAATACAATATCAACATTGCTCCAAATCACTTTTTACTAAGCTCCTTTTCCTCTGCCAAAATCTTCCTCCTAATTACTTAGCTTTAGAACACTTACTGTATGCAACTTATAAACTTCCTCATATGTACAAGACCAGGAAAAATAGAGAAAAGCAAAGTGAATGCAAGAAGAGTAGACAGGAGAAGGAGAGGGAGAGGAGGAAAAAGAAAAAGAGAATGATGGTTTCTGGCATTGCCTTTGTCCTCCACTAATACACAATGTTTGTTGTCACCATGCCCAGAATACAACATGCCTGCCAGAAAGAGGAGAGAAGGAGAAGTACCCTTGAAGTAGTTGCCTATTCACATAACCACAACTGTCATACTCTTTGGTAGGTCCCACAGTGTTTATCTTCAGCCACAAGCTTTCTCCTCATTTCGTATCTCCACTTTTCTGTCTACTAGATTATTTCCACTTGGATATCTTACTGTCACTTCAAAGTAACCATTTCTAAAATCATTTTAACCGGCTTCCTTCCCAACCAGCTCCCTGTCCCTGCATTTTCATTGCTATTAATGGCCCCAAAACTTTCTAAATCACTCAGTCCAATCCCCAGTGCCAACATTGATGCTTCTCCCACTTCTTACCTTTGTACCATCTGTTTCCATTTTCCTGATACTATTTCTCTCCTCCATCCCTTGATTTCCATTCTTAGTCCTATCAACCCCTTATCATTTTATGGGCACTTGAAGTTCTAAAGATGAACAATAAAGTCACATTTTTTTTCCTGAGTTCTTCCTGACTGAGGATATTCTGAACTGAAAGGAAAAATTACTAAAGGGAATCAACTAAAGAAGAGGTAAAAACTGCAGTAATGATAATAATAATAGTTAACATTTGTTAAGTGCTGTCAAGTACTTCTTAAAGGTCCTTTACATAGATTTAAGGACATTTAAGACACACAGTAGGAGTCTGTGAAATGGACCCCATTTGTACCTTCCTTAAGATAGGCAGAAAAATGCAGCAGTGTTAGAGAAATTTGTATGGTGTACTGGGAGTCAGAAGACCCTGGATTGAAGGTCTCAAAGTCATTCTTTTTAAGATTTCCCCTTGGATATAAGATTCTACCTCATAGCTGAAATAAGTAATTTGGTATCAAAAAGAAAGGGAATTTTAGAATTCTCCAAATTCTATTCTATTCTCAAGGGGTTATCTGTAAAGAAACAATGATTCAATCATTCAAAACATTCACTGAGCACCAACTGACTACCATTGGTGATGGATGGTTTTTGTGTCATTTCACAGAATTCTCATCTGTGTCAGCTCCTCCCATATTATGTGGGAAACTCTTCCCTTTTTATGGCTAAAGCCTTACCTGCAGCAGATAAGAGGCCAGAGAAAAGAAGAGCCAAGAAAAGGTAATGAATCTTCATAGTAAGGCAGCTTGGAAACAACTGTCTTAAAAAGACAAACCAATATAATGGAGATGATTCTAGAATCAGTATTCCTGTACTTAGAAATCTTTACACAAGAGCAGGACCGTACATGTCTAGGTCTCAGATGTGTGGGGAAGCCAACTCCCCACAGCCCCTGTGTACTTCCTATTTGTTTAGATCACATTATGACATGGGTAAGCCCTTATTACATCTTTAGAACACTTCTTGCTCATAAGCACCCCTCCACACTGTCTCAGTGACCCACCATTAGGATCTGACTGTGGGGCCTCATCACTTAGCAGATCTCTATTTTGATGGCCCCCAGCAAGGCAGCACCATCTTTCTGGACACCTATTCCACTCCCTCCACACAGGAACAGTGTTTCCCTTAGTCTATACATCATTCCTAGTCTAATGGCCTGTTCACAAAGATCGTTATTGCCTGGAACACTCACATAAGGTCATTAAGTAAACCTGAAACTTCAAGACTTTAACTCAACTTTCTCTCCTCCTAAGTCTAACAAACATTGTTGAAGATTGTTCTGAGTTTATGCTAATATTTCACTTTTACTTGCCTCCAACTAGGCCCTGAGGGTAGCCTATGTGTTAAGCATGACACCCACTTTCTGTGGACTATCTTCTCTGACCCTATACCTACAGAGCATCTTATCACAGTAATGTTCACAGAAATTTGCTGAACTGTTGAACTGACAGCCTAACTTTTTTCTTTTGTTACTCTTTTATTGAGTCTCCTCATCTCAATAGGGTGTATAGATCAGAACTAAACCCAGTTTCATTTTTTTTTTACACATACTTAAAATCTCCCCCCTTTTTTTTCCTGAAAATATTGAGCCATCACTTGTGTATCCCTTCATCTCACCTTTAGCCCATGTTAGAATCTCTATCTCCATCCTTTCTTTTCAGAAGTGATATCACTCTTTGCTTCAACTGTAATCTGTGTGTGTGTGAGTCGCTCAGTTGTGTCCAACTCTTTGTGACCCCATGGACTATAGAGTCCTTGAAATTCTCCTGGCCAGAATACTGGAGTGGGTAGCCTATCCCTTCTCCAGTGGATCTTTCCAACCCAGGAATTAAACCAGGGTCTCCTGCATTGCAGGCGGATTCTTTACCAACTGAGCTATCAGGGAAGCCCTTCCTTCAAAATCTATGTCATCTTCCTAGGCTCTTTCTCTCCCATCTTTTTCTACTATTTTCCTCAGGTAGGCCACAGCTGCTAATAGATTGATATCATCTTGGATCACAATCATTTTAAATATTCCCAAAAATGAATGGAGAAGTTATATTTGGGCATATATGGCTAACGTAAACCATAGTACAACATTAGAGTCTGTTTGACACAAAGAATTAATGATGAATCCTTCAAATAGGTTATGATTTTATATTTTTATATCTTTCTAAAAATAATTTAAGGCAGCTTACTTAATATACACATAATAGATTAAAAATGAGCAGATTATAAAATTAGGTTGATTTCATAGCTAGAAACTCCTCTGAGAATTTAATAAAATACAGGCTCTCTCCATCTTGAAAAAAGAAAACCTCCAGACATATATCCATAAAAGTCTGTATACAATTTAAGAATTTCACAGGCTTCCCCATCTCTAGCCAATGCCTTAAGAATATGTGATCCCAAGTTGAGGATCTGTGCTGTAGAAGAAATCATATAAAGGAAGAAATAAAAAATCTAAGAGACCAAAACTTGGGACAATCCTGGGGAGTCAGAACCCCGGCCAACAAGCTGAACAGCTAGGAATTGTGAACCACAACACTCTAAAAGACTGAAGGTCAGGGAATGACCATTATTTTGCCCTCAGGGTATCAGTTCCCACAACCCATTGTCAAAGTAGAAGAGTAACCCTAAAGGCAAAGAAGCAGCAAAGTTCTCTCCCCTCCTCACCATCCTGCCCCGCTTCTCCAAATAAAGTGTACAGTAGCCACAGGGCAACAATCACAAACCTTCTAGCTAGAGATCCTTACTGTTCTATTCAAAATCCCCTTGTACATTCAAAGGCATGGGCCAATTCCAGGGCAGGTCTTAAGGCAGGATAAGTCAAGTGGGATGAAACAAGTATTGGAAGTTTAATAACAAGCAGTTACGGTGGCTGGTGGGGAGGGAGCAGTGCGGTGGTTAAGAGCACAGATTCTAGAGCCATACTACCAGGATTTGAACCATGAATTCTCCAACCATGTGACCTTGGGCCAGTCACTAACCTCTTCATGCTTCAGTTTCGTCATCCCTAAAACGGAATTAATTAAGTGGGCGTGTGCTAGTCGCTAAGTCGTGTCCGACTCTCTGCGACCCCATGGACTGTACCCTGCTAGGCTCATCTGTCTGTGGAGATTCTCCAGGCAAGAATATTGGAGTGGGTTGCTGTGCCCTCCTCCAAGGGATCTTCCCGATCCAGAGAAGGGAACCAGGTCTCCCACATTGCGTCTGGATTCTTTACCATCTGAGTCACCAGGCAAGCCCAATTAAGAGGTGACCCCATATTTGAATCTGTTTGATTCCTGAATTAAGACAGAAAGGCAGACTCTAGCATCTACCTCATGGGGCTATGATGTGGAGTAAACATTGTTTATGCTTGGGACCTACTAAATGCTATGCAAGTGCTTGTTATTCTTAGGCACTATGTTTACCTACTAGATGAGATCTCAGCCAGCACATATCTGTCCTCCAGTGTCTGTCCAGTGCCAGGGTTCAGGAAGAGCCCACACCATGCACCTTCCCAGCTGCCTCTGTCTTACTGTTATTAATTGGGTCATGCTCACTGAGTCCATCTCTGAAAGGCCACTAAATAAGACAAAAAAACACATTCATCCTTTAAGCAGAAGACAAATGACAGCTTCTGAGGCAGAAGGCAGACAGGGCTCCCAGGGTTAAGCAGTTGAAGAGTCATTCTCTACTGACTGACACTCCAAAGACAAGAATAGCAGGGCAATTAAGGGAGGAGGTTGGAGACTGCACAGACCACATATTTCTCATTCTGAAGTCTGGAAACCTCCCTGACCACATGCATGCAGAAAAGGCTTGGAAGTGAAAGGAGAGTCATGTCAAGGGATAGTCTACTCAGCTGCCTTTTCAGTAGGATCCATCTTGGCTAAGAGATGCACACACACACGGGAGGATCCTGAGGTATACCAAATATGGACTGTGAACCAGGCAAATCAAAATACTTGGCCAAATGAAACCTGGAAGAAATACTCCATAAAAGTAATTCAAACTGCTACAAGGGTGTGACTCAGGGACTCTCTGCTTGAATCTGGCTGTGTGTCTATCCACACATACTGTACTCTTTTTCCTCCTAATAAATACTTCACTTGTTTCACTACTTTTCGTCTTTCTGGGAATTCTTTTCTGTAAAGCCACAGGACCAGGGCCCTTATCACTGACCATTGGCCTAGAGGCTAGGATCTGGTGCTTTCACCACCGTGATCCAGCCCAATCTCTGGGTCCAACCCAAGCCCTGCTCCAAGCCATTGCGGGCTGAGGCCATCTGAGATCAGTTCCAGATATTTAATAAAGGGGCAAAGCAGTAAAAACCCTCTAGTCTAGAAAGAAGAGGTTAAAAAAAATAAATGAATGGCTCAGACAGGAAGTCCCTTTGTGGGCAGGACCTGTATCTCTTCAGTTCACCAGTGTATAGAATGTTGCACGGGGGCCGCCTGACACAGGAAACACTCAACGCATGAGCGACTTAAGTCTCAGCAGTTTACTTCAATACTACGACTGAAGTCACAAAGAAGTGAGTGGAACTCCAGGCTGTCTTCCTCATTTTCCCAAGTCAGCTGACAAGAGAAGACAATAAAGAGAAACCCATCTCTCTGCTCTCCTCACCCCTCACCCACTGGCATCTCCTCTGAGGAATATTTATAGTTGGCAGAGATTCGCTTCAAACTCTTTGACCCTATCTTTTGGAAACTAACTTTGCCTTTTAAGTTTTGCTTTCAAATTTAAAATACATTTTGATAATACATTTCAAAATACTATAGTTCATTCTTATTCTCTGCATGTCAACCATTTTTTCTTAGTTTTCCAGCTTTAGCAACATAGTTTGCACTTTTTTTCCCCAGCTCTACGATAACATGCCTAAAGTTAAAGAAATCTATTTTTAATAATCCATATATATTTCTGAGTTCAAAAGGTTTAAGAGCAAAGAATTGTTTTGAAATCTTAAAATAGATATATATATATAGATAGATAGATAGATATGTATGTGTGTGTATACATATACATATCTATATATATAGATATATATGTGTAATTTTGATGTGGAGACACTGCATAATGCTTTTAATGAAAGATTTGATGCCATGATGCAGAATAGCCAAGCAGCTTAGGTCAGCCCTATAGAACAGGGCTTCTGTGAAACAATACATAAAGCTACCAATTTCAGGGGATTTATTTTACTTTCAAATCCTTAAATCAGTTAAGGAAGACCCACATACATACATCTTTAAATTGAGGTTTCTGACCTAAGTAAAAATCCATCAAAAAGCAATTTTTTATACTGAAGAGGAAATAGAAATATTCCGTATTAAAATTTAGAACAGGGAACATCAAGTCATTCTATATTTTAGGTCTGTACTATATTCAGTTAAGGTAGAGTGTAACAGATGAGAGAGAGGAAAAAAATACAAGGAAAATATAAGAAGTAGGTAGACAAAAAAATCAGTATTCCTTACATTCTAAAAGAACAAAAGTTGAGGGCGTTCACAAGAACTACTTGAAGTCATCCCTAACTAACCTCAGAAAAATCCAACTTTTTAAAAATTATTTTTATTTTTCTAAATTTAGACTGGAAACAAACAGGCTTTACAAAATTTATAACCACTGAGTGAAAAATATACTTTAATAACATCAATTGCATTATCTAGATTGTTTTCATTTGGGTCTCACAAAAAAAATTTCTGAATTTTTTGACAAAGAAACAGCAAAAGAAGTAGTCAATTTTCAAGAATGATGTCAATTGAAGTTCTGCCTGCTTCCCAGGTGGCTTAGCAGTAAAGAATCTGCCTGCCAATGCAGGAGATGGAAGTTAGATCCCTGGGTCAGGAAGCTTCCCTGGAGTAGAAAATGGCAACCCACTCCAGTATTCTTGCCTGGAGAATCCCATGGATAGAGGAGCCTGGCGGGCTATATAGTCGGACATGACTGAGCAACTAACACATTCACTGTTACACTTTCACTGTACTCTTACAGCAACGTCTGAATTCTAATACCTCTTTCTACAGTCATTCTTCTGCTTCTTTTAGCATTATTATAGATAAAGCATTTCTTCCCTCAGATTTATCAACATGATACTGTAAATAAATTGTGACCCATTCATCAAAGGAAACCATAGAGTAGCTCAAATTTATAAACTGGAGCTATATTTATTTTGATAGATAAAATAAACATTATGTGTTTAGAAAAAGCAATTTGCAAAAGGATACACAGTCTGATCCAATTATATAAAGCCTGAAAACTTTATGTAAACTCTATGTTGCTTGTTAGTTAGTTAAGTCGCTCAGTCCTGTCCAACTCTTTGCGACCCTGTGGACTGCAGCCCACCAGGCTCCTCCATCCATGGGATTCTCCAGGCAAGAACACTGGGCACGTGTAAATGTAGCAAATAGAAAAGCATGGTGAATACATAGCTTAGGGTAGTAGTTTTCGCTTGTGAAAGACATATGGGATTTACTAGCTGAAATATTTTGTTTCTTAAAAAGCTCTCTGAAGCAAATATTGCAAAACATTAAGATTTATCTAAGTTGTATGAGGGAATATAGACATATCCTTCTCTAAACTCTTATTTGCTTGATGTAATCTGTAATTTTAAGGAAAAAATAAATAAGTTAATTTCTCAAATAACCAGAAAAACAATAATAAAATATCTTCAGAGGAAAAAGGAATTCATAAAAATTAAATTTAAAAGAACGCAATAGAAAACATAAAGGAGTTAAACCGATCAATAAAATCAAACATAGCACTTTGAAAAGCTCCATAAAATAGATAATAGCTTTGAATCTTTTGTTTAGAATAAATGAAAAAAACAAATAAATGCCATTAGTTATGAGAAAAGAGGTATTTCTTAGGTTGGTGCAAAACTAGTTGTGGTTTTACATTATTGAACTTTACTGTTTGATATTGAAACACATTCTTAAATAAATGTGGTTATGTTATACATCATTTTAATGCACATTTCTCACTTCGCTTTTTTGCTAAGGACTTACTACTTGCTATTTATTTTATAGGTATTTTAGACTATAGAAACCACAGTAGACAAAAAACAAATTCAAGTGATTCTTTTATTTGAGTTCAAAATAAGTCATAAAGCAGAGCAGACAACTCACAACATCAACACATTTGGCCCAGGAAGTGCTAACGAACATATTGTGCAGTGGTAGTCAAGAAGTTTTGCAAAGGAAATGAGAGCCTTGAAAAGGAGCACAGTGGCCGGCAATTAGAAGTTGCCAGTGACGAATTGAGAGCAATCATCAAAGCAGCTCCTCTTACAACTACACAAGAGGGTGCCAAAGAACTCAATGTTGACCATTCTAGGGTCATTCAGCATTTGAGGCAAATTGGAGAAGGTGAAAAATTTCGATAAGTGAGTGCCTCACGAGCTGACTGAAAATTTTAAGAAATCACCATTTTGAAGTACCTATTGTCTTCTCTTATTCTACACAATAACAATGAATCATTTCTCTATCGGACTGTGACATGCAAAGTTAAGTGGATTTTATACAACAACCAGTGATGACCAGCTCAGTGGATGGACCAAGAAGAAGCTCCAAAGCACTTTCCAAAGCCAAATTTGCACCCAAAACAGGTTGTGGTCACTGTTCGGTGGTCTACTGCCCATCGGACCCATTATAACTTTCTGAATCCTGGCAAAATCATTATATTTGAGAAGTATGCTCAACAAATCAATGAGATACACAGAAAGCTTCAACAGTTGCAGCTGGCATTGGTCAACAGAAAGGGCCCAATTCTCCTTCACGACAATGCCCAACTGCATGCCACACAACTGCTTCACAAGCTGAACAAATTGAGCTATTTAGTTTTTTAGTTTTTTTTTTTTAGTTGGAGGCTAATTACTTTACAATATTGTAGTGGTTTTTGCCATACATTGGCATGAATCAGCTATGGATTTACATGTGTTCCCCATCCCGATCCCCCCTCCCACCTCCCTCCCCATCACATCCCTCTGGGTCTTCCCAGTGCACCAGCCCTGAGCACTTGTCTCATGCATCCAACCTGGGCTGGTGATCTGTTTCACCCTTGATAGTATACTTGTTTCAATGCTATTCTCTCAGAACATCCCACCCTCACCTTCTCCCACAGGACATGGAAGCAACCTAGATGCTCATCAGCAGACAAATGGATAAGGAAGCTATGGTACATATAAACAATGGAATATTACTCAGCCATTAAAAAGAATACATTTGAATCAGTTCTAATGAGATGGATGAAACTGGAGCCCATTATACAGAGTGAAGTAAGCCAGAGAGCTATTTAGTTTTACCTCATCTTCCATATTCACCTGACCTCTCATCGACCACCTACCACTTCTCCAAGCATCTCAACAACTTTTTGCAGGGAAAACACTGCCACAACTAGCAAGAGGCAGAAAATGCTTTCCAAGAGTTTGTTGAATCCTGAAGCATGGATTTTTATGCTACAGGAATAAAGAAACTTACTCCTTGTTGGCAAAAATGTGTTGATTGTAATGGTTCCTATTTTGATTAATAAAGATGTGTTTGACCCCAGTTATAATGATTTAAAATTCACGGTCCAAAACTGCAATTACTTTTGTACCAATCTAATACAAATACAGAGGAGATTTTCCATACTATAAAAAATATTAAATTTTCCAATATCAACTAATTTAAAAGTATTATTATTTTCTCCTAAAAATATAGATTATCAAATTGAACCAGAGAGAAGAAAAAGTGTGACTATAGCAATAACTGTAAAAATAATTGCAAGGATTGTCAAAGCTCTGTCCTAAAAATAGGCTCCAATCCCAGATGGTTTTATAAGTTTTACTAAACCTATAAAAGGCAGGTAATTACTATGTTATATAAACTCTTTCAGAGCATAGAAAGCATGAAACTCTTCCTATATCATTCTATAACAACAGCCTAACTTTATTTCAAAAATAAGGATGGTTCAAAAATAGAATGCTAAAAATTATCTCATTTTAAAACACTGATGTAACAATCCTAAATAAAATGTTATCTAACAGAACCCAGCAGTTTGTTTTTAAAGTAACACATCAGAACTATCAGAGACATTAGTCATTCCTCTGGGCTGCTTGGTGTCTGAAAACTGGTCCTTTATTTAGGGAATTCCCAATCTCCTATCAAAGAGGCTCCCCATGCTACATATGATATTTCCCAAATTCTCCCAAAGCTAAAGCAAGAGGTACATGACCCAGGCTTTGCTCATCTGGTACCACAACTCCAGACTTTGAGCTGGAAGCAACTGGTATGAAGAAGCAGGGGCTGTTCAGAATCCATTTGTTGGGCAGTAGAGGCTACATCCAAGCACAAAGATGATGGAGCCACAGGGAAGTATCAGCTGACCATCTTAAGTGATAAAAATTGCAGCATTGTGCTCTGCAGTGTATCTTCACTGGACCACTTCTTTGAAATAATGTAAGGCTTTCTTCTGGATCATGCAGCCCGATTCTTCTGACTTCCTAGATATTCCTTCTCTGATTGCTTTCTACAAACTGCTCTCCTGTTTAACTTAGCATGAGTTGGTTTTGTTGCTTGCAACTAAAAGCATGAACTAATTTGCTGACAAAGTAGAGTTTATACCAGTAATGCAAAGATAATTTAACATTAATAAATCTATCTATGTGGTTCAAAGACAAATAGACTAAAAAAGAACTATTATTTTACTGCCCAAGACTGTTTGATGACATTCAACATCTCTTACTGACTAAGAATAACACAAAATAAAATCTTATCAAGCTAGGAATAGTAGGAACTTTTCCTAATTCATAAAGGATATCTACCAGAAACAAAAAACAAGTATCATACCCGATGTGAACCCACTGGAAGTAATTCCACTTGATGTCATGAACAGGACAAAGATGTCTACTCTTACTAGGACTATTCAACCACGTACCAGAGATCCTGCCCAATGTAACTAGATAATTAAATAAATGAGATAAATAATAGAAAAATGATCAAACTATCATTAGTTACAAGGAAATATGTTTGCTTACCTAGAAGATCAAGAGAAACTAAATGAAAACCTGTTAGCTTTTTAGAGGGGTTAGTAACATGTTGTAGAAACACAGGCAGATGTAAAAACATCTATAAATTTGTGATATACTAATAATAATCAATTATTTGAATACAGTAGAAAAGCTACCATTTATTTATAATAGCAAAAGAAATATAAAATATATAGGAAGACACCTATCAAGACTGTTTAAAAAGTATATGAAGTATACAAAACTCAATTGAAGGACATAAAATTATATTTGAATAAATACAGAGGCCCACCTTGTTCTTGAATGGTTTTCTCCCAGAGAGTTATTATTGAAGTGAAGTGAAGTCGTGTCCAACTCTTTGCAACCCCATGGACTGTAGCCTACCCTGCTCCTCCATCCATGGGATTTTCCAGGCAAGAGTACTGGAGTGGGTTGCTATTGCCTTCTCCAGAGGATCTTACCGACCCAGGGATTGAATCCGGGTCTCCCACATTGTAGGCAGACGCTTTACCCTCTGAGCCACCAGGGAAGCCCATGGAGTTATTATTAACTTAATTAATATAATTTTATTCAAATTCCAACAGGATTTTTGCTGTGTATGTAACTTAACAACCTTATTCTAAAGTACACTTGGAAGGAAAAAAATACTCAATCATATCCAGAAATGTTTGAAAATAAAAAGAATAAGAGAGGAGCTGCCCTAATATTTATTTAAATATACTTTGCAGCCCTAATAATAAAGAGTATTGAATTGGCACTAAGATATACAAACACAGATCAGTGAAACTAGAGAGTTCAGAAATTGCCCTTCGGATGCTCCATGGTCCTCCATTTCCATAATGGAGTACTTGATGAAGCTGATGTTTAATATCTGTGTGGAAATGAAGAACTTTTCTAAACATAATACGACAACTGGCTACACCTTAGAGTGGGGAGAATTCAATCTCTTCTCCCTATCAAACATAAAATTAAATATCTAAGCACAAGAGGATTTTTTAAAAATGAGAAAAGTTTCAAAATCTTGGTAAGACAGACACAACTGTGTCTAAATCTAAGACAGACACAAAATGCAGAAACTACCAAGAAAAAAATCTAATAAGTTGGACAATACCAAAACAAATCTTTATATGGTATAATGTACAAAGTTTTTAAAAGGGGAGAGTGAAGACAGAGTATCAGAAAACACTCATTAACAGACAAGGATCTGTGCTCATAATACATAAAGAGAACATACTCATAAAAAGAAAATTCCAGTTTTTCACTTGTTTCTCCATATACTTTTATATTGTTTGACTGTTTAACAAGAATTTTCTCATACATGTTTTTTAAGATTAAAAAGCCAAAAAGAAATTTTGACGTAGAAAATAGCATCACTCTCCATCAAGATTGTCTGTCTCAGCTTTTCTACCTAAAAATATCTCAGGTTCAAAACTTCAAAGTCTATGAAAAATATTGCTCCATCTACTCAGCTGTTTAAGTTTAAAATAATCTTACTTAAAAGGGGGAAATCAAGCATTATATGTCTGTTCCCTGTTGCAGCATTAACAAAGACAAATAACATTGCCATAACTTCCAGTCAAGATGAATTTGCAACTTGGGCTGCTTTAATATTCTTAAACTAGAATTAAAAAATGCTTGATAAATGATTCACAAATAGTAGTGCTATATCATCAAAATAATTAAGGATACCAGAAATAAATTAGCGGCCTTGTCTCTTCTTAATATGACTGTTTAACTACCACAATGACAATCTTGGTAAGAAAGTCCCATAAATTTGGTGGCTCAAAATGACAGAAATTTATTCTCTTACAGTTCTGAAGGTCAGAGTCTAAAATAAAGGGGATGGGAGGGTGGGTTCATTCTGGAGTTTCTGAGGGAGAATCTGGTCCATGACTCTCCTCTAGTTCTAGTGGCTGTTGGCAATCCTCAGTATTTTTTGTCTTGACTCGTGACTACAGTCCAGTGTATGCCTTCTCCTTCGCGTGACCTTTTCCTCTATGTCTGTCCTCTGTCTGTGTGCCTCTGGGGCAGCTCCTTTTCTGGGGATGAATTGCACATAAAGCCCTTGGAGAGAACTTTTAACACCTATTAAGTGTTGTTATAGGGACTAGATCTGATAGACAGAGAGCCTGATGAACTATGGACGGAGGTTCATGACACTGTACAGGAGACAGGGATCAAGACCATAGCAAAGAAAAAGAAATGCAAAAAAGCAAAATGGCTATCTGAGGAGGCCCTACAAATAACTGTGAAAAGAAGAGAAGCAAAAGGCAAAGGAGAAAAGGAAAGATATAACCATTTGAATGCAGAGTTCTAAAGACAATCAAGGAGAGATAAGAAAGCCTTCCTCAGTGATCAATGCAAAGAAATAGAAGAAAATAGTAGAATGGGAAAGACGAGAGATCTCTTCAAGAAAATTAGAGATACCAAGGGAATATTTCATGCAAAGATGGGCTCAATAAAGGATGGAAATGGTTAGGACCTAACAGAAGCAGAAGATATTAAGAGGTGGCAAGAATACACAGAAGAACTGTACAAAAAAGATCTTCACAACCCAGATAATCACAATGGTGTGATCACTCACCTAAGAGCCAGACATCCTGGAATGTGAAGTCAAGTGGGCCTTACGAAGCATCACTGTGAACAAAGCTAGTGGAGGTGATGGAATTCCAGTTGAGCTATTTCAAATCCTGAAAGAGGATGCTGTGAAAGTGCTGCACTCAATATGCCAGCAAATTTGGAAAACTCAGTAGTGGCCACAGGACTGGGAAAGGTCAGTTTTCATTCCAATACCAAAGAAAGGCAATACCAAAGATTGCTCAAACTACCACACAATTGCACTCATCTCACACGGTAGTAAAGGAATGCTCAAAATTCTCCAAGCCAGGCTTCAGCAATATGTGAACTGTGAACTTACAGATGTTCAAGTTGGTTTTAGAAAAGGCAGAGGAACCAAAGATCAAATTGCCAACATCTGCTGGATCACTGAAAAAGCAAGGGCATTCCAGAAAAACATCTATTTCTGCTTTATTGACTATGCCAAAGCCTTTGTGTGGATCACAATAAAGTGTGGAAAATTCTAAAACAGACGGGAATGCCAGACCACCTGACCTGCCTCTTGAGAAATCTGTATGAAGGTTAAGAAGCAACAGTTAGAGTTGGACATGGAACAACAGACTGGTTCCATATCGGGAAAGGAGTATGTCAAGACTGTATAGTGTCACCCTACTTATTTAACTTATATGCAGAGTACATCATGAGAAATGCTGGGCTGGATGAAGCACAAGCTGGAATCAGGATTGCCGGAAGAAATATCAATAATCTCAGATATGCAGATGATAACACCCTTATGGCAGAAAGTGAAGAAGAACTAAACAGCCTCTTGATGAAAGTGAAAGAGGAGAGTGAAAAAGTTAGCTTACGGCTCAACATTCAGAAAACTAAGATCATGGCATCTGGTCCCATCATTTCATGGTAGATAGATGGAGAAGCAATGGAAACAGTAACAGACTTTATTTGGGGGCTCCAAAATCACTGCAGATGATTATTGCAGCCATGAAATTAAAAGACGCTTGTTCCTTGGAAGAAAAGCTATGACCAACCTAGACAGCATATTAAAAAGCAGAGACATTACACCAACAAAGGTCCATCTAGTCAAAACTAGGGTGTTTCCAGTAGTCATGTATGGATGTGAGAGTTGGACTATAAAGAAAACTGAGCACTGAAGAATTGATGCTTTTGAACTGTGGTGTTGGAGAAGACTCTTGAGAGTCCCTTGGACTGCAAGGAGATCCAACCAGTCCATCCTAAAGGAGATCAGTCCTGGGTGTTCATTGGAAGGACTGATGCTGAAGTTGAAACTCCAATACTTTGGCCACCTGATGTGAATAACTGACTCATTTAAAAAGACCCCGATGCTGGGAAAGATTGAAGATGGGAGGAGAAGGTGATAACAGAGGATGAGATGGTTGGATGGCATCACTGACTCAATGGACATGAGTTTGAGTAAACTCCGGAAGTTAGTGATGGACAGGGAGGCCTGGCGTGCTGCAGTCCATGGGGCTGCGAAGAGCAACTGAACAGAAGTGAACTGAAGCGTTGTTATCCTGGAAGCTCAGGTGTGTTTGGATGAGCAAACCTGAGTTTTCTGAGTGCTATATAAAAAGCCTAACAATGATAACAATAACAGCAACAACTATGAAAACAGCCTCCCTAGATTTTGTATCATTTAGGGAACTTCTCAGGGTGCCCCACCTTTACTCCATCCATTCTTGTCTGTCCTCAAAGGAAAGCATTTTTCTTTTTCCTTCCCAAGAGAGTTGCTTGGGCTTTGGGTTGGACAATTGGAGCTTCCCCCACGGTGGAGAAGAATGTGAAGCCTTTGACTTGAAAGCTGAGACCTGCCCCCTCCACTCCCCCCAGAGCTGGACTGTCTGAGGGAGAAGAGCTCCTAGCATTAAAACAGGTGGAAACAACCCACACAAGGGAGACAAAAGCAATGAGGGAGCAGAGGATGACACTTGTCCGCATTCCCATCAATGTGTCAGTGCTTACAATTAAAAAAAACAAACTGTTAGGAGAGAACACTCCTATAACAATTTAAAACTGCTACCTATCACCATTTAGAAGAGATTGAAGAACTGGATTGGGGTTTATGTCAAAGATGAAGAAACAAGAACCATCTGCAGAACTGAGGCTGCCTGGCACTGCCTAGAGTCCAAGTTCAAGCTGGGGTGGATTAAGTCTATAAGTTGGAAGATGGCACTAGGATCAAGGTCGTGTAGAATTGAGTGACAGGTCATCATCCAGAAACAATAGGAGGTACTTGATCAACTCTAGGTGCACCTGGCCTGCTGGTTCCCCCAACAGTGGAGCCAATCAAAGACCAGTCCTATGAGAAGGGCCCATCCCATGACGTAGGGCCTGTGTGCGTGTGTCCGTACTACGTCACTCCAGTCGTGTCCAACTCTGTGCAACCCTATGGACTGTAGCCCGCCAGGCTCCTCTGTCCATGGGGTTCTCCAGGCAAGAATACTGGAGTGGGCTGCCATGCCCTCCCCTGCAGGGGATCTTACGACCCGGGGGTGGAACCTGCATCTCTAACATCCCCTGCATTGACAGGTGAGTTCTTTACCACTAGAGCCCCCTGAGAATCTTGCCCTAAAAAATTTAGAAGAGGAATGGAGCTTGTAGGAGGTCACTTTTTAAAGATTAGAGAAATAAGTTCCTTCAATTATTAGATCAGAGGTTGTTATTTAGAGTCTTTTCCAATATTATGCACTGATATAATGGAAACAGTGAGAGACTTTATTTTTTTGGGCTCCAAAATCACTGCAGATGGTGACTGCAGCCATGAAATTGAAAAACACTTGTCCTTAGAAGGAAACCTATGACAAATCTAGAGAGCAGAGACATTACTTTGCTGACAAAGGTCTGTCTAGTCAAAGCTATGGTTTTCCCAGGAGTCATGTATGGATGTGAGAGTTGGACTATAAAGAAAGCTGAGTGCTGAAGAATTGATGCTTTTGAACTGTGGTGTGGAGAAGACTCTTGAGAGACCCTTGGAATGTAAGGAGATCCAACCAGTTAATCCTAAAAGAAATCAGTCCTGAATATCCATTGGAAGGACTGATGCTGAAGCTAAAACTCCAATACTTTGGCCACCTGATACAAAGAACTGGCTCATTAGAAAAGACCCTGATGCTGGAAAAGATTGAAGGCAGGAGAAGGGGACGACAGAGATTGAGATTGTTGTACGGCATCACCATCTCAATGGACATGAGTTTGAGCTAGCTCCGGGAGTTGGTGTTGGGTAGGAAAGCCTGACGTGCTGCAGTCCATGGAGTCGCAAGGAGTCGGACATGAATGAGTGCCTGAACTGAAATGAATAAAAAATAATGCTAATCATAGCCAAAGTCACTACTTTGAATTGGTTAAAAAAATTATATAAGTTCTCAAAATTAATAAGTGAACTAGAAACACATGCATATTTTTATCAAGAGTTAAGTATGCAGTTTGGGGTGAGAACTCGGGGCTATAAGATACACAATCACAGAAACATCTTTGTATGAAAGGATTCACTTTTGTTTTTGAAATGTAAAAACTGGCATCTTTATTATTTCTAGTCTAATCTGGATCCTTATGTGATAATGAGCTTTCACGTAAAAGTAGTTACCATGGTGGCCAGAAACCTCCTTCTCTCTAGATGAAACATTAGTATTAATATTTTAGACCCATTATTTTCAACTGTGTTCCTTCTATGTGTGTCTTCCCCATTAATATTTACAGCATTAAAATGATCCACAATACACTTAAACTCTTCACTCTGACTATCAAGATGACTCAGCCACCCCGTCCTGTAAATAATAAGGTTCCGACATTTACAGATTACTCCTGTCATCTAAAAAGTGGTTAAAGTGAAAACTACCCAGTCCTGGCAGACGTTCATGTGACCCAAGGTTTAGGTTTTTTCTTGGGATTTATAACCTTGACAGTTAATTTTGCAGGCCTCTTTTAGAGCCTGTCATTTAGCACAAATTGACATTTAAGCAGCTTTTTAAAGCTCTGGTATCAAAATGTTAAAACAGCCTGGGGTTTTTTTTTTTTTCCTATTAACATCACCTATTATTTATTATTGTAGTCAGAGAAGTGAATCATCAATTTTCCCCTTTCAACATTTTCCTAGGACTTGGAGGCAGTAGAGAAGACAGAACATCCTCAGTCAGTTTTATTTCCTTCTTCAAAGAGGAAAAATAAACCACCTAGATTAACATTAAAAACTGTGTGCAGCAACAGACACGACAAAGTGAAGACAAACCCCCAACTGAGTTACAGTGCATTAGCCATAAAGCGTTAGCTACCATTATAAAGACTGTCAGGGAATGTTTGACGGGAGGATGCCTACGTGCGTTCTCTCATGAGTCCTCTGTCCCTCTTCAAGCAGAACAGCACGCTGCTCCCAGGGACTGAGGTCATTGTGTGAGGCAGGCTTGGGTCCTCCTTTAGTAAACATTCTCTTTAAGACAAAACTGCTTAGTCCCGTTCCCCTTTCTTGAGATATGGATTGTCTCCTGACCTTGTGACTAACATTACCCCTTGTTCCCTTGGTAACGGTTGCTGTACGTTTGGTTTTCTGATCTCTATCATTCCCGAAAGAAGTTTCTTGTACCACAGCCTATATATACTCATAGGAAAATCATTAAAGCACCTTTGCTCCATTAGAGCTTAGGTCCCCGGGTCTTTTTTGTCTGTCTCTCTCTCTCTCTCTATTTTTTCTGGCTGACTTTCTGGAGCGTGGAGACCCGTTGTGCTCACTTTTCTGCCCGGGCTTCTAAGACCCACCTCGAGAGGGTGCCTGGTACCTTGGTGAGTGATGCAAGCCCTGTGTCAAGGACAATATTGGTCCTCTGTGTAAACCAAGGGATATCAGTCTCTTTCTCTCTTTCACTTTCTTATCGTCCACTCCGTACCACCAGGTTCCGGTCCATTAAAGGACCCCAACAAAGACAAGTAATAATAAACACTGACAAGGATGGGGAGAAAAGGGATCTCTTGTGCACTGTTGGTGAGAACATAAATTGGTACAGCCACTGTGGAAAACAGTATGGAGGCTGCTTAAAAAATTTTTTTTAAATAACTCATATGATCTAGCAATCCCACTCTGGGGATTTACCTGAAGGAATCAAAATACTAATTCAGAAAGTTATTTGTACCCCGTGTTCATAATAGCATTGTTTACAATATCTAAGACATGACAACAACATAAGTGTTCATTGATGGATGAATGGGTAAAGAAAATATGATATATATGTGATATTCACACATATATACACAACAGAATACTATTCAGCCATAAAAAAGAAGGAGCTCTTGTCACCTGTGACAACATGAGTGGACCTTTAACCCATTAACTAAATGAGATCAGTCAAACAGAGAAAGACAAAAAACTGTATGACCATATTTATAGTGGAATCTAAAAAATAAACAAAAAAACTCCAAAAAAAAAAATCACCCTGCTATATTTAAAATGGATAGCCAAAAAGGATCAACTGTATAGTACATGGAACTCTGCTCAATGTCATGTGGCCACCTGGATAGGAGGGAAGTTTGAGGGAGAATGGACATATGTATATGTATGGCTGAGTTCCTTCATTGTTCCTCTTTAATTATCACAACATTGTTAATCAGCTATACCCAGATACAAAATAAAATGTCTTAAAAAATAATAAAATATAACAATAAAAATGTCCTTGTTGGAAGGGTACACATGTGTATATTTATAGGTTATATATAAGTACATAATTTATATTTTTTTTAAAAAATCAGAATTGTGGTTACCAGAGGCAGGGGAAGGGAGATGAGGGAATTGGAAGAAAGGTAGTCAGGAGATAGAAAATTCCAGTTATGAAATAAACAAGTACTGAATGTAATGTACACTATCATGACTGTAGTTAACAATACTATATGGTATATATGAAATTTACCAAGAGAATAAATCCAAAAGTTCTCAACACAAGGAAAAAATTTTTTTCTTTCTTTTTTGTGTTTTTACGAGGTGATGGATATTAACTAAATTTATGTGGCAATCATTTCACAATGTATGTAAGTCTTTATGCTATACACCTAAAACTCATATATGAGTATGTCAATTATATCTCAATAAAACAGATGAAAGGGCTAGTCCAGAATATATGTTTATATTTGTAGAACAACTACAAATACTTAGAAAAAAATTCAAGAGGAAAGAACTATTTGGGACATAAAGATTATCAAGACAGTATCAGAGAAGATGTAAAACTGAACAAAGAGCCATAGAAAAATATTGAAAATATAATTTTTAAAAATCTGCCTTTTAAAAAAGGCAGAGGTCCCAGACTATGTTTTATGGATGATTTCTGCAAAAGAACAAATTGCTTTTTTGTTTTATTTAAATTGTTTCAGAGCATAGAAAAAATATAAAACTCCCTTCCTTGTTCTATAAGGTTAGCATAACATCAAATTGAGCAAAAATGCCAAAAATAGCCTTTTCTAAATCTTACATAAAATTATAAAAGTAAAAAAGAAAATTTTAATTACAAAGCAAAACTAGCAGCATATAACAAGAAGAATATGTCATGACCAAGCAGGATGTTTCAGAGAATAAAAGGGTGGTTAAACTGTTAAACAATGGTATGTGTATTAACTCTTTGTATAAATATCAATAGACATACAGAGAAATTTTTTATGATCTTGCAGTAGATGCTGACAAAGGAGCTTTAAAAATCCCAAACCTACTCCTGAAACAAATTTACTAATTCAGGAATAGGATGAGAATAGGATGCTCTGTAAGAAATTAATAAGAATTTTGCTCCCACTCTTTTAGTCTGGTTAGTTAGGAATAAAAGAATGTGTTACCCCTTCTCAAGAGGACAACTGAGCTACAGTCTAGGTTCTCCCCACCCGTAGCAAGGATGGAGCTTTTGTGTTTCCCGGCTAGTAAAGGAGACATTAGCTAAACTCAAACACTGGCTACCCTGGAGATAGTAAGGCTCTGTGATTAGAAGACCTGGTCCCACCCTCCCACCCTGGGGTATTTAAACTAGACTATCTAAGAGATGGCAGAGAAAGGGGGCTTTGACTCGGTGGAATTTGAAATAACAGCTTGACTGAGAACTCAAATGAGGAGAACACCAGTTTTCACAGAGGTGGTGACTTGAAGGGCGCGGGATGACCTGAGCCAACTGGCATGTTGCTGTGGCTCTGAGCTGGCTGGGATCCTGTTGCTGGAGAGACAAATTGCAAGGCCTTGGCGACTCTGAGCCTGCAGGGCTGAGACTCCAAGTGCCTGCTGAGATCCTCTGCGCGCCGCAGCATACCGTGCATGCTCATGTGTGCTTGTGTATGCATGGGTGTGTACACACGTTTCTGTGTGTGTACACATCTGTATGGGTGCTCTGAATTTGGCTTATCCGTTATCACAGTGAATATGCAGTACTTATAAGACACTTTAAAACTATGAGAACAAACAGGAGAATTTTGTCAGATGATCAAATATAAGATCAACATGTGAATGTGGCTTGTTTTTCTGCATGCCAGCATTAACAAATCTGAAGAGTAATGGGGAAAGTATTCACTCATGCTAATGGCAAAATCCTATAAAACAACTGGGAATAAACATTACAAACATGTGTCAACATTGTGAGAAAAAAATTGTAAAACTTTATTGAAGGAAATATTTAAATGCTTGATTAAGTGAAATGACATATTTTGTTTCTGGATATACTGTTTTTCTAGTTGTGTAAGAAGTGCAAGTTATTTAATGTTTCTGTGCTATTGGTAAGATGGACATGAAAATAATATTTACTTCACTGGGTTGTTATCAGAATTAAATGAATTAATTTATGTAAAGTATAATATAATCATTATTATTAATGTAAATATATCCATTCTCATATTTATCTAAAAGTTCAATGCACTTCTAAATAAAGTCCCAAAGAGACTTTCATGAAGCATGAAAATGATATCCCTTATTCTTCTACATGTATATAAATATTAATATTATCTATGGACATTAAGAAAACTTATGATTATGATAGGTAACTTGCCATGCTGGATTTCAAAACACACTTTGAAGAACTTCAGTAATCAAAACCCTGTAGTATTTCTTAATAGAGAACTCTTTCAAGAATAAATAATAGAATAAAATAAGGGACCTAAATGTACTCCTGTATCTGTGTATGTGGGATATGATATAAGATAAATGTAACATTTGAGATCTATGGAAAATAATTGATTAATCAAAGAATTTTTTTGGAACTAATAACTATCCAATATACTTTTATCCAACATCAAACACAAAAATATTTCCGGACGCGTTCCCAATTTAAATGAAAAATCACAACTACAAAAGTTTTAAAAGAAAATATAAGAGAATGAGTGTCCAGCTTCAAGGAGGTATTGCCAAGAATGTTAATCAGGATTCAGTTGAATATAACAAAAATTATTCTATCTGGCTTAAGCACAAACCATTAAATATAGAGAACCTGAAACTTTGAAATGGGCTTCCCTGGTGGCTCAGATGGTAGATAACCTGCCTGCAACGCAGGAGACCCGGATTTGATCCCTGGGTTGAGGAGATACCCTGGAGAAGGGAGTGGCAACCCACTCCAGTATTCTTGCCTGGAAAATTCCATGGACAGAGGAGACTGGTGGGCTACAGTCCACAGGGTCACAAAGAGTCAGACACAACTGAATGACTAGGCATGCACAAAGCTTTGAAAATTATCAGAAGGGATTTGTGGAACAAGATCTAATCAGAATTTTCAAAAAGATTTCCAGAACTTTACTGCAGATCTGGCCCACAACAAAATAATCAATAACAAACTCTGCCGTGGTCAGAAAACTCCATGATCAGAAGTGGGGAAATAGCTAACTTGTAGAACGCTCCATGGATTAAAAAAAATGTAATACATGTATATAATGGAAAAGTACTCAGCCGTTAAAAAGAATGAAGTGATGCCATTTGCAGCAGCATGGATGAACCTAAAGAGTGTCATCCTAAGTGAAGGAAGTCCAGAGAAAGGGAAATATTGTATCACTCAAATGTGGAATTTTTAAATGATAAAAATGAACTTACTTACAAAAGAGTAACAGACTCATATACTTGGAGAACAAACTCATAGTTACCTGGGGGAAAGGTGAGGGAGAAGGGACAGTTACAGAGTTTGGGGCTGACACATACACACTGCTGTATTTTAAATGAATAAACAGCAAGGACCTGTTATCCAGCACAGGGAACTCGGTTCAATATCATGTAGCAACTTAAATGGGAAAGAATTAGAAAAAGAATAGATACATGTATATGTATAACTGAATCACTTTGCTGTAACCTGAAACCAATACAACATTGTTAATCAACTATACTCCAATATAAAATGAAAAGCTTTTAAAAAACACCATTCCACTTCAATCTTTTCCACACCAGCTAACTTAATCCCTGCACCACCATCCACCTTGTTTCTTGATATTCATGAAAGTAAAAATGAGGAATTGGGGTTTCTACTACTGTTGTTTCTCTAAGCCAAGTGCCCCTTCCACCATGCTTGCCTATGGAAATAGCTAGAATAGCACAGTCACACCTCGTGTCCATCTTCTAACCCCTGGGGAGAAGGTGATTTTCTGCTAGGAAATACTAGTTCACATGTAGAACTCAAGTTTTGATGGATTTTATAAAATGTAATCTTTTACATTCTCCCCTTCTACTTTCTAGTCTTTATCATGAAAAGTATTAGTCACTCAGTTGTGCCCGACTCACCCCATGCACTACAGCCTGCCCAGCTTCTCTGTCCATGGGATTTTCCAGGCAAGGATAGTAGAGTGGTTTGCCATTTCCTTCCCCAGGGGATCTTCCTGACCCAGGGATTGAATCCATGTCTCCTTTTCTGTAGGCAGGTTCTTTACATACTGAGCTATCAGGGAAGGCATACTACAAAAAAGCTGGAATCTCACCAAGGGGGTTTATTTACATTTCACAATAAGATAGACAGAAAAGTCAGAAACCATAAAGGCAAAGATTGAGAGACAAACTACATAAAATTTTTATATAGTAGTAGAAGCCATGAACAAAGTACAATAAACAACAAAAAACAAAATACAGGGGCGAATACTTGCAGTATAGAAAGCAGATGAATATCAATGTTCATAATATATAATAATCTCTGCATCACTAAGAAACCAAAGCAGTAGAAAATGAACAAAGCATCAGAACAAGCAATGAACAGAAAAAGAAATATACATGAAAAATAAACAAAGAAAATATTCTTAGCCCAACTAGTAAAGAGTGGAATGCATATTGGAACAAGGTAATGTGAGTTTTATCAATTTAGATTAGATTAGAAAATAAAAATTAACTGGTAATATACACAGTTGATAAAAGTATAAATTGCCTTTTTGGAGGGCTATTTTTTTTAATAATATCTGACAAAAATTTAAATGCACATGCCATTTAACTGAACATTTTCACTTCTATGAACCAGATTTACATAAATCTGTTTAATGAAGCATTATTTGTGCTTGTGAAATATATAGATAACTTAAATGCTTTTGAAAAGAAAACATTTTAAATGACTTAAGTATGGCCATTATATTAAATAACAAGTCATCAGTTTTTAATATCTTTATTGATTCATAGTATCCTGAAAATAGGCACAGAATTTCTGGGGCAGGAACTACTAATTACAATAACAACACTGTTCCTATTTGTTCCAATTCCTCCTCTTCTTGGGATTATAGAATGAGAGCCTGACAATTGTCATCCAACATGCACAGGGGACTGTACTGAAGGTGAGAAGTCCCATAAATATGGGGACACCTGTTTCCCCTACATCTCTCCTGAGAAGGAAAGAAATTTTGTTCCCTAAAATAAGCAAACTCTCCTTGGGAACAAAAGGAAAGGGGTGATGAGCTCTTTCCCTATGGAATATAAATATAATAAATGTCTCCAGGAGGAAGAAAGGACAAATATCTCTAAGTTTACAATCTTGGAGTATTTCCACAGTTTGGAGGAGATAAGTTTATTACTCTGGATGTGAGCAGATGGCTCTAGGTCTAAAACTGTGGAATGTGAGAAACAAATGGATCTGGGGAAATGAAGACATTCTGTAGCTTGTCAATCTCCTTTGCTAAGGAAGTCAAGTCTTTGGGGTAGTCAATACAGCAGAAATAGATGTTTTTCTGGAACTCTCTTGCTTTTTTGATGATCCAACGGATGTTAGCAATTTGATCTCTGGTTCCTCTGCCTTTTCTAAATCCAGCTTGAACATCTGGAAGTTCATGGTTCACATACTGTTGAACCAGGCTTGGAGAATTTTGAGCAGTATTTTGCTAGCATGTGAGATGAGTGCAGTTGTATGATAGTTTGAACATTCTTTGGCATAGCCTTTCTTTGGGATTGGTATGAAAACTGACCTTTTCCAGTCCTGTGGCCACTGTTGAGTTTTCCAAATTTGCTGGCATAATAAGTGCAGCACTTTCATAGCATCATCTTTCAGGATTAGAAATGGCTCAGCTGGAATTCCATCACCTCCACTAGCTTTGTTCGTAGTGATGCTTTCTAAGGCCCACTTAACCTCACATTCCAGGATGTCTGACTCTAGGTGAATGATCACACCATCGTGGTTATCTGGGTCATGAAGATCTTTTTTGTATAGGTCTCCTGTGTGTTCTTGCCACCTCTTCTTAATATCTTCTGCTTCTGTCAGGTCCATATCATTTCTGTCCTTTATTGTGTCCATCTTCACTTTATTGACTACACCAAAGTCTTTGTGTGGATCACAACAAACTGTGGAAAATTCTGAGAGAGAAGGGAATACCAGACCACCTGACCTGTCTACTGAAAAAATCTATATGCAGGTCAAGAAGCAACAGTTAGAATTGGACATGGAACAACGAACTGGTTCCAAATCAGGAAAGGAGTATGTCAAGGCTGTATATTGTCACCCTGCTTATTTAACTTATATGCAGAATTCATCATGCAAAATGCTGTGCTGGATGAAGCACAAGCTGGAATCAAGATTGCTGGGAGAAATATCAATGACCTCAGATATGCAGATGACACCACCCTTATGGCAGAAAGTGAAGAAGAACTAAAGCCTCTTGATGAAAGTGAAAGGGAAGAGTGAAAAAGTCAGCTTACGTCTCAACATTTAGAAAACTAAGATCATGGCATCTGGTCCCATCACTTCATGGCAAATAGATGGGGAAGCAATGGAAACAGTAACAGACTTTATTTTGGGGGGCTCCAAAATCACTGTAGATGGTGACTGCAGCCATGAAATTAACAGACGCTTGTTCCTTGGAAGAAAGGCTATGACCAACCTAGACAGCATATTAAAAAGCAGAGACATTACTTTGCCAACAAAGGTCTGTCTAGTCAAAGCTATGGTTTTTCCAGTAGTCATGTATGGATATAAGAGTTGGACTAAAAGGAAAGCTGATTGCTGAAGAATTGATGCTTTTGCACTGTGGTGTTGGAGAAGACTCTTGAGAGTCCCTTGGACTGCAAGGAGATCCAACCAGTCCATCCTAAAGGAGATCAGTCCTGAGTGTTCATTGGAAGGACTGATGTTAAAGCTGAAACTCCAATACTTTGGCCACCTGATGTGAAGAACTGACTCATTGGTAAAGACCCTGATGCTAGGAAAGATTGAAGATGGGAGGAGAAGGGGACAACAGAGGATGAGATGGTTGGAATGGCATAACCGACTTGATGGACATGAGTCTGAGTAAGCTCCAGGAATTGTGGACAGATAGGGAAGCCAAGCATGCTACAGTCCATGGGGTTGCAAAGAGTTGGACATGACTGAGCAACTGAACTGAACTAGGAGGTCAAACGATGCAGAAACATAAAAATATTCTCATCCTGACAACAAACAGATGAATAAAATGTAAACTAATGATATTTGTACCCAGAGTAATCAAAATATAGAATATTAAATGAAAAGTCAAGTACAAGGACAATGTATTAAGTAGGATCTCATCTATGTGAAATTGGTAAATCAAATCATTAACATTGTATATTTGGGGGAAAGAAGACAAAAAAGGGACTTTAGCCTTAACCATATATATTTGTTGTTGAATTTGAGTATAGAATCAGGGGTTATTTTAAAAATATCTTCTCTTCTATATTTTCCAGATTTCCTACAATAACCATATATTAGTTTTATAATAAATGATATCTTTTTAACAGTCAAAACCAGTTGTTCATTCATCACCAGTTCATTCATCTTTAAACTTCAAAACAGCCACAAGATTAATAAATTGAATGTTATTGAGTTAGTACAAAAGAGAAATGGTATACTATTATTAATAGAATGTGATTCTTCTCTTCTGCTGTTTACCAATGTTTGTCTCACAGTAACTTTTTAAAAATCACATTTGTTTAGAAACATTTATTACATATCTATTACATACTTGGCATTATAACTGGCCCTGATGCTATGAGAAATTACAACTTGTTCCTCCTTGAACAGCGCACAATCTACAGGGGTAATAGGCCTGTGGTAGAATATATTGTGGTTCCCTGTGATAAACAACAATGTGTGAACTAAATGTGGTGTGGACCTTGCAAGGGAGGTTCCCTCCTGCCTAAGAGATATGGGAAAGGGTTCATGGAAAGGTGTCATTTGAATTAGCTCCTGAAGAAATAGCACAATGCTGATGAAGGGAATTGCAACACCAGGTCATTTGATCTTTATCAACCTACTAAAGAGTATTAAGATGCAGTGCAAGCTCAATTTGCAATTTGATTTTTGAACCAAACAAAAACACAAATTTCTAACATATCAGGGATGCTTAGTCCATGACAGAGGTACTCTTAAGAGTCTCTTGGACTGCAAGGAGATCAAACCAGTCAATCCTAAAGGAAATCAACCCTGAAAATTCTTGGGAAGGACTGATGCTGAAGCTGAAGCTCCAATACTTCAGCCATCTGATGCAAAGAGATGACATTGGGAAAGACTGATGCTGGGAAAGATGGAAGGCAAAAGGAGAAGAGGGCAGCAGAGGATGAAATGGAGAGCATCACTGACTCAACAGACATGAATTTGAGCAAACTCCAGGAGAAATTGAGGGACAGGTAAGCCTGGTGTGCTGCAGTCCATGGGATCGCAAAGAGTCGGACATGACTTAGTGACTGAACAATGACAATAAGACAGAGGTACATTTGACTGAGCTGAGCGGGGTCTCTAGAACTGGTATTATCACAAGTTGGGGGAGTTGTCTAGGTGGATACAATTCTTAACTCTTAAAATGCAAGTCGTGTGATATAAATGTTCTGGACAAAATTAAAGTAGGAAATAATTTAGGGATTAAGTTTTGAGTCTTAAGGTCCTTTGGCTAAAAGTGGAAGTTCTAGTTCCTGCAACATCCACTCTCCATTATCCCAGCAGAGATTCAAGTGAGAGGGAGTCAGATGAGTATGAAGATTAAGTCAGTAGATCTCACAATATGGTCCTCAGATGAGAAGCATCAGCATCGCCTCCAGATATGGTAAGAAAGGGAAAGTCTCAACACCCACTCCAGACCTCCTGAATCAGAAACTCCAGAGATGGAGTCCAGCAACCTGATTCTGATGCATACTGCACACTCAAGTTTGAGACCCACTATGCTAAGGTAAGCTCTCAGACATTAGTGTACAACCAGGTATCAGATTTAATTTAACCAGCTATCTTTTATTTATGGACCACTGGTGAGGAGGAAGCATGGCAGGAAGGAGAATTTAAGAGAGATATTTTGCTATTTTTCTCAAACACATGTATATAAATAATATTCATGTCAATGTATGGCAAAAACCACTACAATATTGTAAAGTAATTAGCCTCCAACTAATAAAAATAAATGGGAAAAAAATACTGTTTTTGTTTTACAGAAAAACCTTCAAGTGGTAAAATGGGTCTTTCGGTCTCTATTGTTCTGGGACTTCAGAGAATCCATGGAGGCTCATTCTCCCAGGATGAGTCTTTACAATGACAAAGCAGATGATCTTTGATTTGTTATTACTTGGGGAAGTCAGGAAGATGCTCCTTGTCTCAAACACAAGTCCAACCAGAGGCCATGTGACAAAAAGTCTACTGTCAAAGACTCATTTTTCCCCCTTAATCTAAGCATTTCCCTGAGTATCTACTCAAAATTCAAATCCCATCTGGAGCAATAATATTTCAAACTGTGACCAGCTTGATTCAGTCATGAATTCACTAATGACAACAATTTCTTTTGAAATAAGAGGTTCAAGGAAATGTATACAGCAAAGCCCTGGCCTGCTGGGGAGGGGTATGATTCTGATAAGGGAAGAGGGACATTAGTCATTGGAAATAAATTTCTACTTTTTTGCCCACAATAGATGTAGATTCTTCAGAGTCTAATTCCAGCCTAAATTTAGATAAGCCCTCCTCCCCTTCAATGCCTTAAATTCTCAGCTGTCAAAAGTCTAACAGGTTTAGGGTTTTAAAAATGTTTGACGGTCTTTGAGCGTTAAATATGTTGAGGAAGAAAAAAAAAATCCACATCAGTGTATGAGAGAGCATCATTCTGGCTAACTTCACTCATTACTCCTATTATTAGTGCCAATCTAAGAGCATCTAGAGTCATTGATGAAACCAGGGAAGTCATTTATCTGGCACCCAAATACTATCTCCTGGTAACAGCTTGTTTTATCCCAGTGAATGAAAGGTTGATTAAAATTATAACCAAATGGTAACAGATGCTCAAAGTCTTGGCTTACTTTTGTGAAGACGGAACTGCAGCGGAAAGACAAGTACTATTTTTCATTAAGATACACACATATTGCTTATTTCATATATTTTGCTTTCTTCAATATTCCTACAAGATGAGGAGAAAGGATTCCCTATATTTTAGTACACAACCAAGCTAAATGGTTAATTAATAACTTAGACAGGGACTATAAACCACTTCCCCTGATGCCTAATGAAGAATAAGATGTCTCTGGATTTTCTTTCCATTCCTGGCAGCAGAGGTGCTGAAGAGATAAACAGCGAGAGCCACTAACATAAATCATTCTCGAGGAGACACTCTGTGGCCTTTGGGGGAATCATTTATACTTGTATAACACTGAAACCCAAGGTGCTCAGAACTCTTGGGGAAAGTTATTGTGCATATGCATCTTATATATTTAATCTTGCCACTCCTTAAGAAAGGAAACAGACACAAAGAGTTAAAAATATGTTTTCCTGGAACTATATTCCCCAGCAGGGAGAAAACAAAGAAAGCTCTAATCTTGACAGTAAAGAATCTGCCTGCAATGCAGATACCTAGGTTCAGTCCCTGCAGAAGGGAAAGGCAACCTACTCCAGGATTCTTGCCTGGGGAATTCCTTGGACAAAGGAGCCTGGAGGGCTACAGTCCACAGGGTCACAAAGAGTCAGAGGACAGAAAGACTAACACTTTCACTTTTTCACTGTGACATCCTAGTTCTGTTTGTTCTTCAGCTTTTCTCTTTACAACAGAATTTTCTTGATGGCAAAGATACTCTTGGGCAATAATTCTTGATTCTCCATCCCCACTTCCACACCCCAAAATCCTGAGCCTCAAAAGAAGACACTAGCATCCTCCTGTGCTCAAGACTAAACCCTAGGAAACATCCCAGATTCATCTCTCCCTGTGCTCCACTCCTAGTCTATGAGACCAACCAAGTCCTACTTCCAATTTACACATATCGACCCAACCATTTCTCACCACCTCCACTGATACTCTGCCTTGCCACCAGCATCCCTCAATTGAACCCACTTCCCTCGCCCCTCACAGTCCCCTCATTACATAAGAGTTTGAATCATCTAAAATAAAAATCAGATTTATGACTACCTTACTTCAAACTCCCCTGTAACTTCTGAGTGTAATTTGATTTCAAATTCCTATCATGGTCTATAAAACCCTGACTAACTGTTTATCCTCCATGTGTTCTCTTCGTCTGCTCAGTTAGGACCCTTTAACTTCACTGTTCCTCTTGGTTTTTTGGTCCCTGAAACACACTCAGCTTCTTAACTTCTAAGAATCCTTCCTGGAAAGCCCACCACCAGATCTTTGCACAGCAGGCACCATCACATCATTCAAGTCTCAGCACATATATTACCACCTCAGAAGAGAAGTTTCTGAAATGTTCACCCAGCCCCTGACCCAGCCATTTTATCACCTGATTCATATATATTTTCTTTGGATTACTGACATGCATGACATGTTCCTACTTACTAAATATTTGTTCCTCTGCACTAGACCATAAACTCCATGAAAACAGGAATCTTTGTTTCACCATGGAATTCCTAGAACCCAGAGCAGAGCCAAGCACAGAACAAGCCTTGATATTTGCTGAATTAATGAATAGACTCTTCAGATGAAACCCACTCTATAAAGGTTTCACTTTTATATGTAACACTAAGAACAATGAATTCAGCAAATATTTGTATGTGTCTATGAAGTGTCATGCACTGTTCTAGGCATTTATTTGGAGTTGACTTGCATTCATCTACTAAAGTTGAATAGAACATGATTTTGACTGTAACAATATGCCAGTAAACATCCCTTTAAAGAAAAGCCCCAATTGAGAGATCAGGATTGACATACTCACACCACTGTATATCAATTAGCTAACTAAAAGGACCTACTGTGCAGCACAGAGAACTCTACTCAACACTCTGAAATGGCCTGTATAGGAAAAGAATCATAAAAAGAGTGCGTGTGTGTATATGTATAACTCATTCACTTTGCTGTATACCTGAAACTAACACAACATTGTAAATCAACTATACTACAGTAAAAATTAAAAACCAGAAAAGCCCACCTGAGGTGCATAAGCTGTACCACTCACTCATGACATGGGTATTGCTACTCGGGCTTTCAAGGGCATCACTAAAATGCATGGTCTTGCTATCACTTCTGGAAAAACGAATCATAGAACACCTTTCCTGAGGATGGTGGAGGAAAAATGCCTTTGCAAGTATGCAAGAATAAGGAGACAGGGTGCAAGTCCTAGGTCTGCTATTTACAACATATGTAACTTTAGACAAGTTACTTTATCCCTCTGAACCTCAGATATACAATTTTTTAAGATAATAGCCTTAATAACTTTCCTACCTGCTTCAAAGAGTTATAAACATCAGTGAAATATTGCAGCTAAGAACACTTTGCATCCTGAATACATTTGTGGCTTAGGATTATAGACATGCATCTGCTCACCTGCACAAAAAGGATAACAATCAAGTATTAAATGATTTATGAATTATAGTTGCCATATTATCAATTAACTCACATTCAATGCAAATGACTCTTCACTAGAAGAGTAGCTGAATCTTTCCAAACACTTGTTTGTAATAAATTTCCCCAACACAGCCTCATTTCTGAAGTCTGTTCCTTGACCTGTCCTTGTATTTAAGTCTGCCATCTAAGGACGAGTCCCAAGCATTCAGTATGGTCATCATCAGTATAGCAATGTATCCTTCCTAAAAAGAAACAGCTCAGAACACAGACCAACCTGTAATGACTGCAATGACACGTTTAGTAAACTAAAACTCCCCAAACCATTTCTTCCTGAAGCTAAATTTTAGCCACCGATGATGATACCAGTTGAGAATAACCGACGTACTGAACCCCAAGTGTGAATGTAACAGGTACGCAAGGCCAGGATCATCCACTCTGATGGAAGAGTCTATGTGGATAATTCCTAGGCCTCTCTGGACACAGCGTAGATACTCATAATCAATGACTTTCTCTACTGGCATACATTTTCCAGCTACAGATTTGATGAAAGAGTGGAGAAAGTGCCACTTAAAATTCTAGTGATTTCTTGACAATTGTCCCTAGACTAACCCACATGATATTTTTAATGCTTTCTCTTGAATACCTTGCCTTGGAGGCTGTCTGCTGTTGCCCTGTCTCTCTAGTTCAAAGTCATTTGTATTTCATCAATTATTAGGTACCTATTTCATTTGATGATTTCTTGAGGCTCCTTCTTAATTATTTAAATACTCAAGAATATAAACTAAATAAGCTTGTGTGAATGACCAGCTTAAAAAGAATTTCCACAGTTTTCTCAGATGGGCAGGTTTAAGAATTTGACCATAAAAGAGCCAGAAACATTTAAGGAGGATATGACTTTGTAAAGGAAAAAATGAGAAGTAGTTCCAGTTGAGGTATCCATCAGATCTGCTTGAGACTATAACCTAAACATTAGGACTCATCTTTTTTTCTGTCTTACAATCACAACCCTCTGTAACCTTACTCCTTCTGAACCTCGCAAGCGTCAAACTGTAAGGCTGACTTGTAAGTGACCAGAGTGTATAAGGAGATTCCTGATTAGACAAGAGGGTAACTTCAGAATCAAAGATCTTGGTGCCTGCTGCTGATTGCTGCCCAATTATAGTTCTGTAGGTGGTCTCAGGGCTTGTACCTGAATTCTGGGTCTGCATCCAATCCAGAGTCTGTGTTGGGTGACAGTTGATCTAAACATTTGTAGAGAGTCCCAATTGCTATGTAGCTCAGAATTAGACACAAACTATGTGTGTGGGGTTTTGTAAGAAGGAGGACAAGTTTAATTAAAATTGAAGAACCACTGACCTCCATTGTCTGTTTTCTCCTCACTTCTGCATTCTTTCTAGCTTGACTCATTGCCTTGCTGAAAACTCAAACTCAGAATATGCCCAGCTATGAAACACAACCTTCCTTCCTCTGGCCAATGTGGACTGCTTATCTCATCCCAGCCCTAAGCTCTCCTTAGCCATCTTCCCCTGGGCACTTTCCTAGTCCCATCCTTCTCCTGAGTCTCCCCCTCTTCTCTGCACATCTTGCTATAGTGTTTGATCTTAGTCCAAAGGTCAATATGCAAATTCATAGTTCCACTCTACATGATAATCTTTGACCCAGTTCTTAGGAGCCTACTCAAAGTAAAAACTATTTTCTCTCACTGATTTTAAGTACATTACCCTAACAGACCCCTTTTACTTGCTCTTCTACACTATTGAAGATATATATTGAAGATATATGCACACACACACACACACACACATTTAACAAGAACTTAATGATACACTGTGCTAACTGGCCTATGGAGTTGTTCAGGAAAAGGACTTTTCACTAAGTATCTGTAGTTTTAAACATAAGCCAATCAGAACAGGGGTTTTGTATTAGCTATCTATATAGCTGTCTATAAATGAATTCTTGATACTGGGCAACAGACTTAGGAAAGAATGAGTCCTCAGGCCTGGCAGGTAACTATCAGGAAATTTATAGGGGATTTTGGCATTAAAGTGAGCCTCAGATGACCTGAAAATCCAGCCTCTAGAGATGAGCCATTTCATTCAAAATTCAAGAGGATGTATATCTTTAAATTTGATAAAAGATTTTATACCCTGTACCCTAATTTCTGGCTTACATATAATGTACAAATGATATTGTATACTGTCACAACTGATGTTTTCCCCAAAGGTACCAGCCATGTTATCAGCTCATAAAAACTGAATAATATAGATTGCAGGTATAATATAGATTATATATATTTATAAATGATAATGATTGTCTTATTTAAATACTGTTCTTGTCTGTTTTAGCCAGAATTCTAAGATGGATTCCCAGATTTCCTACCCTCTAGTTATTCAATTGAACAATAATCTCAGTACTGCTGTAATAGAATTTTTAAGTTGTAAATCCTCAAATCAATTGACCTTAACATATAGAGGCTATATGAGTAGACCTGACCTAATCATATCAGCCCTTTTAAAGGCAGAGTTTTTTCCGGCTGGTAGCACTGAGGCAAGAAAAACTTTCTGATGCACTATTGCTGGCCTTGAAAATGGAGAGGGCATGGTGCAAGGACCAGAGAGCAGCCTGTAAGAGCCAAGAACCCCCCAGCCAACAGCCAGCAGAGAAATGGCAACCTCAGTCTCACAGCTGGGAGGAAGGGAATTCTGCCAACAACCTGAATGAGTGTATTCCTCCCTGAGCCTCCAGACAAGAACTGTTCCTCTCTCACAAACCATTGCCTTGATTTCCACCTTGTGAGACCCTAAGCAGAGAACTCAGCCAAGTTCCTGCCAGACTTTTGGTTCACCTAATAAATGAGTGATAAGCCACTCACTTCACGGCATTGATAGAAATAGCTAGCTACTCCATTATTCTTCTGTAAACTTACATGTCAGGCTTCTTTTATATCTAACATTTTCATGCAGCTTTGTACAACTTTCAGTATCACATTCACATGGAGAAACAGCAAGGCCACTGGGTGACCATCAGGAAAGGTCCGTTGACTATTCTGAAGATCATGTGTTGAGCTACAAAGGGCTATAATAAGAAAATGACTCACTCAGCTTTAATAACAAGCCTAAATAGAAGAATCACCAGAACCATCTAACCAAAATGACTCGAGCAATCATCTTTAAGACTTGATTGCATATTAGGAAGTTTTAGCAGAGAACTCTACTGAAGTTAAATGCTTAATTTTAGAGCAACCAATCTTCCAATAAAAGTAAGTGATTGTGAAAACAAAGAGGCAGAACTATATTGGATGATTCCATGGAGACACACAAGTAGACTCATACTTACAGACATGCAAAAGCAGGTTTTAACAGTCCACTCCCCAGCATATCTCAACATTGCTCAGCAGGGCTTACCTTTCTCCAACTTTCTGCCTCCCTCTCCACAGAATAAATATGTATAGTTGGGGGGTGAGGAAGTTGGTGATCCTCAGGGACCACAGACATGGTGCATTAATCAGAATTCCACTGGGAAGGCAGTACCATGTTCCCTCCACTCAGAGTCTGGAAATAGCTCAGTATGATTCTTCGATTAAATATTAATGAAGTGAATAAGACCCTGCAATACAAAGCAGCAAAAGAAAATTAAACATTTCCCCAGGGTAAAGTCTACAAGTCATAAAAAATTAAAACATAAAACTAAATATTTACAAATATTCTTTACAAACTTAGGGTTGTTGATGATTCATGCCCGTGGCAAAATCACTAGTCCTCGGGGAACTTTGAGACCTTTCAGGGATCAAGCGAAACTTGTCCTGCTTGAATGTGCCCCAGAACTACCACGTGGGGGCTGGTAGGGACAGATGATAAAACATAGACTCTCAGAACCACCCCACCCCGACCCCAGAGAGGCTGACTCAGATGGTCTGGGAGGCATAAGACCTGGTTCGGTAAATGTAATAAGTAACCTGAAGGGATTCTGGTGGGCATCTAATATAGGCAGCTCTGGTAGAGTCAGTTTCTTCACAGTTGTTTCACAAATCTGGAGCCCTCACAGTGCAACATGCTGGCCATTGTTCTGCAGCTTATGCAGGACCTACACTGTATCTGTGAATTATTCAGGCACTTGGCAGTTTTCTTTCACAGTTACAAATGAGATCATCCTAAGCAGAACTAACTTGAGAATAAACATCAGTGAATAAAACTTTTCCCATTGCTATTTCTTTCATCCACTTATTAATTCAACAGATAATGAGAAGCTATTTTATGCCTAGCACTGGAAAAGGTCCTGGAGATTTAATGATGCATAAGTAAGAAATTGATGACTCAGGCAGTAAAGAATCTGCCTATAATTCAGGAGACCTGAGTTTGATCCCTGGGTTGGGAAGATCTGCTGGAGAAGGGAATGGCAACCCACTCAGTATTCTTGCCTGGAGAATTCCATGGACAGAGGAGCTTGGCAGGCTACAGGCCACAGGGTTGCAAAGAGTTGGACACAACTCAGTGATTAACACTTTCACTTTCAAGTAAGAAATAGCCTCTACTCTCAGGGTGTTCACAGCATAATGTCATTAGTAAGCAAATATAATATAATATGGTGGATGGCAGAAGAGGAAAAGTACAAGGAGTAGAAAGAGTATTCCTGGTAGCAGGAACAGCGTGTGCAAAACTTAAGAGCTAAGAAGGAGGCTTAAAATGGTGGGGTGGAGTATGTTTGTCTGAGGGAAAGTGTGAGAGTAAAAGAACCATTTGTCAAGAAGGAAGTAATTGTGGCATTCAAAGGAAGGAACAATGCTCTCTGGGCTAGTAAAAGTTAAATGATCCAAATCAATTAAAGTAGGCCATAGCTAAGTCTAGCCTGTGAGCTGGATGTATTTCACTTGCTCTTCCAGAGCAATTTCACTCTAGAGGCTTCTCTTCCCTGCTTTGCGTTCCAGAGGCTAATGTGTATGAAGTGTATCAATGGGCTGTGTTGCTTTCTGGCCTCCGATTAGGTCCAACCAATGGGAGACACTAGTAGATCAAAGTGAGAGGGAAAAGAGTGACATTAGCTGCATGTCCCCTTGACATGGTGAGACTCTGTCCCTCCACCAAAGACAGCAACACCTTTCAGCCTGCAGCTGCTTTCTCTCCCTGAGTTCCAGTTAACTTCTCCTTTTCTTGCTGCTGCAGGCCTAGAGAGGTGACATTTCTCTACTATTGTCAGTTCTATTGTGCTTCACCATTTCCTGCTAGTTTACTTTGACCTTGCCCTCTTTCCATACATCTTTGTAAGCAGTCCTTTCACTAAGCTCTCCTCCATTACTTGGTTTAAGTGAGCCATTTATTTTTTGTCTGCATCCTGACCAATAAGCTACCATGGATTGCATGCTTCTTACATTGACAATGCAGAGTTAGCCTGACTGTTAAAACAGTAACTGTCATTGTTAACAGTTACATAGAAATTACAGTTCACTAAGTGTGTTTACATATATTATCTCTTTTTTCATTCTTTATTCATGACTAATAAAACTCAGACTTCACCTGCTCTACTGGAGTAGTAATTATACATAATGAATGTAAATGTGGATATTTACTATTTAGTCCAAGTCTAAACCGTATTCTTTAGAATTTCATATCCCAAATGTTGTATAGTCTTTTAAAGCTAAATAAATTGGAACCTCATTATATAAATTGGCTCTGTATCCTTCATCTGGGTTCCAAGTTTCTCAAATTAGCTAATACTCATTATTCAAGATTTCATTTCTACTGGAAAATTTCTAAGGGCTAATTGTCAGAAGAGGCAGCATGGTGAATCAGAATTTAATCATGAGCTGGTGGATATCTAAACCATATTTTACAATGTTAATTGAATCAATTAAGAATATAAATCTGACAAACTAGTTGTTTGTCATACTTGGAATGGGAAGTCTGACGTTGTTAGACTTGTTGCTATATAGACTTTTTCCATTGTTGCTATATAGATAGATTGAAAGTGCCAGTTGTTTAGTCATATCAGACTTTTTGCTGCCACATGGACTGTAGCCTGCCAGGCTTCTCTGTCTATGGATTTCTTGCAAGAAGTACTGGAGTGAGTTGCCATTTCCTTCTCTGGGGATCTTCCCAACCCAGGATCAAAGCTGGACCTTTTGCACTGCAGGTACATTCTTTACCATCTGAACCACCAGGGAAGCCCCTATAGGTAGATTAATGGCCATATTAACTGTTTTCCCTCTTTTCAACCACTTATTTCTTCTGTATATGGACACAACCCAAATCTCCTTACTATACCAGTAAGCAAAATCTACAGAATTATTTTAAAAATTTATAATTCTAAAGAGAGAAGTGCAAAGAGGAACTATATCTACTGATATAATAAATCTGATGACCAGCTTCATGGGATACTCAATTCCCAAAATAAGTAACTCCACAATGATTGTACACAAAATGGAGTTAAGAAATATGCAAAATGTAACCTAATATTTGAGCAGACAGTCTGTGCCTTCATAGTGAGGATACTGTTGTAGAAGCTGTTACAGTAAATCAAGGGAGTTTGGTCGTCTTCTTTCTAAGATAAGAGAAGGTGGATGGGACAAAGTTAGAACTCAGATTACTTATAGAAAAGTTGGACTCACCCCTCAGACTCCCAACCCCTATACCCCAAAGCCAAAAATCCTAAATCAATGGATGTCAAAAAGTGAGATTTCTAATTTACAATAATCAAGACATACAATAATCACAACAATCTAAATGTCAGTTGACAGATGAATGGATAAAAAATATGTGGTGCATATATGGGCTTCCCTGGTGGCTCAGATGGTAAAGAATCTGCCTGCAGTGCGGGAGGCCTGGCTTTGATCTCTGGGTTGGAAAGACCCTCTAGAGGAGGGCATGACAACCCACTGTATTATTCATGTCTGGAGAAACCCTATGGACAGAGGAGCCTGGCAGTCCATGGGGTCGCAAAGAGTTGGACACAACTGAGCAACTAGGCACATACACACACACACACACATATGTATATATAGCAAAATACTACTCAGCCATAAAAAAGAATGAAATAATGTCATCTGCAGCAATGTGGATGGACCTGGAGATTATCATACTAAGTGAAGTAGGTCAGAAAGAGAAAGGCAAGTAACATGATATCATATATATGTGGAATCTAAAATATGACATAAATGAAGTTATTTATGAAACAGAAACAAACTCATAGACATAGAGAACAGACTTGTTCCAATAGGGAGTAAGGGGGTGGAGAAGGGATGGAGTGGGAGTTTGGGATTAGTAGACGCAAATTATTATATATAGAATGGATAAACAACAAGGTCCTACTATATAACACAAGGAACTACATTCAATATCCTGTGAAAAACCATAATGGAAAAGAATATGAAAAAGAATGTGTGCATATGTATAACTGAATCACACTAGAAATTAATGGTGTGAGTCAACTACAATAAAATAATTTTTACATGAGATTTCTAAAATCCATGCTTAATTCTGATATATGTGCATCAAATATAAAACATTCCCCCTGAAAAATTGCACACAAGACCCCATCACCTTTCAGGAGAAAAGTCATCATCCTCAGAGGGTATATTCCGGACGTAAAAGAATGTGATCTAGGGCTGAATATGGGACTTCTAATACTCAGAGCTGCGATTTGAATAGCTTTTCCCAAATTTACCAAGCCGCACTTATTAACACTTTGTCCGAGATAAAGCTTTTCTAACCAAACTCCTGCAGTTTGAGATAAAATTTTCCTAAACAATGATGATTTGAGCTAATAGTTCTAGAAAGAAATAATTTGAGGGTGTGAAGAGGTGAAGAAAGTTGTATAATAAATATATATAATATGTACGATAGAAGGATGAGAAAGCATGAGAGTAAAAGAAATATTTTATTTTTTAATAAAAATAAAATTGGTGACATTCAAGGCACAGCTTAGTAGGGGGTTATGTATCATACTGTCACAATGAGCAGATGGAAAGAATACAAAGATAGTAATCACAGTCAACAAAAAGAATAAATAAGAAGTTTTAAAAAGGGAAAGCAATCTCTATGGTGGTTGATCTATCTGACTAACAATATAAGCTGTTTCAGGAGATTTTTAACCTTAATGGATTTATCATTATAAAGTATGGTCTTAGAGACATGTACCTGCCCATGATTAAATTCCAGTGACTTGGAAATTTTGCTTATGAAAAGGAAAGAATCTATTCTTGTACTACTCTGTACAAGAACCTAGCAGGTAATGCCTGGTACATGGATACTCAGAGCTTGTATATCAAGTCAATCACTAACTCGACCAGTGTTAGAAAGGGTTCAAGACCAAGGGAAGGTTTCTTCATGTTCGAAGGGAACTGTGTATTTTTGAAGGCAAAGTAGATGAAATCAGTGGAGGGAAGAAATTGATCATGTTAAAGAAAGACCTTGATTAAAGAGAGCCATGGAAAAAAATTCTCAGTAGTGATAGTCAAGGAGGGTACACGAGCCTTCCTCACTGTTACTTGGAATTGTTTCCATTTCTATGCTTCCTTTCTGTACTCCCTTCAGTTTTCCTTTCCCCTCAACTTCCTAGTCCTCCCTTTTCATTTCTTCTTTTCATCTTCTCTTTGCCTCACCTTACTTCTCTCTCTCTCCCATCCAGCTGTAATATAGAAGTAAAATAAAAATAATAATGCTCAGTTTTATAAAATTATATTGTGTTATGATTGTTCTTAAGCTAAAAGTAGGTGAATAGAATGTTTAATATTTATCTCTCTCTTTTTTTTTGTATGTAGCTCTAGAACAAATAGTTTTTCTTTAGATAAAAGACAACATTTTATTAAAAAAAAAAAACTTTTATTCTTTAGACATGCAAATAATCATTCTGTAGTATAAACAATACTTTCTATTTCCATCAGATTTAAACCCACCAACAGTTGTAAGATTTTATCTAACCATCCTCTACTTTAAAACCTCCTTCCCAGAAACCAAAAAATAACTGATCAAAACAACAGAGCAAACAACTAATTAGTCTTCCTTTTGGACAGAAACAAACAGGAACAATGAAACAACAACAACAAAATCAGAAAAGGAGGAAACCAAAGTAAGGATAAACCCAAGAAAGAGAGTAATGTGTACGGTGATGAGGAAATTGTATAGAAAAGAAAAAAATAGCACATAGAGGGAAAAATCAACTTGAATGCATCATGTCTTATTTCTTATATAACAGTAAAAGAATCCTTGAAATTCAACAGGAGTCATTTAATATTATTGTTCTGTTAATAGTTTCCTAGGACTTCCATAACAGTTACCAAAAACTGGGTGACTTTAAACCACAGAAATGTATTCTCTCACAGTTCAGGTGGCCGGAAGTCTGATATCAAGGTGTTGACAATTAGGTCCCTCCTAAGGCTGTAAGGGAGGATCTTTAGAGCTTCTTCAATTTATAGCACTTCTTGGCCTGTGGCAGCATAACTCCAATCTCTGCCTCCTCTGTCACATGGCCTTTTCTACTTCTCTGTCCTTTCTTTGTCTCATAACAATGCATGCTAGGTCACTTCAGTCATGTCTGACTCTTTGTGACCAGGCTCCTCTGTCCATGGGATTCTCCAGGCAAGAATACTGGAGTGGGTTGCCATGCCCTCCTCCAGGGATCTTCTTGACCCAGGGATTTAATCTGTGTTTCTTATGTCTCCTGCATTGGCAAGCAAGTTCTTTACCAATAAAACCACCTGGGAAGCCCTCTTGTAAGAATAATGATTAAAAAAAAGAATACTCAATATTCACTGGTTTGTTGGATGTTTTAGATTCCACACATAAGTGGTATCATGTAGTGAAAAGACAACATTTTAAAAAGTCTCACTATAACCTAGACTCTTGGAAAAAGAATTTGATTTTTGGGAGAGAGTGGGTGGTTTGTGACAGGAAACATTATGATATAGTTTAAAACATGGTATCTAGGGTTAAGCAAACTGAAGTTGAAATCATACATCCACCACTTGCTAACTGTGGGATCTGAGCAAATTTCATCACCTATGAAGTGGTGCTATTATCTTCCTCTATAAGAGTGGCCCTAAGTTGTCAATGCAGGAATGGTTTTAGCCTAGTACCCAGCACAGAGTAAATAATAATGGTAGCCATTATAATTATTAGCTGCTTTACATATCCTAATCTCTCTGAACAGATGAATTAAGCCAAGGAAATATTCTTCTAGACATGCATCTCTTTATGGTCCCAGTTTGCACTGATAAATTTACCATCATTCTCATTATCCTTATCTAAGATCAAAAAAAGAAGAAAAGGAAAACAAAATCAACCTAGTCTCTTGCTAAAATATACAGAATTAACTACTGATTGCAGCCAACTGCCCCAAGATGCAGCAATTTTGAAAGTAAAAGGTGCATGTGTTGATTTGGCAGTTTGAGAGACAAATAAGCACATCAACTTTAATTTAACTTCCCAAGTTCACAAGCTGTCAGTCAAGATCATTGTTATGCCAATCATCTGGCATTAAATATTGTTATGATTTCTGATATCAAATCCACAGAAAAACACTCAGAGTGACAGTTCAGTGGAAAATTCCCAGTACTTTCCCTCTGTAGTCTGGGCTGGTAAGGTTTAATTAAAACAACCAAATTACAAACTGCTTCAGAAGATTTTGTAACAAAATTGCTGGCTGGCCTTTAAGTGATAATGGTGCTACAGACCACTGCTTACTGCCACATGGGCTTGCTTAGATAGGAAAGAATTGGTCATCGATTCAGTAATAGAAGCTAAGACTTTTTATTGCCCTCATTTTTGCTTCTTTTACTGACAATGAAAGTAGGAGATTTAAAGTTTCAGTTATTCTCATAAATAAGCCCAATCATGGGAAAGTGAAGGGAAGGACAGATACTTTAAAGGTCAGGTATCTGAAAATCTCTGAAGGCTAAATAATGTAAAATCTCAAAGACTTTGAATTCTATTTCAAACAGTAGCAGAAAAATACAATTTGGTCTGGGCTCAGGCAAGTCACTGAACCCTCTTGCCCCTGCAGCTTACTCCCAAGGGTTTAGAATTGGAGGAATAAGCCACTTGGTGCTTCAGGCCTGTCGAGTGAGGATGCAAATAGAGCACCAAGCTTCTTACTTCAGCAACAGTGTGTTTTCCTGTGAGCACTCTGGGACTTTAGAGCCAGAGAAGCCTGTTAAAGCTTGAGTGTTTCCTCATTTTTTATGGCTGAGTAATATTCCACTGTGTATAATCCATGTGTACGCATGTATATATACATACATACACACACACCGTAACCTCTTTATCCATTTATCTGCTGATGGATGCTGAGGTGGCTTCCACATCTTGGCTATTGTAAATAATGCTGCTATGAACACAGAGCCACACATGTCTTTTATAAGTTAGTGTTTTTCATTCCTTTGGATATACTCATTTAAGTGGAACTGCTGGGTCACACAATAGTTTCGTTTTTAATTTTTTGAAGACCCTTCATATTATTTTCCCTAGTGGCTGTGCTAATTTACAATCCCACCAACAGTGCACAAGCGTTCTCTTTTCTCCATATCCATGCCAGCATTTGCTATGTCTTATCTTTTTGATAATAGACATTCTAACAGATATAAAATGATATCTTATTATGGTTTTAATTTGCATTTCCCTAATGACTAGCGACTTTTGAGCATCTTTTCATGTATCAGTTGTATAGCTTATTTCAAGAAATATCTATTCACGTCCTTTGTCCATTTTTAAATTTAGTTGTCTTTTTGCTGTTGAATCATATCACAAGATTTTTTAGATTTAAAGTCTGGTTGGGGGCTTTCCTGGTGGCTCAGTGGTAAAGAATCTACCTGCCGATGCAGGAGATGCAGGTTCAATCCCTGGTCCAGGTAGAACCCACATGCCACAGAGCAGCTAAGCCTGTACATGACACTCAGTGAACCTGTGCTTTAGGGACTGGGAGCCACAACTGCCGAGACCACGAGCCGCAACCACTGAAGCCCACAGGCCCCAGAGCCTGTGCTCGGCAGTAAAAGGAGCCACGCAATGAAAAGGCAGCGCACCGCAGCTGAAGAGTAGCCCCTGCTTGCACAACTAGAGAAAAACCCACGCAGTAACGAAGACCCAGCACAGCCAAAAACAAATAAAACTACTTTTCAGAAGAATCTGGTTGGTGAACCATGATTCACTTGGATATTGGGTATTCCTGCATCCATATGTAAATAAGTAAATAATTGTTTTAGTACTTGCTGATCATGTACAATTGGCTTAGAAAACGCACACTAGTCAGAAAGTCCTTGATTATACATACCAAGTTAATTTAAATGTGAATTTTTAATTATATATAGTTTGAACCACAAAAAGACTTTTAATACAATGTCTCTCCAAACTGTCAATGTTTCTAGCCATCAAAAATGTATGAAAAAATTTGTACATTTTGTTCACTCATTATCGACAATATTCTGTGAGCACTCACAATAAGCCAGGCCCTCTGTTACATATTGGGAATTAAAGATGACCCAGTTCATATTATAGAGAGAGTTTTATTCTTGTATTCCAAATTTTATTATTTTAGCCTATAGTATTATATAATTTGGTTTACCTTCTATTGTCCTAAGAACAGTAAAATAAAACCTTAACTTAAAGCTTCCATTTATCTAACTTATTTTTAATCATATCAAGTCATTTGAAATTATCACAAGCCAAAGGAAACTATCAATTTCAGTAACTCACAAGACTGAATATCTGTGTCAAAATAGTCTCTTACAATAGAATTATCATCTATTTTTATATTTATGGATTAGAGAGAAAAAAAAACCTAAAATTGATTAACTGTAAAAAATTTACTCTAACTAGAGGGCACACTGGACTTATAGCATACAGTCACATTGTGGACTGGTAGGGGAGTGAAGTAGGGCTGTGGCTCCTAGAAAATGTTTATGAGTTCTTTAGTAAATAAATAATCAGTTGTCATTAACATATTCATTGGTACTATTCAGATACCCTAAGTATGATTTTCTAAATGCTTTTGAAAACAGCTTATTGGACTAAGAAACTTCACTCAAGTAAGCTGCTCATTTCCTTTGCTTTCATGATTAATGTTCATATCCAACACATTTTTCTTAATGCAAAGATAAAAATTCTGACTACAGGTCAGAATTATCATCAATTCCAATTAAATCTGTTAATGAAGTGTTTATTTTTGTGGAGAGTACTATTGAAACCATTAATGTACATCCCAAGTAGTTTATAGTGACTTTTTTTTATTATGCAATCAAGTGTATTCACAGGGATAATATGCCCTTGTCTATTTACTCTGTCCTTTTGTTTATTTACTCATTGATTTATGAAGTACAATACGTTGAAAAGGCTCTCTTAGTAATTATGGGAAATTACCAAGGTTCCTCTGTATAGCATTTTTCACTATGCTGTAGCAAGAGTTCACAGAGGACTCAAATATGTAAACTAAAGATTAATGTTTGTGTCCAAGTGATAACAAAAACTTAGTAAATCCAGTGTGAATTTCAATTAATTCAGAGAAAAAGAAACTCACCCAGTGTTTGATTGATCATGTACATCAGTGGTTGGTAATCTTTTGAAGGTTCAAAGACCACTTTGAGAATTTAGTGAAAGTTATGGATTCACCCTCTCAAAAATCTAAACCAGGTAAAGAACTTACAGTGGAGCAAAAAAAAAGTGATTTTTCATTTATCAATCAATTATTGTATGTTATTAGATAGTCTCCTACTGTCAATGCCTTATCACTTTCTGAGCTCTAAGGGTTTCTACCAGTACATTTATTAAACAAGTTCCACCTGAACCACAAGTTCATAATTATAACTTGAAAATAAGTTCATGCCCTAGAGGCTTGCTTTACCCCTACTTTTACCTACAAGTTCCCACAGTTCGGTATAGAGAGTACATAAAGGTAAGGTTCCTAAGATGTCTTGTCACTGAGATAAGTATTGAGACCCTTGGGCCCTCTCAGGGTAGAGACTTCTCATCCATGATTCTATCTCTGCCCTTTTAGAAGTTCAGTACTCTTCCACCACCATCAACTTTCCCTTCTCTCAATACATCTCTGAATCTGATCCATCACACTACCCCATCTTCCCTTCCAAATGCTGCTCTTGAATTCTTCAAAATTCCTCACCAGTAAACACTGTATCTTCAATGTCTTTTCTGAACATTCCTTCTCTTTGCCTTAAATGAAACCAGGTCACCTCCTAACAACATTGCTTTCTCTTCTCAAGTAGAGGCTATTTATTTCCCTCTCACATTGCACATACAAAAGGGTTGGAAGTATGATCATACTCCATGCTTTCCAATATAACCGCAAATCATCCCCCCTTCCTTTTTGGCTTTGAAGCTCATCAGCCAGCAATAATAACTGTTCTACCTTCTCAGTGCTACCATCGTCTTATCTCCGGTTACTTCTCTCGTTTGACAGGATTACATCAGAGATCTTAAGACTGGGATCTTCCTTATCATCACAACTTCTGTCAGCATTCTTAAAGTGATGACATCATCCACACAGATCACCCATCATACATCTCGGTGTCTCAGTTTCTCAACCACCTCAATTCCAGGGACGTTTTCTTCCACAGCATCTCAGTCAGCCATTCCTATGACCATATCATGAGTCCTTCCATAACGTTTCAACATCCCACTTCTAGCTCCCACCTTCTGTTTCTCTGAACTCACTTATTCTATTAACAATCTCCTCCACTGCTACAATTTTCAATCTTAACCTTCTGTCTGTTACTAACATACCCATCTTCTGTCTTCAACTATCTCTTTTGGTAATCATCAAGACTATCAGTGGCTGTATGCTCTTGCCTTTGCCTGTACTGTCCTAACAAAACCATGGTTGAACCTGAATATCCACTTTTCCTGTATCTTGATAATGCAAAAGCACATCATTTAAATTCATGAACACTCATCTCAAATGGGCAGGCAACACATCCTGGAATGTCTACAGTGTTTCCTTAGTAAGTTCACTTTCCCACTCTCTAACACAATTATTTCATATGCCCTCCCCTCTCAAAAAACCTCCTACCCCCCCTTCCCTTTTTATTCTCGCTTGATGACCTTGAGTCATACTTTTGAGAAAACCCACATTATTAGCTTGGAATGCCCTCATATCCTCACCTCCATATGTGAAGCCTGCCTGTTTCGATAACCTGTTTTTCCCATTCTTCTTCATGTTACAATGGAAGGTATATATCTCTGTCCTCAAAGGTGCATCTTTCACTTGGACTCCAGTTCCCATCACATCAATCTTTTTTTGTGTGTGTGTGCTTTTATTATTTTTTTCATTTATTTTTATTAGTTGGAGGCTAATTATTTTACAATATTGTAGTGGTTTTTGCCATACATTGACATGAATCAGCCATGGATTTACATGTGTTCCTCATCCCGATCCCCCCTCCACCTCCCTCCCCATCCCATCCCTCTGGGTCTTCCCAGTGCACCAGGCCTGAGCACTTGTCTCATGCATCCAGCCTGGGCTGGCGATCTGTCTCACACTTGATAGTATACTTGTTTCAATGCTATTCTCTCAGAACATCCCACCCTTGCCTTCTCCCACAGAGTCCAAAAGTCTGTTCTATACATCTGTGTCTCTTTCACATAAATCTTTCAAGTTAGACAGGCTGCCCTCTCACACATCTCACAGCCTGGTGAGGATGCCTACAGATTCATAAATCCTAAATGCCAGAGGCAGCACTGCTCTGTCTAAACTCCAATCCAAACACTACTATACTCCCTGAAGGATCTTGTCTGGCTCTAATTATGGAGCCACCACAAGACACAATCTATGAGTACCAGTCATGTGGCAAATCAGGGATCCTTTCAATGATTACCTTGTTTTCCCAACCCCAGGCTAGGTATCCTTTTTTTTTTTTTTTAAGAAATGGACAGGGAGCCCAGTGTCTCCTGTGATTCATGGGCTAAGGCACCAGTCTTTTCACCTTGGAAGGATATGTAAAGATTTTGACTAAACTTTACAATTTTTTATTCTCATTTTGTAGGGAGGCAATCTGTCAATGTACTTTCTAAAGTCTTTTCAACACTTGTTACACTCAAGAATTTTAGAGTGAGTGAAGAGGTTAGAGATTATTCACTTAACTCCCATTTTAAAGCCTAAGCAAAGCAAAGTGACTAGGATAAAACTACACACTAAGGAGAAAATAATAGTAAACGAAGCAACAGACAAAGGATTAATCTCAAAAATATACAAGCAACTCCTCCAGCTCAATTCCAGAAAAATAAATGACCCAATCAAAAAATGGGCCAAGGAACTAAACAGACATTTCTCCAAAGAAGACATACTGATGGCTAACAAACACATGAAAAGATGCTCAACATCACTCATTATCAGAGAAATGCAAATCAAAACCACAATGAGGTACCATTACACACCAGTTAGGATGGCTGCTATCCAGAAGTCTACAAGCAATAAATGCTGGAGAGGGTGTGGAGAAAAGGGAACCCTCTTACACTGTTGGTGGGAATGCAAACTAGTATAGCTGCTATGGAGAACAGTGTGGAGATTTCTTAAAAAACTGGAAATAGAACTGCCGTATGACCCAGCAATCCCACTTCTGGGCATACACACCGAGGAAACCAGATCTGAAAGAGACACGTGTACCCCAATGTTCATCACAGCACTGTTTATAATAGCCAGGACATGGAAGCAACCTAGATACCCATCAGCAGACAAATGGATAAGGAAGCTGTGGTACATATACACCATGGAATATTACTCAGCCATTAAAAAGAATTCATTTGAATCAGTTCTAATGAGATGGATGAAACTGGAGCCCATTATACAGAATGAGGTAAGCCAGAAAGATAAAGACCATTACAGTATATTAACACATATATATGGAATTTAGAAAGATGGTAATGATAACCCTATATGCAAAACAGAAAAAGAGACACAGATGTACAGAACAGACTTTTAGACTCTGTGGGAGAAGGTGAGGGTGGGATGTTTTGAGAGAACAGCATCGAATCATGGGTGATTTATCTAGGGTGAAACAGACCACCAGCCCAGGTTGGATGCATGAGATAAGTGCTCCGGCCTGGTGCACTGGGAAGACCCAGAGGGATCGGGTAGAGGGGGAGGTGGGAGGGGGGATTGGGATGGGGAATACATGTAACTCCATGGCTGATTCATATCAATGTATGACAAAAACCACTACAATATTGTAAAGTAATTAGCCTCCAACTAATAAAAATAAATGAAAAAAACAAAAAAACAAAGAAAACCCACACATTAAATAGTAAAGAACACAGTATTAGCATCATGTTCTCTTATACAGAAGCTATTTCTACTGTGCTATTTGTGATTGTGAGCTCCTTGAAGTAATCATACCCTAGAAGTATTATTACATGACCATCTGACCAAAAGAATATGAAGTAGATTTATGAATTCACATAATGGATTCTATATGGATACCCAAAAGACACCCATAGTTACAGGCTGGAAATCACTTACCAGTGTGTAAAAGTAATAACATGCCTGGAGTGAGCCAACTCATTAACTATGCTGTTTACTACTTCTCCCAAACAGCAAACTCCTTCAGGGCCTTATTGTGAAAGAAAACCCAGTCCTAAAGAACTGTGGCCTTAGAAGCTGCCTTTAAACAGCTGGACATAAAGACAGCTACCCTCAGTCTCCTTTTTGTTTTTAAGAAAACCCAGGGAATTATTTAAAAATTAATTTTACTTTATAATTCATCAACCAATGACAAATTAAACAACTATGCCCTGGGCACCGGCTATTGTCCAAAAGTATGCTCAGGGCTGGGTTTACAGGGACACCTGTGATGTCGCTTTAGCTCTCAGTTACCCATGGTCCTACATAGAAGCACCCATAGCATGTTGGCATAGTGCAGCCACCTCAGAAGGCTAGCACAAGTGATTTTCTATTAATAACAAAGTACTAAAGTTTGTAAATATTTACTTTAAAAGATTAGAACGGATTCAGTTATCCCTATAATAATTTTGTATTCATTTACTGGCATCATGATATACATTCCTGAGTAGGATTAGAAGGGGTGGAGTTACAATTTATCTGAATAAATCCATGGGGGTTATGCCAGCAAATGAAATGTGTCAAAATAGAAAAAATTATTGACAAGTTCTAGACTATATTTAGTGGGAGAGGGAGACAGGCAGACAGACAATGATCACAGAACAGTCTATTTGGTACAATCATCTGCACCCGGTGTAAATACAGGACACTTCGGTAAGGCAGAGAAAGACGAAGTGTCACAGAATTCTCAAATCTATTCTGAGGATAAAGAACTAAGCAGGAGGCACAGCTTCCCCATACTTCAGACAACACTGCAAAGCTACAGCAATCAGAATAGTGTGGCACTGACACAGACACAGACATATGAGTCAATGTCACACAGTGAAGAGCCCAGAAATAAACCCACACACCTAAAGCCAATTACTCTTTTACAAAAGAGGCAGAAACACACAGTGAGGAAAAAGTCTCTTCAGCAAAGATCGTTGGGAAAGTTGGACAGCTGCATGTAAATCAATGAAGGTTGAACACACCCTCACACTGTACACAAAAATAAACTCAAAATAGCTAAAGACTTAAATATAAGACATGACACCATAAGACTTCTAAATAAGGACATAGGCAAAACTCTCTGACATAAATCATACCAATGTTTTCTTAGGTCAATGTCCCAAGGCAATAGAAATAAAAGCAAAAATAAACAAATGGGACCTAATCAAACTTACAAACTTTTGCACAGTAAGGTTAGCTATAACAAAATGAAAAGACAACCTACAGACCGGGAGAAAATATTTGCAAATGATGCAACAGACAAGGGCTTAATCTCCAAAATATACAAACAGCTCATACAACTCAATAACAAAAACAAACAAACAACTCAACCAAGAAATGGGCAGAACTAAATAGAAATTTCTCCAAAGAAGACATACAGATGGCCAACAGGCACATGAAAAGATGCTCGACATTACTAAATTAGAGAAATGCAAATCAAAACTACAATGAGGTATTGCCTCACACAGATCAGAATGGCCATCATTTAAAAGTTCACAAATAACAAATGCTGGAGAAGGTGTGGATAAAAAGGAATCCTCCTACACTGTTGGTGGAAATGTAAGTTGATACAGCCAAAATGGAAAACATTATGGAGGTTCCCCAAAAAACTAAAAAAAGAGTTGCCACTCGATCCAACAATCCCGCTCCTGGGCATATATCTGGACGAAACTATAATTCCAAAAGATACATGCACCCCTACGCTCATAGCCACGCCATTCACAATATCCGAGACACAGAAACAACGTAACTGTCCATTGATAGATGAATGAAGAAGATGAAGTACATATATACAAAGGAATAATACTCAGTCACAAAAAAGAACAAAATAATGTTATTTGCAGCGACATGGATGGAATTAGAGATCATCATACTAAGTGAAGTAAGTCTTAAAGAGACAAATACCATATGATATCACTTATATGTAGAATCTAAAATATGGCACAAATGAACTTATCTATGACACAGACTCACAGACATAAAAAATAGACTGTGGTTACCAAGGGGGAAAGGGTTGGGAGAGGGATGAAGCTGGAATTTGGGGGTAGTTGGAGGGTTGGGTTTGTTTCTACAGAATGGATAATACCAAGGTCCTACTGTATAGCACAGGGAACTTTGTGATAAACCACAATGGAAAAGCACATAAAAAGCATACGCATGTTTATGCTATGCTTAGCTACTCAGTCGTGTCCAACTCTTGCAACCCCATAGACTGTAGTCTCCAGGCTCCTCTGTCCAGGCAAGAGTACTGGAATGGGTTGCCATTTCCTTCTCCAGGGGATCTTCCTGACCCAGGAATCGAACCCAGGTCTCCTGCATTGCAGACAGATTCTTGACCAACTGAGCTATGAGCGAAGCCATGTATTGCTAAATCACTTTGCTATGTAACAGAAATCAGTACAATATTGTAAATCAACTATACTTCAATTTTCTAAAAAAATACTTATAAGAATATCATTTTTTAAAAAAGAAAGAGAAAGGATCAGAGAAAACTGTGCCAGTAGGAGAAGTTGCAGTTAGGATTAGAGGAAAATGTGCCAAGAAATAACTAACATAAGGCTGATTAGGAGGACAGAACCAGGAGCTGGGTTGGGATAGCTTCGGCAGTGCCCACATTACAGGTCTTGGCCCCATCAGTTTAAAATCAAAACACAGTTGGTAGTGTGGGCTATCTAGTTGAACTGGAGAAACCTGGCAAGGTTCACAGTCCAGTAGACAGTTCTGCAGTCAACTTCCAGAGGTACAAGTCCAACAGGGACCAGACAGGGTATATGCACAGCATAGCCAAAATCTTGTTGGTAGGGGCCAGAGCTCAGATTCAGATTCATCATTTGGACAGATAATCTGGAAGGAGGCTGTCTGCAGCTACCAGAATACACAGGATCACAGAGCAGCAGGGGAAGGGTGTGAAGTAAACCAACTCTGATCTTTCCTCTTAAGCTTCAGTTTTAGTACGTGGCAGAGATGAGCCAGCAGATGTCAAACAGAGTCAAGCAGCAAGAAGCTGCAGAGGGAAAACAAAATGGCAATATCTTTGCCAATGAAAGGCTCACAGTCTAAATAGGGAGAAAGAAACACACAAGAAACAAGCTCCGGAGAAGCTGGGAGACACTTCTGTACAAGGTGCAGAGTGGAGCACAGAAGACAGAGGCATCAGTTCAGCCTAGGAAGGCTGGTGAAAGTGTTGAAACGGAGGTGACCAGTGAATAGACTTGGACGATAAGTAGGTGTTTGTTCGGCAGGACTCAGAAGGGGCAAGTGGGAAAGATATTCCGAGCAGAGGACACAGCATAAACAAGAGTTAATTGGACACTGGGAGAGGTCTGGAACATCCAGGGACTCTATGTGGATGAAACAGTCAGTCAGGACTGATTACATGATGGTGGAGCCCAGTGATGGCATACTTCTGAGTATTTCTAAGTATGAAGCCAGCCCTGCACAGAATGCAGAATTGATCAATCTGTGCTTTACTATGTAGATCACAAAAGACTTTTAAATTTGTTTATTCTAGTAGCTTTGAGATACAATTCATATACCATATGATTCATCCATTTAAAATGTACAGCTCATTGATTTTTAGTATACTCACAAATGCACACAACTCACAATTTTAGAATATTTTCATTATCTCAAAAAAAACCCAAAAAAACACCCACAACTTTTAGCTGTCAATCACCACACTCTCTGCTCTCCACTAGTCCTGTGGTGGTTTAGTTGCTCAGTCATGTCCGACTCTTTGCAACTCCATGGACTGTAGCCTGCCAAGCTCCTCTGTCCATGGGATTCTCCGGGCAAGAGTACTGGAGTGGGTTGCCATTTCCTTTTCCATCCACTAGTCCTAAGCAGCCACTAATCTTGTTTTTGTCTCTATAGATTTGCCTATTCTGGACATCTAATAAGAATGGAATCATGTAATATGAGGTCTTTTGTAATTGGCTTTTTTCACTTAGCATAATATTTTCAGGGTTCATCCTTATTGTAGCATGTATCATGTATTTCATACTTTTTATGACTAAATAATATTTGTTGTATGGATATACTATATTTTTTATCATCCATTCATCCTTTGATGGATATTTGGGTTGTTCCTACCTTTTGGCTATTACGAGTAATTCGACTATATGCATTTCTGTACAAGTTTCTTTGTGGACATAAGTTTTCATTTCTCTTGAGTACATACCCTACTGTGGGATTGCTGGATTATATGATAATTCACATTCAATGATTCAAGGGAGCCAGACTAGTTCCCAAAGTGGATGCACCATTTTATTTTTATTTTTTTCCATTTATTTTTATTAGTTGGAGGCTAATTACTTTACAACATTGCAGTGGTTTTGTCATACATTGGTATGAATCAGCCATGGATTTACATGTATTCCCCATCCTGGTCCCCCCTCCCACCTCCCTCTCCACCCGATCCCTCTGGGTCTTCCCAGTGCACCAGGCCCGAGCACTTGTCTCATGCATCCAACCTGGGCTGGTGATCTGTTTCACCCTAGATAATATACATGTTTCGATGCTGTTCTCTTGAAACATCCCACCCTCGCCTTCTCCCACAGAGTCCACAAGTCTGTTCTATACATCTGAGTCTCTTTTTCTGTTTGGCATATAGGGTTATCGTTATCTGTTTTGCATATAGGGTTATCGTTATCTGTTTTGCATATCGGTTAGGTTATCTTTCTAAATTCCATATATATGTGTTAGTATACTGTAATGGTCTTTATCTTTCTGGCTTACTTCGCTCTGTATAATGGGCTCCAGTTTCATCCATCTCATTAGAACTGATTCAAATGAATTCTTTTTAATGGCTGAGTAATATTCCATGGTGTATATGTACCACAGCTACCATTCGTCTGCTGATGGGCATCTAGGTTGCTTCCATGTCCTGGCTATTATAAACAGTGCTGCGATGAACACTGGGGTACACGTGTCTCTTTCAGATCTGGTTTCCTCGGTGTGTCTGCCCAGAAGTGGGATTGCTGGGTCATATGGCAATTCTATTTCCAGCTTTTTAAGGAATCTCCACACTGCTCCCCATAGTGGCTGTACTAGTTTGCATTGCCACCAACAGTGTAAGAGGGTTCCCTTTTCTCCACACCCTCTCCAGCATTTATTGCTTGTAGACTTTTGGATAGCAGCCATCCTGACTGGCGTGTAATGGTACCTCATTGTGGTTTTGATTGGATGCACCATTTTATAATCCTACCAGTGGTGTATGATTTTCCACATCCTTGTCAACACTTGCTATTATTGGTCTTTTAGATTCTAGCCATCCTACTGGTTATCAAAGAGTACCATTAAAGGTTTGTAAGTAGGGAAGAATTAAAATTTTGATTTTAGGAGGATGACACTGATATCGAGATGCGAAAAGAACTAAAATAGAAGTGGGACTAGAGACAGAGGATTTAACAAAGAATGAACCTGTGTCTGTCACTGGCTACTTAGAAAAGATAACAAGTGAAAATGTTACCATTACTCCAGCTACCTTCTCCACATTAGAGTCTTCCCTTCACATTGTTTCGTCTAAGAAATTTTCATTATAATTTTAACAACTACTGGAGGAAAATGAGGGGCCACTTTCTGAGAATGCGCCCTACGAGAGCCTCCACTTCTCGGTTACCATCAATTCCAACCCTCCAGTCTTTATCCACCCCCAGTGATGCTTCTGGACACAACTAGAGACATTCCAGCTTACAGTGGATTAACAAGTGCTGGCAACTGATTGGCTCTAGAAGGTGGGAAAGAGAGAAGAATCTTTCTCTAAAGACTCCCTGGTTTCTATCAGTGGTGTCTGAGGAAAGTAGCAGTTCTTATCACTCAGATACAAAAATAAGACCAGGAGAGAGTGGACTGAAGTACACTGACTTCATCTCTGGGGGATGGCAAAGGAAGGCCTAGGCAGATAGCGGGATAGAAGTCCCTGAGGTAGGAGTTCAATTGCCTGTTTTAAATCTTTAAAGTATATAGACGCACAGAAGCTGGTATTTGCTATTTTAAATGCCTAAAATGTGCCATCCAGCTTGCCCTTTGCTTTAGGAAGTGGAGTTTGAAATCAGGAAATTTGGCCAGGTATTCAGTCAAAAGAAATTTGGGGGAGGTGTTCAGTTAAAAAATAATAGCTATGCATTTCTCCAGTTCTCTTCTGTTCTTTGCTTGTGATGTACACCTTGTCTTAAAGTCTATAACTAATTACAGATTTACCCCAGTACCTTAATTCATTCATCCACCCAAATCAGTCATTCACCAGAAACTTACTGAGTGCCAGGTTCTGTTCAGGTGCTCAAGATACAATTTGTTGAACAAAACATAGCCCAGCCCCTCCATGGAGTTATTTCCATGGTTTTTGTCACTCAAAACTATTCATTTTTCTGGAAAAGGCAATCATCTAGAGTCTGGGAATTGAGCTAGATAGGAATATTTTATTTCATGCATCAAACTATTTTTTAATAACTGCTTAAACCATCTTAGAAAAAGAGTTAAATTGTTGGCAGTTCTCATAGGACATCAAACTTTATGAATAGCATTGAAAAAATGGTTATGAAATTGTTTGACTCTCTAAAGGATATGTTTTTAATTTTCTAAAGTAAGATAAGAATTGAAAATCTGGTTTAAAAATGGAAATGCAGAATAAATGTTAACTGAAGACTGTAGCACTGCTTGCTCCTGGCTCAAAAAAAAAAAAAAAAAAAAAGAGGGGTGGATGGCAACATCGATGTTTGCAAGACTTTTATTTAATGGTACAATTTCAGTGATAAAGATGACTAAAACCCTAGACTAATACATTAACACCTTTTTATTCAAACAGTAATTTTTTTTGAAGTGTCATTTACATAAAACAAAACTCACTAACTCTGAGTGTACAGTTTGATATGTTTTGATTAATGTATACAGTGGTGTACAAACAGAATTTTTGGTGATGATGAAAATGTTCTGTATCTATTCAATATGGTAGTCATTGATCACACTGGCTATTGAGCACTTGAAATGGCTTTGGGACTGAGGAACTGAATTAGTAACTTTCATTTTAATTAATTTAAATCTTAAACAGCTGCATGGGATGCTGGACAACCACATTAGCGCCCAGCATTTCCGTCGCCCCAAAAAGTTCATGTTGCTATCATCTTGCAATGCTGCTTTAGTGCCCTCTACTGACAAAGCCCGGCATTACACTAACTGGCAGAGAAACGTTTACAGGTTGCAGCTTCTTACTACAAAACGGGGACCGGAGGACCACGTTGGGAGCTGAGAGAAGAGATGACTTGCTCAATACATGCATGTTTAAATGTGATGGATTTCAATTTATCTATTTTTTCTTCATGTTTTTTGTGTCCTGCCTTAGAAATCTTTGGACTTCCCTTGTGGCTCAGCTGGTAAAGAATGCACCTGCAATGTGGGAGACCTGGGTTCGATCCCTGGATTGGGAAGATTCCCTGGAGAAGGGAAAGGCTATCCACTCCAGTATTCTGGCTTGAAGAATTCCATGGACTGTATATTCCATGGGGTTTCAAAGAGTCAGACATGACTGAGCAATCTTCACTTTTACAAATCTTTGACTAATGTATGGTCATAAATATTTCCTTCTATGTTTTCCTTTAGAAGTTTATAGCTTTAGCTCTTACAATCATCAACCTGTGTCATAAGTTCTGTATGTATACAAGCAGCTCATGCAGTTCAATATCAGAAAAACAAACAACCCATTCAAAAAATGGGCAGAAGGGGACTTTCCTGGTGGTCCAGTGTCTAAGACTCTGCACTCCCAAAGCAGCAGGCCCAGGCTGATCCTTGGTCAGGGAACTAAATCCCACATGCCACAACTAAGACCTGCTGCAACCAAGTAAATATGTTTCTTTAATGGACAGAAGACCTAAATTGATATTTCTCCAAAGAAGGCATACAGAAGGCCAACAAACATGAAAAAATATTCAACAATGCTCATTATTAGAGAAATACAAATCAAAACTACAAAAAGGAATCACCTCACATTGGTCAGAATGGCCATCATCAAAAAATCTACAAACAGTAAATGCTGGAGAAGATGAAGAGAAAAGGGAACCCTCTCACACAGTTGATGGGAAGGTAACTTGATATATCCACTATGGAGAACTATGTGGAGATGTCTTTTTAAAGCTAGGAATAAAACTACCGTATGATTTAGCAATCCCACTACTGGGTATATACCCTAAGGAAACCATAATTGAAAAAGACAGATGTACCCCAATGTTATTGAAGCACAATTTCCAATAGCTAGGACATGGAAGCAACCTAGATGCCCATCAACAGATGAATGGATAAAGAAGTCGTGGTACATATATACAATGGAATATTACTCAGCCATAAACAGGAATGAATTTGAGTCAGTTCTAGTGAGGTGGATGAACCTAGAGCCTATCATACAGAGTGAAGTCAGTCAGAAAGAGAAAAGACTACTGTATAATAATCACGCATGCATAGGGAATCCAGAAAATGGTACCGATGAACCTATTTGCCGGGGAGGAATAGAGCCTCAGACTCGGAGAACAGGCCTGTGGACACAGTGGGGGAAGAAGAGGATGGACACAGCTGGGGAAGGAAAGGATGGGACGAATAGAGAGGATGGCACTGAAACATACACATCACCACATGTAAAACAGCTAGCTAGTGGGAAGTTGCTACATAACACAAGCTCAGCTCAGAGCTCTGTAACAGCGTGGAGGGGTGGGAAGGGGTCGTGGGTGGGAAGGAGCTTCAGGAGGGAGGGGACACATGTATCCTACGGCTGATTCACAGTGGTGTATGGCGTAAACCAACACAGCATTGTAAAGCAATTATCTTCCAATTGAAAATAAAAATTTAAAAAAATTTTATATGGACTGAGGTTGGGACGGACTTTACTATTTTTCCATATGGATACTCAAGAGCTTTAGCATTTGTTGAAAGACATCTTTTCTTTCCAGCCCTGAATTACATTAGCACGCTTGTCAAAAATCACTTGAACGTATATATATATATATTTCTATTTATATACTATTAGAATTAAGACAGTTACTACAATGAGGTATCACCTCACACTGGTCAGAATGGCCATCATCAAAAAATCTACAAACAATAAATGCTGGAGGGGATATGGAAAAAAGGGAGCCCTCTCACACAGTTGGTGGGAATGTATATTGTTACATCCACTGTGGAGAACTATGTGGAGATCTCTGTAAGAAGCTAGGAATAAAACTACCATATGCTCAAGCAATCCCAGAGAGAACTAAGAGTATGCTAACAGAACTAAGAGAGTTCTATTTCTGAACTCTCTTATTTAATTTTATTAGAAAATATTTGACTAGGTAACACATATACATGTAGTACAGCATCCCTAAAGTACAAAATATCTATGGTGAAAAAAGCCTGCTTCACTCCCTATCCCCCAGGAAGTTCTCTCTCATGTTTTCTTCTGTACCTTTCATTCTTTTATTTTTTACATTAAAGTCTTTGACTCATCTGAAAGGTATTTGTTTCAGCCTCACTGAGATATTATTGACATATAACACACATAAATTTAAGGTGTACAATGTGATGACTGGATACAGATACCTGTTGTTAAATGATCCCCAAATAAGATCAGTTAACACATCCATCACCTCATATAATTGTGTGTGTTTGCATGTGGTGATAATATTTAATATCTAAGTCTTAACAACTTCCAAGTATATGACAGAGTATTGCTAATTAGTCGCCATGCTACTCATTAGATTTCCCAAATCTATTCATTTTACAGCTGGAAGTTTGTACCCTTTGGCCAAGATTCCCCTTTCTCCCACTCATCTGAACCCAACTCTGGCAACCACCATTCTACTTTTTATTTCTATGAGTTTACCTTTTTAGAGTCCACTGTAAGTAATATCAATTAGTATTTGTCTTTCTCTGTCTGATTTATTTCACTTAGTAAAATGTCCTTAAAAACTATCCATAGTCACAAAAAAGAGGGTTTTCTTCTTTTTTGTGGCTGAATAGTGTGTGTGTGTGCGCGCGCGCAGGCACACATTGCATTTTCTTTATCCATTCATTCATCATTAGACACTTAGGTTGCTTTTATGTCTTGACTATTTTAAGTAGTGCTGTAATGAACATAGGAGTGGAGATATCTATTCAAGAGAGTAGTTTCACTTCCTTCAAATATATACCCAGAAGTGGGATTGCTGAATCATAACAGTAGCTCTGTTTTTAATTTTTTGACGAACCTCCATATTGTTTTCCATAGTAGCTACATCAGCTTACATTCCCACCAACAGTGTACAAGGGTTCTCTCTTCTCCACATCCTCACCAACACCTGTTATCTCGTCTTTTTTATGACAGCCATTCTAACAGGTGTGAAGTAATACTTCCTTGTGGTTTTGATTTGCATTTCCCTGATCATCAGTGGTGTTGAATACTTTTTTGTGTGCCTTTTGGCCATTTGGATGTATCTTTGGGAAAATATGTGCTGTGACTACTGAAGCCAGGGTGCCTAGAGCCCGTGCTCTGCAAGAGAATCCACCGCAATGAGAAGCCCATGCACCGCAACTAGAGAAACTCCGCGTAGCAACAAAGACTCAGTGCGATCAAAACTGATAATAACAAAAAGGATTATATAATCTGCAAAGAGATAACTTTACTTCTTCCTATTTGATGTGGATGACTTTTAAACCTTTTTTATTTTTTAATCTCATTGTTCTGGCTAGGAGTTCCAGTACTGTGTTGAATTAGAGTGGTGAGGGTGGGTCTTCTTGTCTTGTTCCTGGTATTAGCAAGAAATCTCAGACCTTTCATTGTTGAATATGATGTTACCTTTTGGCTTATAATAAAGCAATTCATACTGTATACATGTCTTTTTCACTTTGTCATATCATTGCTTAATTTTGTGTTTTTATTTATGTGATGACCAAAGAGAAATTTTAATGAAAAAAAAAATACTTTCATGAAATTTACTGAAACATTACTCAGAAGCAGTTTTTTTAATCAGCATTTATAGAATACCTATTAAAAACCAGGCAACCCATTAGGTATTAGAGAAATGGAGATGCTTATTTTGATTTAAAACATCTTTCAAAATTTATTCTATGATAGGCTATCTCTGAAAACACAAGAAACTGTTAATAGGTTTACCTCTGGTGAGGAGACAATTTTTATAATACACTTTTTTTTACTTTTTGAATTTTGTAGTCTGTGTCTATTAACTACTCAAATAGTCTTGTTTCTAAGATCCTACACACTCCATAAATCCTCTAGAAAATAATTGGTAACATGTAATGTGTTTTCATAGCTCATTAAAAGTCACTCCACATTGTAGCAAATTAACAAATTCTGGCAAACTTTTGTTCATCTTAATTTTTTTCTAAAGAAAGGAGTCTGTTTACCTCAGTTTTCCAAACAGCATAGCTTATTATTGGTTATCGAGGATCTTATGACCCTGTTCTTAATTAACCATGATAGCTCCGTGGGGAAGATTCACACATACAGCACACATTTCTATTTGAAAATCAGCCTATCTGTACTTAGCACCAGCTCTTCCAAAGCTCTCCCACAGCTCTTAGCTGAGTCCTCCTTCCCATGGTGATGAACCAAGTCAATCCCTGTGTCGATAGAGATTATGAGACCCCTTTTCACCTATTCCCTGTCACCGCAGCACTTATCTCTGTCAATGAAAGCTGCAGCTAGGAGGAACTCAGCAAGGTAGTGAGGAAAGCTGAAATGAACCCTCTGTGAATACTAAATATGGTGAGACTGAGCTCTGAAAGAACAGCTGATGAATTACTGTTTCAATTGCTTGAAAGTGAAAGTCACTAGGTCATCTCCAACTCTTTAGGACTCCATGGACTGAAGCTTGCCAGGCTCCTCTGTCGGTGGGATTTTCCAGGCAAGAATACTGGAGTGGGTTGCCATTTCCTTCTCTAGGGGATCTTTCCAACCCAGGGATCAGAACCCTAGTCTCCCGCATTGCAGGCAGATTCTTTAGCGTCTGAGCCATATAAAACAATGAATTAAAATGTCCATTATACTGGGGGTGTAGAATGAAAGAGAAGACAGGTAAAGTATTGCATGAGACACCGCTTTGAGAGTGTATAACGGAGTGGTCTAACGGGGGTAAATGCCAAAGGCTTCCTTGGTTTGCAGTCAGTCTCAGAAAGGGGTTCAGGTCCTGCTACAGAGTAGAGAGCGCTGAAGGAAGATAAGACAGAGCAGAGAGACCATTTAGAGGACTGGATTAAGGCATCACAAGTGGGATAGCCAGGACAGGCCAAATATGTCAGACAGTAAGAGGAAAGATCTAAATTATAGTACCCAGATAAAGTCAGTAAGACCTGAGAACTGACTGGCAGTTAAAGAAAAAAGAATAAAAGCAGGACTCTGGATGCAGGGAATTATGGCTCTGTATTATTAATAATTCTGACTTAGTAATACTAGCAGAAATATCAGCTATTAGTAGTATTAATTACATTGGATGGAAACAGAGAGGGGGGTGACTTTCCAGGTTCCTGGGTTACATGACCAGTAAATAGACATGCCTTTCACTGTACTGGAAATACAGGTTTGGGTGAGAGGAAGCAAAGATGAAAAAGATGCAGAGTTAGAGGTGCTTGGGAGATAGCCAGTGGGAAGCATACCAATGTTGCATTTGTGAAAACTAGTCAAGAGAGCGGTTGAGGTCTCATAGATTTGTGTGTTCACACCTAATTGATAGTTGATGCCATCAGTGTAAATGTGGAGAGAACCAGAAGAAAAATACAGCATGCAGGAAAGGGGGTGGGGTGGTGAGATGGAAGTCCAGAGAGCTTGCAGGGAAACCAGAAGGAGACAATGGACAGGAGAAAAGAGAGAGTTTGACAAAGACCTGATCAGGTGTTCCTTCCTCCTCAGGTAAACCCAAGTGAGGTTTTGTCTAGAAATGAACAAGGTATGAGGTCCTTCTCTAGGACCTCAGGCCCAAGTATCCAAGAGCAGTCCCTGGTGTCCAGCTTCTCGGAAGCCTCCATCATAGCAGTGGCTCAGGATACAGATGTCCTCCCCTGCACTCATATCTCAGGTCAGCCAGAAGGCTCGTGGGTTCCCTGAAGCAGAGAAGTGTTGATCCCACTGTTCAACAGCTGGCCCAAAGCAGCTTCAGGTCAATGGGAAAACTTTTAGAAAGCATGGAAGGTTGACAAACAGTCTGCCTGTTAATAAATAAGTTAGAGGCTACATTTCGTTGGAAGTATAAATTTGACACCCTCAAATTCCTCTGTGTTATAGTAGTAGAGCAATGTCTTATTTGTACAAGGGAAATTTCTAGATAAAGTTTACTACTTTAGGAATTAAGCCTTTAATCTGAGCCATCTTTTTGATAACCTCACTAAAATTTGCCTACCTTCTCAATACACAGTATACTAGATGTAATACAACCTTGCTTGTAAACACAGCATCATCATTATGGTCATTATTTATTATGGGAAAAGATGGAAAGGGTGAGTGGTAACATTTATTGTGCACTTACTGTATGCCTGATGCGTAATACTGAACTTCATCAATGATCCTATACACTAGGCACCATCTCCATTCTGCAGATAGAGAAACTGGAGCTTAGAAAGATTAATTTATTTAAAATCAAGCATATATCTTCAGTAAGAATTGACATCTACTGTCTGATTCCAAAGCTTTCCTATTATCCTTCCCATGCTTTCGCCTCCAAGTTTTGAAAGTTGTTTTTTATAGCCATTTCTTGCTGGGGGTTTCCTCAAGGACTGTTTACCCCTTAGCTAAACAGGACAAGTTGCTGAACTTTTACAAGATGACTTAACCTCTCTCCACCCCTGGTATCGCTTTCAGCATATTAGCTTCAGCAATAACCCTTCCCTCCTCCTAATATCTTTTTACTGAAGCTTAGGCAACTTGCCAGGGAAAACCAAATTATCAATTTTATTAAATGAGTAACATAATTTAACACAATATTTAAAAACGACTTCACATCTCTCTTGTGACTCTTAGAGACTTGTTCTTACTATCAGTTTTATGAATATATTCAAGAAAGTTAACCAAAGTCTAAATTGCTCTGTTTGTCCAACAACAAGCCCTCCTCCCAATCACCTGCCCATATGTGGGCCACAGGGATTGGTCCAGAGAAGGACAGGTACCCAAGTCAAGCAAACAGGGCCTTTCTTGGAGATTTCCCCTACTGGAGCTAGCAGGAAAAAGACACTCTCATCACTGGAAGCTATTACAAGATGAGCTCAGAGCTTCCCACGAGTCTCTGGAGACAGCTCACTGCTGCGGTCGAGAATGACTGCAATTATTCCTAGCTCTGCAACTGCCATGATCTTATAAACTTGTAAATCTTTCTCCTCTTTTTTCTGGGGGTGGTGGATGTGTCATGCAGGGACCTTAGTTTCCCAATCAAGGATCAAACCTGCATACCCTGCAGTGGAAGCTCAGAGTCTTAAGCACTGGACCACAGGGAGGTCTTCCTCTTTATTTTCCCTAAGCTACTTAAACTTGTATTCTGTCACCCATCACTAATAGAGAATTTTGGCCAATAAATATAGGCATTAATCACGAATAGTAGTTCTCAATTTTGACTGCACCTTAGAAGCATCAGGGGAGTTTTTAAGAGTCCCAGTGCCCAGGCTACATCCCAGACCAATTAAACCAGAATTTCCAGGGGTTGGAGCTGGGCATCAGTATTTTTATATCCCCTAGGGTATCCAGGTTGCAGTCCGGATAAGAATCATTGCTCTGGAACAGCTTTAATTCTAAAGTAGTCTATCACAAGTGCTCGGGCCTGGTGCACTGGGAAGACCCAGAGGGATCGGGTGGAGAGGGAGGTGGGAGGGGGGACCGGGAGGGGGAACACATGTAAATCCATGGCTAATTCATTTCAATGTATGACAAAAACCACTGCAATGTTGTAAAGTAATTAGCCTTCAACTAATAAAAATAAATGGGAAAAAAATAAATAAATAAAGTAGTCTATCAGAAGCCAACAGCAAAGAATAAGCCTTTGTATGGTTCTAGTACAAGGATATACTTATAGATCAGTGGAATAGAATTCAAAGTCCATAAGTATAAATGTATATATTTTTTTGTTCCCAAGGACAACTGATTTTTGACAAGGGTGCCAAGATCATTCAATAGGAAAATAATGGTCTTCTCAGCAAAGGATGCTGAGACAACTGGATAACCACATGCACAAGAATGAAGTTGGACCCTTACCTCACACAAAATACAAAAATTAATTCAAGTGGATCAAAAACAAAAATATGACACCATAAACTCTTAGAAGAAAATACAGAGGTAAATCTTCACAACCTTGAATTATGCAGTAGATTCTTAGATATGACACCAAAAGCGTGAGAAAAAAATAAATAAAAATTGAACTTATAAGAGTGTTCTTCAAAGGATACCATGAAGAAAGTGAAAAGAGAACTCACAGAATGGCAGAAAATATTTGCAAATTATATATTTTATAAGGGATTTATATCCAGAATACAAAAAGAGCACCCAATAGAACGTCTAGCCTTTAAAAAGTGAAATAATAACAAGTGTTAACAAGGACTTGGAGAAATAAGAACTCTCATACACTATGGATGGGAATGTAAAATGGCACAGATCCTGGAAAATAGTTTGGAAGTTCCTCAAATGATTAAATGTGAAGTTATCCTATGACCCAGAAATTCTACTCCTAGGTATATACCCAAGAGAAAGAAAACCTATGTCCACACTAAAAACTGTTCATAAATGTTTATAGCAGCATTATTTACAACAACCTAAAGGTGGAAACAACTCAAATGTCTATCAAGGATGAAGGGACAAACAAAATGTGATTTACCCACAGAAACTAATATTAGTTGTCTATAAAAAAGGAACTAAGTACTGATATATGCTACAATATGATGTATCTTGGAAACATTATGCTAAGTAAAAGAAACCAGTCACAAAAGTCCAATTATTATATTAATTCATTCCCATAAAATGTCCATAATAGGGAAATCTAAGAGACATAAAACGTGTGAGTGATTGCTTAGGATTCTGAGAAGGACAGAAGAGAGGAAAACAGGGTGGCAATAGCTAATGGGCACAGGTTTTCTTTTTTCAAATGATGAAAATATTAGTATTCTAAAAATCATGGCGATGGCTCCATATATCTTTGAATATACTAGAAACCATTACATTGTTTACTGCCATTGGGTGAATATTGCATGGTATGTGAATTATATCTCAATAAAGCTGCTAATAAAAATCTGCTATTGAGTTCAATAATATGTAGGACATGATTTTATACTATATCATTTATTTCAAGTTTACAAACAAAATAATTGTAACGTTTATATATACATATACAGTATATGTCTTTAAAGTGGTTCAGGCAGAAAAACACACATTTCAAGATAATGGCTTAGCTTTGGGAAAGAAAAAGGAGTAAAATTGCAAAAGGTGCAAAGAGGGCTTCAAACACATCTGTAATATTACATTAAGCCAAAAGCAGAATAATTATATAAAAGCATGGTGGTTTTCTTTAAAAAAATTCAATAACTCTTCCTTGTTGGCTCTAGTAAAGGCCAAATTGACACAAGCAGCAATCATCCTAATTGCTAAGTCGATATCGCCAAAATCTATCTTAATAGAAACATAAAATCTGTAAGATACCTCTATGTGCATGCGTGCTTAGCTGCTTCACTCGTGTCCGACTTTTTGCAACCCCATGCACTGTAGCCCACCAGGCTCCTCTGTCCATGGGATTCTCCAAGCAAGAATACTGGAGTGGGTTACCACGCCCTTCTCCAGGGGATCTTCCTGACCCAGGGATTGAACCCACATCTCTTATGTCTCCTGCATTGGCAGGCAGGTTCTTTACCACTAGCACCACCTGGGAAGCCCCTAAGATATATTTATACCTCTACTTGGTAAATTTTGAACAGAAATAAGGATCTGGGTCGATGGTTAATGAGGACTCGCTGTACTTTCTATCTTTTGATCATCTTAGTCTCTTCAAAACTCCTTGCTTTCTACCCTATTTTACTAAAGAGCTTTGACCAAAAATAGATGAAATATAATCTAACAAGTGTCTGACTAATGGAGGGATTTTGCATATGATCTCATTTTCATTCAGTCTAGAATCTGACACTTTTCCTCCACAAATGACCTGGGCTATACAGGCTCAGTCTCAGTCTGCAGGCCCTCCCCTGGGATGGTGTTGAGCCACAGAAACAATCATGGGAACCAGCATGTAAAATATCCTGGCCTGGCAGCTCTAAGACCAAGAGCTAGATTGCTTTGCTAGATTTCTTGTTGCCACAATATGGGAATGATAACCCTTTCACAATGTTTGAAATACCTCCTGTGAACAGATCTCCTGTTATTTTAGTTCAGTAATTTCAGTGCAGGGATCTGCAAGACTTCTTTGTCTCTGTCTCTCCTTTTCCCAATCCCCTACCCCACATTGTTTACCTTGGTTTTCAGACAGATGCCACAGTGCCTCGGCAAAAGAGACTCAATATATTATAGATAACACTTCAAACGTGTTTCCAATAAATAGTCCTCGTTTCAGACCAAAAAAAGGGGGAACAAAAGAACAATTTTCTTTTTTTACCACGCTTGTTTCCCAGACAGAAACCACAAATTTACTAAATGACAAATATTTAGAAAATAATATGTGCATTTAAAGAACATGATTTAAACTCTCCTTTAGAATGACACTAAAGTATTTTTAAGTGCTTTTTTTTTCATAGCCAGTTTGCATTCTGCATGCTTGAGTCCTTGCTTCTTTCAGTGATCAGGGATGTGTTGCCTGGGTCCCTCCAGAAACACAGAGAAGACAGTCATGTGGGGTGATCTGATGTCATCACAAATGCAATAGAAATGAAATGCCTCCCAACCCTCTAAAAGCAATATTTCAAAGTAGATCTGATTCGAGCCCACTCTTCCTCCTTACTCAACAAGACTGAAAAGAAATTAGGTATTTATGGATTTTGAAGGATACCATCTCCTAGGATCATACAGGAATCCCAGACTTTACAAGATCTAGAAAAATGAGGAGGGAGGTCTAATTCTCAGTCCCTGTGGGTAGTGCCTGCAGCCATTGGTTTCCATGGCAACTCCACTCCCACCATCCCAAGTTCAGACAAGGAAACCTTCTCCACAGTCCCCGTGGCCAAGTACTTCCTGGTGAGCCCTCTCCAGGACCTTTTTAAGGCCTTGCAGCCTCATCAGGTGACAGTGGTCCTCCCACAGTCCCGGATGTTTTCCTCCAACAGAACTAGATATGCCTCCATTTCCCTTCTCCATCAGAAAGGCAGGTAGATGGTAGACCACTGTCCACTTCAATTCTTCAACCTCCAGGATCTCGACCTTCCCACACAAAAACCTGTCTTGATTTGTCTCCAAGGTGAGTCCTCCTGCTTCACCACCCTTTGAAAAGTCTCCTCTTTCTAAGGCACTCTGTTCCATGGGGATTCTCCAGGCAGGAATACAGGAGTGGGTTGCCATTTCCTTTTCCAGGGGATCTGCTAGACCCAGGGATTGAACTCAGATCTCCTGCACGGGCAGGCAAGTTCCTTACCATCTGAGCCACCAGGGAAGTCCCTTTTAAGACACACACTCACACAAAGATAGTTCACTTGCCCTTACCCTTACCACCTCAACCTCTGAGGAGCTCTCCTTCTTGGGAAAATAGAAAAGGGGGCGACAGAGGAATTTTCCTTTCTGCTGAGTCTACAATATGAGGCAGAGAGAGAGATTTTTAAGTAAATCAGAGTTTGGTTTATAAGATACAGACTACCCTACATCACCTAACAGCCTGAATTTTACCTAACACTTTCACCATTAGATCTAGTTCTGATTACAGCACTGTCCACAGAAGGCCATAATTCATTCATTTACTCACTCAAAGGAGCAAGTTTGAGGATAAAGATGAAGAGTCCAATCGGGGATATGTTAAAGTTGAGGTGCTAAATGGTGATCTGAACGTAGGCAATGAAATACAGAACATGGACACAGACATCTTGTTCCAGTGTTCAGTGCTATAGGCATGAATGACAGGCTAAGGAGTAAAAGAGAAAATGGCCTCAGACCAAGGCCTGAGACAGCCACTAGCAAAGGAGACTGAGGGGGGAAAAGCCTGAGAGGCATAAAGGAAAGCAACTGTGTGGCCACAGACGGCCAGGAAGACAAAGCTTCAAGATGCAAAGTATAGACAGCTCTTTGAAATACAGCTAGCCAAACATTCACTTGGGCAATGGGAGGGAGGCCTCAGGATCTATTTCTTTTCCATTAAGAGTTTAGCCACCACTATCATTCAAGCCAGTTACTTTAGCTGATTAGAGCTGAAACTTTGGAGAGCAAATGGGCCCTGAGGGAACTGGATGAGATGGATATAAAAACATTCTGGGGGACTTCCCTGGCAGTCCAGTGGTTAAGACTCCACTCTCCCAATACATGGTGCATGGGTTCGACCCCTTATAGGCAAACTAAAATCCCACAGTGCAGTCAAGTTAAAAAAGAAAAAAAAAAAAAAAGAATACTCTGGAGCAAGCCTGAGTACAGTCAGTCAGTCCTGGGTGGACTTGAGCATAATCTTCATCCACTCCACACTGATCTTTCATCTCCCTATGTGGTAAAATGACTGGCTGGCTGCAAGAAGCTCTGCCCTTCTCTCTTCCATCTATGGACAGTTCCCTCTTTGCTTTTCCATTTTCAAAATTAATCCTAAAGGAAATCAATCCTGAATATTCATTGGAAGGACTGATGATGAAGCTGAAGCTCCAATACTTTGGCCACCTGATGTGAAAGGCTGACATTAGAAAAGACCCTGATGCTGGGAAAGACTGAAGGCAGAAGAAGAAGGGGACAACAGAGGATGAGATGGTTGGATGGCATTACCGACTCAATGGACATGAGTTTGAGGAAGCTCTGGGTGTTGGTGATGGACAGGAAAGCCTGGCCTGCTGCAGTCCATGGGGTTGTAAGGAGTCAGACACATCTGAGCAACTGAACTGAACTGAACCATGTATGTATATTGTGTTCTGTATTCACAGTTGCATGTGCCACACTTTCTAAATGTACATTTCTCAACTGAAGTGGTTTCAAAACTAAAATGTGCAATAGCTTCTCTAAGCCTCACCCTACCCTTGGGCCTAAGAGGGTAGAATCTGAGTGAGAGTGTTTATGACATGCATTGCTTGATTTTAGGACAAATGCTTAGAGATCTGCTGTTAGGCCACCTCAAAATGCCATATTCCTTCTGTCTTCCCCATACTCATTTTATGAAGACCTATATGTAGAGGAAAATATTGGAAAACCCAATTACCTCCTGAATTTGGAATGGGCTAGGCAGCCAATCTAAAGAAGAAGAAATAGAAAAACCTCACAAGATAATACATCTAGCCATGTAAATAGTCCTATAGAGAAATGTAGTAAAATTACAAAGAAAAATGACATCTTGTCTGAAAAAGCCAGTGTTATATCTCTTCAATAAAACATAAACTTCTAAAATAAAACACTATAATCACTAGTTCATCTCTGGTCTTTCAAGAAGACTATAAAGAAGTCATTTTTTTTCTCTTTACACATACTAGCCCACCATCAATTTAAGTGACTTCCCTACAACCACAATGAGGGTGCTAGAGGGTTACCACTAGAACCCCATCCCATAAAGCTTGAAAACTGGTATCATCCAAAAGTCTTGTATCTGGCATCATAGATTGTAATCCTCAAAAAAAAAAAATCACTTCACTATATTTTAATGAATTCATAGTTCTTTGATACACCTCCCAAAGTCTGTTTCATGGTAAAACTTCAGAGTATTTGACAATTCATTAGGTCTACAATGTTTAGTACTGTATTAAATAAAAATCCAGTTTCTCTTCAGACATGAAAAAGAGTAGACACTCCCTTGTGAAGACATCCATCCACATATGAGTTGCCAGGGTATATTCAAGAGCAGAAAAGAAAAAAAGATATAAAAGAAAAAGTGTAATAGTTGTAAAAGAAAAAAAAAATTTTTTTGCTTCAATTGGTATTGATTCCAGGTGAACATTTGAGGCTGAAATTTTAAGACCTCTCAAACAGAGGCTGCTGCCACTTATGACTAATCTTAAAACAAAAATTTCTTTAACAACGACAAAAAACCAAACAACTTGATTTTAAAATGAGCAGAGGATCTAAACAGACATTTTTTAAAAGACATACAGATGGCCAACAGACACAAAAAGATGCCCAACATCACTAATTATTAAGGAAATGCAAATCAAAACCACAATGGGATATCACCTCACACCTGTTAGAATGGCTATCATCAAAAAGACAAGAAATAACAAATGTTGGAGAGGCGGTGGAGGAAAGAAAACCTTCATACACTGTTGGTGGAACTGTAAATTGGTGCAGCCACTGTGGAAAATGGTACAGAGATTCCTCAAAAAGTTAAAAATAGAACTACCATATGATTCAGCTATTCCACTTCTTAGTATTTATCCTAAGAATACAAAAACACTAATTCAATAAGGTATATGCACCCATATGTTTACTGCAGCATTATTTACAATTGCCGAGTTAGAGAAGCAACCTAAGTGTCCATCAACAGATGAACAGATAAAAAAAGATGTGGTATATTTAAAGATACAGATCTGTATTATACATATACACTATACATACATATAATGTATAATACATATGTATAATGGAATACTACTCAAGCATAAAAAAAGAACAAAATTTCGCCATATGCAGTAACATGAATGGACTTGGAGGGCATTATACTAAGTGAAGTAAGTCAGACAAAGACAAATACTTTATGATATCACTTATTTTTGGAATCTAAAAGATACAACAAACTAGTGAATATAACAAAAAAGAAGCAGATTCACAGATACAGAGAACAAACTAGAAGTTACTAGTGGGAAGGAGTTGGGGAGGGGCAATATAAGGCTGAAGGATCAAAAGGTACAATTAATCATGTATAAAATAAGCTATGAGGACATAAATACTATGCAACATGGGGGAATACAGCAAATATTTTATAATAACTATAAATAGAGTATAATTTTCAAAATTGCAAGTCACTGTATTGCAAACCTGTAACATATAGTGTATTATACAGCAACTGTTCTTCAATTTAAAAAAAAAAGGACCTGAAATAGGTAGCAGGGAAATCAGCAGAGCTCTCTATCCCTTCTTTCTGATTCTTTGTGTCTGATTTGTCCTTCCTCCCTGGGCAGATGCATTCTATTTTCTAGCCCACATCGGGGTACATGGGTCACCCCACAGATAAACCCGAAGTTCGTGTGTGTAATAGATTACACCACTGGCTTTGATCCTTCTCCTTACCCACCACTCATCCCTCAGGCCGCATATCCATGCAATGCGCCTTATGGCTTACAGTTCTACCAAGGGGCAGAGTGTATCTGTCTACATCTTAATGTTGGGTTCAACCCTTGACTTACTAGGAAAGCAAAACGAAGGTGATGTTAAGGTGTGCCAGCTCCAACCCCAGGCTCTAAAGGCCTGCCTCATTTCCACAGGCTCCTCTGTGTTCTGCTGTTGCCCTGTGTCCTGGCCCATTCAGGCTGCTCTGACAAAACACCATAAAACTAGGTGGCCACAGATTTATTTCTCACGGTTCCAGAGGCTGGGAAGTCACTCACAGAGATGACATTCTGCTCATTCACAGAGATGAATCCCACTCTCACAGTTCCCACATGAAGGTGAGGTGGGTGGTTATTGTCAGCAGGTACCCCAAAGGAATCTATTTGATGTACAAAGTGCTCCCTGCAGGTAAAAATTGTTTCTTGTGAGAAAAACTGTCTCCTGCAAGAAAGCTCTGAATTTCAGAGGCAACTTAACTTAGGAGAAAGAAAAGAAGAAAAACAGCCATGTTCTTTAAAGGGGGAAGCTAGACAGCAAGAACACTTGTTTAAATGCTGTGAATCATAGGTTTGGGTAGAACGTGATCAACAGTTCACGAGGAAATCAAGTGTGGAAGAGAAGGGACAGAAGGCAGTCGCAGCGCTCAGTCTTCTGTGAATTCAGAAGCATCGCTGCTCCTGACCACCATGCAACTGACTATCACACACAGACCTGTGCCCCGCGGTGGGGGAAGAGCGATCTCCCAAGGAAGAAAACGGTCCAGGAGAGAAAAAAGAAGCTGACATAATCACAACCACTTCAACTTTAATGAGGACACAGCTGATGGCAGTCCCTCAGTTGAATGGGAGTTTTAGATCAGTTAATAAACTCTTTGAAAAATTATTCAAATTAGCTTCATGATAACAGGAAAAATTGATAAGTTTCTAAGCTGTTTTTGTCCTAAACAGTACATTCTTTTTCCTCTAATCATTATTTTTGAAAAGATATGATGAGAATTTTTGAACATTTAAGTGGAGAGAAATGTTTTAAACATTTAAATGGAGAAATGTTCATAAAAATGCACATTTGCATCTAATATTTAAATAACTCTGATTTCCAAACCATTTCCCAAAATACTAACATGAGGAGAGAGATTACATTTTTCCTTTATGTCACTTCTAGAGAAGAAAAGACTGATTATGCTTTTATCTACTTACATAAAGAGAAGCAAATATCCATATATCCATATTTTTGAAATACCATGATTATTACACTCTGTGCTGAAATTTAAATTGAATAAATAACATTATATAATAAATCATAGCCAAATGGACTACAAATGGTTCTTAAAATAACTGATATAATTCTGAAAGCAATGCATAGTACTTGCCAAAAAGCAAAGCTTTCTGAAGGATTCTTTTTGGAAACAATTAATTAATAACAGTCACTAATGATAATGAGGGTATTTGGGAGGTACATGGTGTCCCACCAGTTATTTGCCAGGCAAGCAAGAAATTTTTGAACAAAGAATCTAATTTAAAGAGAGAGTTGCAAGAAAATTGAGAAGAAATAGAAAGCTGTTCCAAATATTTCACAAGAAATCATGCTGGGACCTGAGTCAGCTACCAGACCAGCTCTTCAGTGAGTTTAGGTTTTAACAAAAATGAAAAGAAAGAGCTGGTCTTTGGGTTGTATTTTCTCCTAGGCAAAAATCCCAGAGGGAAGGAAATTCAAATGGCTTCTACCTACCATGAAGACAGCGTAGATCCTTACACTTACCCCAGACCTACTGAATCTGACCTATTGCACTGAATTTCCAATTAGATGGAGAATATGGAGGAATTCAGTGTCCTTTGCTATCCCACTTCAGAGGAATGTAGATGGAGCTCGATAGAGCAGAGAGAGAGAGCAGGCTGGGCACGGAGTGGGACTCACCTCTCCCTTGGATGGAGAAGTAGGAGAATGACCTGCATCTGGGCTCCTCTCTGGTTGATGGGCGACCTCACCACACCAGCAGGAGGAAGAGTGGGCAGGCTGACAGAGAGAACCAGCTCCTGAGCACACGCAAAACATTTCATCATCTTCCTGAACCAGCTAGAAAGATCTAAGAACCACTTGAGTTTCCACAATTACAGATGGAAGCAAAGCTAAAGAAATACTTTTCTATCCTCTCTTATATTTTAACCCCATTTTAACCTCCAGGATGGCATGGCCCAGAAAATCATATTTTTTTTAAAAAGAATGTGATGATGTAATTGCAGATGGCTCGTATCTTGAACTAGCATGTAGTATTATCGACAGATAAAATGAGATATATACACAAGTGTGTACATTTATATACACATATGTATTATGGCAGTGTTCATATATATGTAAGTACATATGCATATACTTACATACACCTTTTTTTTTTTTTGCAGAAATGACAGATCTTGCTGATGAATTTGATGATAGTACATGTGGTAGATGGTGATACCATTTACTGAGAAGGGGAAACCAGAAGAGTCAGATTGGATCAGTGGGGAGCTATAAACATGAGCTCAGCTCAGTATGTGCTCTGTTTCAGATGAAAATGCCGGGTAGGCAGCGGATACAGCCTAGAGTTCAGAGGAGAGACAGGGTGGAGATGTTAAATTGGGTGTCCCCCTGCCATTAAAGCCATGGCCTTAGATGAGCCCTCCTGTGAGGAGAGGACAGATAGAAAAGAAAAGCCATCTCAGATTTGAGCCCTGGGGAATAATGTTTCTGTGACTGCTTAGACAAAGCAGGAGAATGGGAAACTAAGCTTTATGCTTAACTCAACAGAATTTCATAGAATTGTGTTTTTCCAACTCTAGTCCATGGGATACTCAGTGAGAAAAGGGTTTTATGAACAAATCAGCGTGTGATGTGCTGCATATATAGTTCCCCTAGGAGCTTCAGAGTACCAGAGTAATATGTGCAGATGAAAGATTCAGAAATGCCCTACAATGAAAACCTTGGTTTAATTTTATTGAACAGAGAGTTTCCTAAGTCAGAGGTCCTTGAAATGTTGCCCCAGCCCAGCAGCGGAAGCATCACCTGAGAACTTGCTAGAAACATCAATTCTTGTCCCACCTGAGACCCACAGAATCTCAGGCTTTGGGGTACGACCCTGCAGTCTGTGTTATCACAAGTCCACCAAAGTGACTCTGACGTATAGCCTGAGTCCTATACATTGACCCTTTTTCTAGTTTTGGCAAATAACAGCATTTTCCAAAGTGATTTACTTGGAAAATACTGTTATTGCCAACTCTAGCTTTTAGATTCTTAGATTAACAAAGCTTCAAGTGAGGAATCACTACTGAGTTAAATCTAGTATTTCACCGTTTCTTGCTAAATCAACATGCTATGGAACACTTTTATCAATAAAGGTTTTACTTGCCAAGAAGTAGCAACTGTTATGAGAATACTTTTTCCACATTAAAAAAAGTGAAACCTCTTGCCTTCCTAAACAGGTCAAATTATCTAGATGTGCACTATCCGACAAGGTCGCCATTAGCCACCTGTGTCTCTTTACATTTAAATTAATGAAATTGATTAACATAAAAATTCAGTTCCTGTGTCACATTAGCCACCTTTCAAGTACTATCCTTGTGTGGCCAGTGGACAAGGCAGATACAGAACATTTGTTGAACAGCAGTGACTTATGCAAGAAATAATTCCTTTTTTTTTTTTTTCCGCTACCAATGAATGACTCACAGTTAACAATTCAGAGAGGAGAGCAGTTGTGATGCATGAGCATAATCCTCACTCCTCCAGACAGCAGTCTTGAGAGCGAGCAGACAGTGATGAACACAGGTGAGAAAAGCCAAGGTCTAGAACTTTCAGCTCAAATGTCTTCCTCATTTTCCCCACAGAATCTTAGGAGTTTCCCACTCCAAGTCTATGAAAATTCTCCTGCTGCTGCCCAGGAAACCTTCTCACTCACAACCTAGTTCACTCACCACTCCTCCACCACTGGTGTAAATTCTGGCTGTCAATGCCATTCTTTCTACCTGAGACATTCTGGCCCCTCAGCATCTTCCAAACTCTTTTCTGTGGTGGTCATACCCAGTAAATGAACCCAGGATTTCTCAAATTAGATGTCTTCCCCCTGCCAGCCTCCCTTACAGGCTCTGGATAGGCATGTGACCTACACTCCACCCATCAGATGCATCCATGGAGATTTCAACTTGGAAGAAAGCGACACAATTAGAAGTCAACACCCGGGTACTCCATGACTACCTGCTGGTGAAGATCGGGGAGGGCGGCAAGAGAGACCATCAACTTATAGAGGCAGCAGGGGGATGAGCTAAAGGCAGTGGCATGCTCAGTATCAGGACCAGCATCGCAAGAAGATGTGGACCAGCATCGCAAGAAGACATACACCAGAGCAATGAACTGACATAGCTTGCATCTTGCTCCCAGCTTAAAAAATCCCAGTCCCAGTCTCTGGCTTCTTGGAAATCCTGTGAGCTACTTCATATCTTTTAATAAATTCCTTTTCAGTTCAAATTAGTAAGAGTGGGTTCCACTACTTGTAAATAGCATCCAAAGCAGAAATTCCTACCAAGTGGAAAAGAATTCTCTCCATAGCATTTACCCACACACATTGATTATGTGACTTGTGTTAAGACTCTGCCAAGGACTGGGGATGTATTTATAGAACTTGTTCTCAAGGTCCTTAAAATTCAGAGAAAGACAAATCAGTACACCAAGAAGAACTTTAAAACATTCTAGGTGGCCATGAAATACAAATGTAGCAACAGGGAGGAGGAGGGCAAGTGCAGAAAATCTTCAAGGAGATGTCCCTTGAGCTGAGTTGTAAAATATAAACAGATGGTTGATGTGCCAATGAGCAATAGGACAAAGGAAAAAGCATCAGTGAAAACAAGGAGGTAGCTGTGGTCTTCCATGTTCTGGGGGAAGAGTCAAGACATGGGGTTGGTGGGAGAGGAAGCAGGCAGCAAGAGAAAAGTTTCAAGAGATCAAATCAACACACTGTACACCTTAAACTTTCACATTGTTATGTGTCAATCATATCTCTATAAAGCCAGGTAATATTTTTAAAAGGCTGGGGAAATAGTAATAATAACAGCTAAGATCACCTGAGTGCTTGTTGTGTATAGCAAATAGTTTGCATTGCTTTTCATTCACTCCTCACACAGCCTCAGGTGGTAGATGACTCCTTTACCATTGTTTTACAGGCCAAAAAACAAAAAAACCTGGGGCACAGAATAAGTGACGTGCCCAAAGTCACTCACACCTAGGGAGTAGCGGAGGCGGCTTTCACCTCCCAACCCAGCTCAAGTCCGCTCTCCTAAGCACTGCTGCTATCGTCAGGCGGGTGCCAGTTCAGAAAGGATTTTACTCCCGGTCCTAAGGTGTTTGGACTGGGTTCTCCGGCAGCACTGAAAGATTTCAGGCAGATGAGTAATATTATCAGACTTATGTTTTAAGATAAATATAAAGTGCATCTGGAGTGGAGAGTGAACCAATGTGAGTAATGAAGGGAGACGACTTGACTCCAGTCCCCACCACACTCATACACACCCCTCCTCCTGGGGCCTACTCACCAAATCAGGGTAACAAAAGGGAGAGATTCAGGGGACATGAACCAAGCAGAAACAGGAGTTTTTAGCAGAACAGCTCGAAACAGACCTATGTTGGAACCATAACTCTCAATGGAGGAGCTCTGGGACCCCAGACAAATTACTTCACCTCTCTGAGCTTCAGTTTTTCTATAGAAGCAAAGAATGGAATATAAATCCCTTCCCCCAAACTCAGAGTGGAGTCAGATGTGTTTCCAGAAGTTAGACTTTCTGGACTACAGGACGGTAACGCATTGCCCTTACCATATTTTATCCAACACAAACAGCAAGGTCTGACGCAGTCCCCTATAATCAAATCCATTAATATTTCTACAGCAAAACATAGGACTATTCACACTGAGTGGGATAAGTCAAAACTGTAAATAGCTTCACATAAGTTCAAGTCAGATTTTCCTGTCAAAAGATTTCAGGTCAGTTTCACATTCAAATGTGTTATTAAAAAAAACTTTCAAAGATTTTGGGGTTTCAGAATTACAGATAAAAGATTATGCTCCCCTTATAATATCCTCCTCTTATTTGCTTCATAGCTGTTTTAAGACTTGGGGTAATGCATACAAAGGCCTTGGAATCTGATATTCTCCTGCCCAACAACAAGCGTGACCCAGTATCCCACTTACAGAGCCCTAGCTTCAACTCTGCTGTCTTCAAGAGCTCCAAAAGCTGGGTACACCTTCAATCACAGCTTTTATCATGAATTCTAACCTTTACAGTCTCCAAGCCCTACCACCAGTCATAATTCTCACTTCACATTTTTCTCGGGGGCCCTAGCAAATCTGTGCAAACAATCTCCAAGTTCCTAAGGAGGGTCTTAATGAGCAGTCTGCCCTCATCACCCCCGTACATAGAACTGTCTTCAGGGCCATTCTGGGAGTGTGAAGCTAGGGTGAATCTCACCATAGGGGACCTTCCCCTTGCATACAAAATATTTTTGAAGGCAAAATAGGGTTAAAATCAGCAAAAATGACCATGAAGTATAAAAGATGGGGGAAATTATCAGAAAACCACATAAAACCTCAGCAAGACAATGGTCCCAAGGAAACACTTACAGACTGTATATGGCCCAGGCATGATGCCGCTGGTCCCCTTGATGTGCCCTAAGACAGCACAGGGTCCGCCTCCTCTCCTCTCCAGCCTCTGTTCTGCTCCCTTGCTCAAAGTTTGGCTGAATCATCATCACCGGCTTCCATGAAACAGTGTTTTTAAAATCTACTTAGGGCTCATATACATCAACTAGTTTCTTCCTCACAGTCACATGGGGTTGCTATTATTAAATCTATTTCATAGGTGAGGAAACCGATGCTGTGGGAAGGCTGGTGGTTGGAAACTATGTCTTATCCTTCTTCTCTTTGGTCATGATCTCAGTCAGCCAGCCTTCTCACAGCAGATAATTTCCATAAAATTCTGGTTGTTTTGGTGGGCAGAAGCCATAGAAAAAAAAAAAAAAAAGGTCAAGTGATGCAAACAAAGACCTATAACACCCACAGATCAAGTTACTTTGCACGTTTACCTGGGGATCAGACTGGAGATCAGCCCTGACCGGAAGAATTTCAGTAGAGAACAGGAGAGATGCTGTTTTGTCATTTACATGGTTACTACAAAGAACAGTGATTCCTAGACTTTGACTGAGAATCATCCTCACCCTGGGAGACTTTTTTTTTTTAAGCCCTTGAATTGTATACACTTTATTTATTTAATTTTGGCCATGCCACGCGGCATGTGAGATCTTAGCCCCCCGACTAGGTATTGAACTCGTGCTCTTTGCAGTGGAAGTTCAGACTCTTAACCATCTGGACTGCCAAGCAAGTCCTACTCAGAGATTTTTTAAAAATCCAGATTTCCAGGCCCTGTCCACAGAGACTCTGAGACCATGGACATGAGTCGAAGGCTGGGAAACTGCCCTTTATTATGCTCCCCAGATGATTCTCATACAGAGCCAGTCTTGGGAACCAATGACCTAGAAAATCAGAAAACACAAATGATGGGGAAAAAACCACTTTGCACATACCAAATTCTAATTTCTGGCAGCTATGAACTCTGTGGCCACACTGGGGACAGAAAGAAAACAACCTTGGAATATTAATACACGCAGCTGTAATAACTCTTCACACTGGAGAATAACCTTTGGAGAAATGACACAGAGCCTTCATGAGGGAAGCACAAAATTAAAAGATGCAAAGCCTAAAATTAGGCAGAACGACATGTGAGCAGCGGGCATCTAGAAGATGCACTTCAGTAGCTTTGTGTGAAGACTTTCTGCCGGCTCCTCACCCCCTCTCTGCCCTCCAGCTCCCCACAGACCTCCTGCTTTACTTTCCAGGTGGAAGCTGCCTTGGGTTGCAGGGAAGATGCTTCAGAAATCACATGGAAACCAGAAAATTCCTTCTCTGGTTAGCATCTGTGTGGCAATAAGTTTACTGCCTCTGTTCAGCCCTGAGCAATTGCCAGTGAAGCCAGAAAAGAGGGCAAGAGCTCTATTCGTCCAATTACTTCAGCAGAAGAAAAATGTGTTAATTAACTGACCTTGATAATTCATATATATCCAAACCGAGGGATCACTACATTGCATGCAAGGGCCAGTGCCTGAAGAAAGGATCATCAACAGGATCTCAGGGACAGCCTCATTTTGGAGAGGTGATCTATTTTTGTTTTCTCAAGAACAAATTTACCACCTTCAGAATGATTGAAGAACCTCTCTGCAAATTATGAGTTTGCTGTAATACCTTGATTCCTCCAATTTCCACAGCCCCTCCGGGGGATGTGAAATATTTTTAGAATCACAACAGCCTAACGCATTAATTGGATTTCATTATGCTGGCTGCTGATTGGAACATTCTACAGGAAAGGGGAATGTGACTGTATGTGTCATCTGCAGACTTCCAGATTGAAAAGATGAGGGAAAACAATGAGGCTGGCTTTTCTGGGGAGTTAATAGAGTCATTCAAATCACAGTTTTCTATGCAATATGCTGCTGCATAGAAACCAGCCAGAAAATTAGATCAACAGGCCTCCGCTCTTAAAGTAAGTCAGAGACAGAGAAAAGATGCTGATAATTTCATTCTCAAAGACTGTGGGACCCCCAAGCAGGTATACTGTTTCTGTGTGTGCCTCCCTGGGGTTATAGCATGTAGAGGGGGAGACCAATTTTTAAGGCCACGGAGAGAAAGGGGGAGATGGATCACGGGGCACCTGCAATTGGGATGAAGTCATTTTCCAAAAGCACCTATTAAACAATTACATGGACATTGCAGACACACAAGCATACATTTGGAGGCTTGGAGTCTATTTTGCAGACAATGAACAGAAACAGAACAAAGATGAGCAGGAGGTTCGCCAGCAGGTCAGTGAGACAGTGGTGATGACAAAGATGCAGCTGGCAGGGGAAGAACAAATGTGCCCCTGGCAGCAACTCCAGCCCATCCAGCCAAGGCCCTGGCTGCAGCGTACGTGCCGCAGCTGAGCCCCAGAGCCAGCAGCGGAGCCAGGGGGACACCTGCCTCCAGCACAGGGGACCTTGCCAGAGACCCAGGCAGAGGCAGGAATAGGCCAAGAGGACTGCCTGGAGGCAGGACCCCTCCCTGGCTCCCTGGGTGTTGCTAAGGGTTGAATTGTGTCCCCTTCTTTCCCCAAATCCATTTGTTGACATCCTAACCCCCCAGTGCCTCAGGATATGATCTGATTTGGAAATAGGATTGTTACAGGTGCAACTAGTCCAGATGAAGTCATCCTGGTGGAGGGTGGGTCCCTGATCCCGTATGACTGATGTCCTCATAAAAGTACACCATGGGAAGAGACAGACAGGCACTGGAAGGATGCCTTGTGAGGATGTGAATTACACTGCTCAAGCCAGGACACCACCAGAAACAAGGAGAGAGGTCTGAACTGATCCTTCCTGAGCACCTTCAGGGAGAGGGCACACCTGCTGACAGCTTCACCCCGGAGTTCTGTTCTCTAAAACCGCGAAACAATAAGCTTCTGCTCTTCTAAGTCACCCAGGATGTGTCCTTTGTAATGGCAGCCCAAGGAAACGCACTGGGCCAAGGAGGAAGGTGGGAGTGGGTGGGAGGGCTCCAGGCCCTGGCACTGGAATCCAGCCACCGCGCGCCAAAACCCAGTCCTGTGATTTCACACAATTGGCCAGCTCCTTAAGCCTGTTCCTCCAACTATAAATTGTTTAGGGATTCCCTGGTGGCTGAGTGGTAACGAATCCGCCTACCAATGCAGGAGACTCGGGGTCGGTCCCTGGTTCAGGAAGATCGCACATGCCACGGAGCACCTAAGGCTGAGCGCCATAACTACTGAGCCTGTGCTCTGGAGCCCACAGGCCCTACAGCCCGTGTTCTGCAACAAAAGAAGCCGCAACAGTTGGAAGCCTGTGCGCAACACCTGGAGAATAGCCCCCACTCACTGCAACAAGAGAAAAGCTCAAGCAGCAATGAAGATCCAGCGTAGTTCAGTTCAGTCACTCAGTCATGTCTGACTCTTTGTGACCCCATGAACCACAGCACGCCAGGCCTCCCTGTCCATCGCCAACTGCCGAAGTTCACCCAAACCCATGTCCACTGTGTCAGTGATGCCATCCAACCATCTCATCCTCTGTCGTCCCCTACTCCTCCTGCCCTCAATCTTTCCCAGCATCAGGGTCTTTTCCAACAAGTCCACTCTTCACATGAGGTGGCCAAAGTATTGGAGTTTCAGCTTCAACATCAGTCCCTCCAATGAACATTAAGGACTGATCTCCTTTAGGATGGACTGGTGGGATCTCCTTACAGTCCAAGGGACTCTCAAGAGTCTTCTCCAACACCACAGTGGAAAAGCATCAATTCTTTGGTGCTCAGCTTTCTATATAGTCCAACTCTCACATCCATACATGACCACTGGAAAAACCATAACCTTGACTAGACAGACTTTTGTTGGCAAAATAATGTCTCTGCTTTTTAATATGCTGTCCAGGTTGGTCATAACCTTCCTTCCAAGGAGTAAGTACCTTTTATTTTCATGACTGCAGTCATCATCTGCAGTGATTTTGGAGCCCAGAAAAATAAAGTCAGCCACTGTTTCCACTGTTTCCCCATCTATTTGCCATGAAGTGATGGGACCAGATGCCATGATCTTGGTTTTCTGAATGTTGAGTTTTAAGCCAATTTTTTCACTCTCTTCTTTCACTTTCATCAAGAGGCTCTTTAGTTCTTCTTCACTTTCTGCCATAAGGGTGGTGTCATCTGCATATCTGAGGTTATTGATATTCCTCCCAGCAATCTTGATTCCAGCTTGTGCTTCCTCCAGCCCAGCGTTTCTCATGATGTACTCTGCATATAAGTTAAATAAGCAGGGTGACAATATATAGCCTTGATGTACTCCTTTACCTATTTGGAACCAGTCTGTTGTTCCATGTCCAGTTCTAACTGTTGCTTCCTGACCTGCATACAGGTTTCTCAAGAGGCAGGTCAGGTGGTCTGGTATTCCCATCTCTTTCAGAATTTTCCACAGTTTATTGTGATCCACACAGTCAAAGGCTTTGGCACAGTCAATAAAGCAGAAATAGATGTTTTTCTGGAACTCTCTTGCTTTTTCAATGATCCAGCAGATGTTAGCAATTTGACCTCTAGTTCCTCTGCCTTTTCTAAAACGAGCTTGAACATCTGGAAGTTCATGGTTCACATATTGCTGAAGTCTGACTTGGAGAATTTTGAGCGTTACTTAACTAGCGTGTGAGATGGTGCAATTGCGCGTAGTTTGAGCATTCTTGTCATTGCCTTTCTTTGGGATTGGAATGAAAACTGACCTTTCCCAGTCCTGTGGCCACTGCGGAGTTTTCCAAATTTGCTGGCATATTGAGCGCAGCACTTTCACAGCATCATCTTTTAGGATTTGAAATAGCTCAACTGGAATTCCATTGCCTCCACTAGCTTTGTTCCTAGTGATGCTTCCTAAGGCCCACCTGACTTCACATTCTGGGGTGTCCGGCTGTAGGTGAGTGTGAGTGATCACACCATTCTGATTATCTGGGTCGTGAAGATCTTTTTTGTACAGTTCTTCTGTGTATTCTTGCCACCTCTTCTTAATATCTTCTGCTTCTGTTATGTCCATACCATTTCTGTCCTTTATCGAACACATCTTTGCATGAAATATTCCCTTGGCATCTCTAATTTTCTTGAAGAGACCTGTAGTCTTTCCCATTCTATTGTTTTCCTCTATTTCTTTGCATTGATCACTGAGGAAGGCTTTCTTATCTCTCCTTGCTATTCTTTGGAACTCTGTATTTGAATGGCTATATCTTTCCTTTTCTCCTTTGCTTTTCACTTCTCTCCTTTTCACAGCTATTTGTAAGGCCTCCTCAGACAGCCATTTTGCTGTTTTTGCATTTATTTTTCTTTGGGATGGTCTTGATCCCTGTCTCCTGTACAATGTCATGAACATCTGTCCATAGTTCATCAGGCACTCTATCAGATCTAGTCCCTTAAATCTATTTCTCACTTCCACTGTATAGTCATAAGGGATTTGATTTAGGTCGTACCTGAATGGTCTCATGGTTTTCCCCACTTTCTTCAATTTAAGTCTGAATTTGACAATAAGGAGTTCATGATCTGAGCCACAGTCAGCTCCTGGTCTTGTTTTTGCTGACTGTATAGAGCTTCTCCATCTTTGGCTGCAAAGAATATAATAAATCTGGTTTTGGTGTTGACCATCTGGTGATTTCCATGTATAGAGTCTTCTCCTGTGTTGTTGGAAGAGGGTGTTTGCTATGACCAGTGCGTTCTCTTGGCAGAACTCTGTTAACCTTTGCCTTGCTTCATTCTGTATTCCAAGGCCAAATTTGCCTGTTACTCCAGGTGTTTCTTGACTTCCTACTTTTGCATTCCCAACCCCTATAATGAAAAGGGCATCTTTTTTGGGTGTTAGTTCTAGCAGGTCTTGCAGGTCTTCATAGGACCACTCAACTTCAGCTTCTTCAGTGTTAGTGGTCGGGGCATAGACTTTGATTACTGTGATATTGAATGATTTGCCTTAGAAACAAACAGAGATCATTCTGTCATTTTTGAGATTGCATCCAAGTACTGCATTTCAGACTCTATTGTTGACTATGATGGCTACTCCATTTCTTCTAAGGGATTCCTGCCCATAGTAGTAAATGTAATGGTCATCTGAGTTAAATTCACCCATTCCAGTCCATCTTAGTTTGCTGATTCCTAGAATGTCGATGTTCACTCTTGCCATATCCTGTTTGACCAATTCTAGTTTGCCTTGATTCATGGACCTAACATTCCAGGTTCCTATGCAATATTGCTCTTTACAATATTGCTTTTATGTGTGGGGCCACCCACTATGGATGGCTCATGGTGGAGAGGTCTGACAGAATCTGGTCCACTGGAGAAGGGAATGGCAAACCACTTCAGTATTCTTGCCTCAAGAACCCCATGAACAGTATGAAAAGGCAAAAGATAGGACATTGAAAGATGAACTCCCCAGGTCAGTAGGTGCCCAAAATGCTACTGGAGATCACTGGAGAAATAACTCCAAAAAGAATGAAGGGATGGAGCCAAAGCAAAAACAATACCCAGTTGTGGATGGGACTGGTGATAGAAGCAAGATTCGATGCTGTAAAGATCCAGCACAGCCCAAAATAAATAAATAAATAAAATTATTTTTAAAAAATTGCTTAGATAGTTCCTGTCCATAGGTTTGTTATGAGGATTAAATGAGATAATCATTTAATCCTAGTCACATGGTTAGCCTCACATGGTAAACATAGAATAAATGTAAGTTAGCTTCTGTTAAGGGGCTACGGAATCAGATTATCAAAGTACGGGTTACAGGGGACATCCATCTGTAATCTTCGCATCCTAGATTTTACTTTGTATACCCCATAAACTAATGCACATTTTCTACCATGACAATTAAAATTATTTATCTGAGTGGCTGATTCACAAACATCACAATTCTCTTCAAATCCCTTTTTCTATATGGCTGTTTCATTAAATCACTCTTAACTTGCAAATCCTCCATTGAACCTTCTTTTCTTTATGCATCTCCATCCATCTCCACCCCACAGCCTTTCCTCCTGGGGAGATGTCTTTTCCTCCTCACCCTTTCTGTTGACTTTGCACACCTATGACCATAAATCCTCCCTGCTCTCTAGGTGTTCTGCCTAGAGACACCTCCCATTGTGGGCCCTACCCTCCTTTCTGTAAGCTCCTTCTCCCCCAAAACCCATCCACATTTGATTATCATGACTGGAAATAGGAGGCTGGTTACCACTCAAACCTAAACCACATCAACTACCTTCTGACTCCATCTCACCCACAACTGATAAAAATAAGCCTTTAAAAAATAGAATAGATTAATCCAGCATCTCCGCATTGCCCCAGGAGGAACTCCTTCTCCACGCCCTGGATGGAAGCAGCATGTGCAAGATGAGGGAGGTCTGTGTGGGTAACAGGTCACAGGAGAAATTCTCTGGGCTCCTCTCCTGCCCTGCCCTACACCAGTGTTTCTAGACACTTGCAGGGAAAGGCAGAACAGAGGACCCAATAATTCATCTGCAAACCCACACAGAAGGAAGCCAAGTCACCCTCCCTTCACCATTTTCATCACCGGTTCAGCCCTTGGGAGTCTCCCCCAACCCATTTCAGAAGCAGCGTCCAAGATATGGGTTGGATCAAGTGCCACAGTGCACAGAATTATAATGAGAGAAGCTCTTCCACTCTACCCAACATCTTGATATCAATCAACAGCAGTAGATGGTTCCCATTTTTGCCTGCCAACTCTCTATTTGGAAGAACCTGTCCCTTTCTGTTCTGTATGAATCTCATGACAATCAGGCAGTGAAGCCACTCCACTGACTCTTCAGTGAAAGATCTAGCCCCAGGTGATGCCACTCACTAAGAACATAACTGTCAGTTTCTCTCAAATAAACAAGGCTCAAGGACAGCAGCCTGTGGGGCCCCTTGTCACACAAGTGGAGGCAAATAGATGCATGAGGGGAAAGGTTGTCATCCCATATGCCAGATAAGGCTGCACCTCTCTTTTTGGTCTTGTGATATCGATACAGTTACCAATCTGGTCTCTGCCTCACTGAGACCTGTTGATTAGATTTGCATACAGGTAATTCTGGGAGAAGAGTTGAGGGGACATGAGAAGGTGGTGCCCTTGGCAGAGAACGGTGAGGATAGTAACAGTGGCTGGTCAGCTGGATGGTGTGTCGGAGAGACTGGCCTCTGGGAGGGACCCCGATAGGTCCCCCTTCCTCCCAACTTTAAACTCTGTTAAGAGTGTGGGAAATTCTGAGAAACAGCACATACCGGTGGCTCATCTCCTTTCCACACTCGGAAAGACACATAGACAGCCCAGCCCTGCAAGGATGGAAGATAGTCAACAGCAGGGAGCTTTGCGATCTTTCAGAGTGAGACTCGACGCTTTGTTCCCTCCATTCCCCCTACCCTCTTACCCCAGCCCCACCTCCCCACCCCCACAAGGGGAGGAGAGGAGAGGTCCCTGGGCTCCTGAAGTAGCCCAGCCTGTTACCTCTCTGAGAACTTGTGTGTGTTTGCTTTCCAAGCTCCAGGAACATCTGCATAGGGCTTTGCAGAGCCCCACTGAAATTCCTGGCTTTGGCTCTTCCTTAATTTACAGCTTTACTGCCATCATCAGGAAGGCTCCAGGCAAAAGCAGTGGTAATTCAAAGACTCTGTAGTCGAGAGGGCCCAGGGGTCTTGGAAATTTTTTGCTTGGTTGAAAGCAGAAGCATACCCAGGAAAGGCTTTTTAGCTCTGTTCATCCCCGAAACATCATTACAAAGAAAACTCAAAGGCAAATTTGGACTAGAATAAAGTAAGTGTTATTGTAAACAGGAAGTGTTATGGGTCTGCTAGGAAAAGGAACATTTATTTGGAAGTTACCAAGAGAAGCCAGTCTGAGATTTCTTTACCCTGTGCTCTGCATAAAGATTAGGTTTGTTACCGGAGGCATTTATGAAGAGCAATTGCCCCCAAAGCACCTGGTAGGAGGACTATTCAGAGGTCATTTTCCTAATCTGAGACTTGCTGGGCAGGGTAGAATGTGGATACAGGTGCCCCAGAAACTCCATCACTGTCTGTCTTTGCGGCCTTGAAGCCATCTGCACTCCCCACCTTAGCCACTGACCTCCACCTCCCATGCTGCTGGGACAGGGCTGCCAGCTCCACCACCACTGCCATTCTGAAGTCGATTAATGTTCTTGGATGTGGGACTGTGTCAACACAAAAGCACAATTCAGGAACATGCTCCTCTGTTCCTGTTCTCATCTCCCAACCAGATCCACTTCCTAGCTCTGTTTCTTACAAGAGCACCTCCGTTTTCTCAATCACCAGACATACTTTCCCTCCACTAACCCTACCCATAAACCCACTGTGTAGTGAAGAATTAACCTCACCCAGAATAGAAGTCTGGCCTTTGCCCTTGGCTCCTGGGAGGTGATCTCTAGGCCCTTGAAATGTCCTTCCTGATTTGTTGAGCTGGGGCCCTCAGATAATATAACGTGTGATTTATGGGATGCTAGGTAGGAACTAGGTTAGGAGGATTTTCCAAAGATGGCCACAACAATATCTTTTATTCCATGTGCCCTTTGAAGGTCTGAGCTAACCATGTAAAGGATCCAACTATTCTGAGGCTGTCATGTTGTGAAGAAGGCCATATGTGGGTATTTCAGTTGATACCCTCTGCCCAGGTGCCAACATGTGAGTGAAAGCACCAATGATTCCAGCCCTCAGCCATCGAGTTACCCCCAGCCATTTGAGTCTTCTTGGCTGAGGTCTCAGATATTGTGAAACAGAGAACTGATTCCACTGTGCTCTTCCCAAATTCCTGAAAACCGAATTCTATGAGTGTAACAAAATGGTGGCATTGTGACTCTTAAGTTTTCGTCCAGTTTGTTACCCAGCAGGTAGCTAATACACTTTCCTGGTCATCCAAGTATGGATTAGATTCCCATTCTCTGGACTCCTATGACATCTCATTCTAACATTTTGTACTCTGTTATCATAGTCAACTCATTCATCTGTACCCCATGCTAGACATTTTCTGTGAAGTCAGAGACTACATTAGGTATCTATATCTTCTCAGCACTCTATGCAGTGTCTAACAAAAAAAAAAAAAGGCAATCAATAGTAATTTTTCAACAAATAACCCATAAAATTGTGCCACAAGAGCACAAGAAGACCTTCCAAAAACAGCATACAGCGGGACAAAAAGTCCAGAACACGCACCTGGTGAGTCAGATGTATCATTTTACTGTATGAAGCGAAGCACCTCAAGTCAATAAGAGGGTTAACAAGAGACCAAGCCCAGTTCCACTACAAAAATAGCTTTCAATTTGTGAATTTTTCATGAAAGGAAAGCAAGTTCTGCCCTGAAAGAAAGATACAGATAGCAGAAAGGCCAAAAGGTCAGGAGTATGGCTCTGGATGGTAAATTACACTATGAGTTTAGGCCACAAAAGGATTCAAAGAAACAATATCCAGCCAAACTTTATCTAAGGCCTAAAATTAATTATTAATCATAAAGCCTGACCCAAAGCTACTGAGGTGAGAACTGAATCCTGTTTTCAAGAAAGTCTTCTATGCTGCTCAAAAGATCTAAGGAGAAAGGCCAGGGTGTCACACAGGGCAATGATGATAGGATCAGGAAGATTCATTTACTGGATATGGAAAATTAAAGATTAACTATTAATTATGTAAATATAAACATTTTAACTCCTTGGCCAAGTAAAAACTTTAAAAACATGGAATATTATCTAACCTTATTTAATCTAATTTAATCTAATCTATGCAGTCCATGGAGAAAGCAGTGGCACCCCACTCCAGTACTCTTGCCTGGAAAATCCCATGGATGGAGGAGCCTGGTGGGCTGCAGTCCATGGGGTTGCTAAGAGTTGGACACGACTGAGCGACTTAGAAGCAGCAGCAGCATGCAGTCCATGAAATTCTCCAGACCAAAATACTGGAGTGGGTAGCTTTCCCTTCTCCAGGGGATCTTCCCAACCCAGAGATCGAATCCAGGTCTCCCACATTGCAGGCAGATTCTTTACCAGCTGAGCTACTAGGGAAGCCCTCATTTACTGAATATGGAAAATTAAAGACGTTTTCCCAAGGAGACAAGATTTTATTCAGAGAAGCCAGAGAAAACAACCAATTCTGGCAAATGCTGGAGGGACATACTTGCTAAAAGACACTCAACCACTGGAGAGGACTGAAGTCTTGGAAACATGAAAGACGGTTCTTTAAAAACTTAAAAGACTGAAATGTTTACTGATTTTTTTAATATGTAACACACACACATGATATAAAGTTCAACAAGTATAATAAACCATAATGGAAAAGAATATGAAAAATATTATATTTATATAATATAGTTATATAGTTATATATATATTGTTATAACCCTTTATATATTACATATATTTTTATGTGTATATATATAGTTAAGTATACATAGTTTTATGTATATATATAACATATATAGTCATATATATAAAACCCTTTATATATTACATATATTTATATATATAGTTATATATATATAGTATAACATATATATAGTTATATAGTTACATATATATAAAATCCTTTATATATTATATATATTTATGTGTGCTCAGTCATTTCAGTCATGTCCAACTCTGCGATCTTATGGACTGTAGCTGCCAGGATCTTCTGTCCATGGAATTTTCCAGGCAAGAGTACTAGAGTGGGTTGCCATGCCCTTCTCCAGTAGAGCTTCCCAACCAAGGGATCAAACCCTCATCTCCTGCTTCTAATGCATTGAAGGCAGATTCTTTACCCACTGAGCCATTGAGGAAGCCCAGTATATTTATATATGTATATAAATGCATACATAATCTTATATATATAACTGAATCACTTTGCTGTATACCAGAGGCCCAACACAACATTATAAATCAACTATACTTCAATTAAAAAAAGAAAAGTAAAATAATTCAATGGGTATTAAAGGGTATAAACTACAAACTAAGACTCCCTAAGAGTGAACTTTAAAGTCCCAGTTTTATTCTGAAATTTTAGAATCTTTGAATTGTGTTATTTTTGCTTAATTCAAGAATAGCATTAGGAGTAATTTTCTCTGCGCCAAGAAAAAAAAATCTATTCAATCTGTGTGTAGTGTCATTATTACTGTCACTTTCTATCTTGACTCAACTCTTCTTAATTTCAAGTTACTTTCCCTCCTCTCCACATTTTGAGATTTAGGACCATGGCAAAATCCTACCACCTAGTGGAAAAATTCTCCATCCTTCATTCTAGATCCTTTTTAGAATTCAGAATGCATGAGCTGTTTGCCTTTGGTTACATATGTAGGTTTTAGGGGAATGAGCTGCTAAAAAAAAAACACCTTTAAGCAATGAAAGATTGTGTAAATTTTTGCCTCAGAGATTTCAACAGTGTTACCACCTCTTAGGTGGGAAGTAGTCACTGGGAAATGCAGAGATCTCCAACCACTGTGAGGACTTTTTTCCATTTTTGTGTTTAGCATTGATAACAGTTTTAATCTCCTGCACATGTTGAGCAAGATAAACTCACATCCACATCTGTCTCTGGGAGTAAATCAAACTCAGAAAAAATGTAACCTTCACCCTGAAGTCTGTGAAGCAGGATCCCCTTCTTTTTTTTTTTTTTTTTAATTTTTATTAGTTGGAGGCTAATTACTTTACATCATTACAGTAGTTTTTGTTATACATTGATATGAATTAGCCCTGGATTTACATGTATTCCCCATCCCAGTCCCCCCTCCCACCTCCCTCTCCACCCGATCCCTCTGGGTCTTCCCAGTGCACCAGGCCCGAGCACTTGTCTCATGTACCCAACCTGAGCTGGTGATCTGTTTCACCCTAGATAATATACATGTTTCAATGCTGTTCTCCTGAAACATCCCACCCTCTCCTTCTCCCAGAGTCCACAAGTCTGTTCCATACATCTGAGTCTCTTTTTCTGTTTTGCATATAGGGTTATCGTTACCATCTTTCTAAAGTCCATATATATGTGTTAGTATATTGTAATGGTCTTTATCTTTCTGGCTTACTTCGCTCTGTATAATGGGCTCCAGTTTCATCCATCTCATTAGAACTGATTCAAATGAATTCTTTTTAATGGCTGAGTAGTATTCCATGGTGTATATGTACCACAGCTTCCTCATCCATTCGTCTGCTGATGGGCATCTGGGTTGCTTCCATGTCCTGGCTATGATAAACAGTGCTGCGATGAACATTGGGGTGCACGTGTCTCTTTCAGATCTGGTTTCCTTGGTGTGTATGCCCAGAAGTGGGATTGCTGGGTCATATGGCAGTTCTATTTCCAGCTTTTTAAGAAATATCCACACTGTTTTCCATAGTGGCTGTACTAATTTGCATTCCCACCAACAGTGTAAGAGGGTTCCCTTTTCTCCACACCCTCTCCAGCATTTATTGCTTGTAGACTTTTGGATAGCAGCCATCCTGACTGGCGTGTAATGGTACCTCATTGTGGTTTTGATTTGCATTTCTCTGATAATGAGTGATGTTGAGCATCTTTTCATGTGTTTGTTAGCCATCTGTATGTCTTCCTTGGAGAAATGTCTGTTGAGTTCTTTGGCCCATTTTTTGATTGGGTCATTTATTTTTCTGGAGTTGAGCTGGAGGAGTTGCTTGTATATTTTTGAGATTAATCCTTTGTCTGTTGCTTCATTTGCTATTATTTTCTCCCAATCTGAGGGCTGTCTTTTCACCTTGCTTATAGTTTCCTTTGTTGTGCAAAAGCTTTTAAGTTTCATTAGGTCCCATTTGTTTATTTTTGCTTTTATTTCTGAAATTCTGGGATGTGGGTCATAGAGGAGGATCCCCTTCTTTCAATAGATTTTGAGGTTGCATGTTTACAATGAACACACAGCAATTCTGCTTTTTCATAGATATGAATTTCCTGATGCTTTATTTAGCTTGACTATCACAGGAAATCATGTTGAAGGCAGAAAACTTGCCACAGAAATTATAGACCGAAGATCTGACTAAGGCAATGGAGCAGAGAAAGAGAGAAGAGGAAGAAAAAAACTGAAATTTTCCTGGGAGACTTCAGTCTATTTCAACACGAGATCAACATGAATTGACCTTGAAAGAAAAGTAAGATCTTTGCACTTTTCCACAATTGCTTTCGTCTTCCAGATGGAATCTTAGTTTTAGTTCATGCCATCACTGGCCCCAGCCCAAGATGACTACAGACGGCGTAGAAGAAAAAAACATCTGTCAATAGGGACTCAAGAAAAATACTGCTGGTATTCCAACATCCTGCCTGGTATGTGTTCTGTCTTGCCTGCTTATCTGCTAGAATATTCCAGTGTTTGCACATCACCCAGCATTTGATTGGTTCACTTTGGGATTCCTGCACCGTGAAATAGAGTGTCCTGTTTCCCCATTCATCTTGCACTTTCACATTTCACACTCTAGAGTCCATTCCCGGTTACTCAGTCCTGATCAGAAGCAGAAGTTCCATCTCCCATTTCTGAAGGCTTGTTGCCAATATTTTTCTCAGATTTCTTCACATTAACCGATGTCCTTCAAAGAAATTCCCTTTTGGGCCTAAACAGAAGCATCTGACACATTGAACTAGTAGAACTCATGTGCTTTTTAAATGAATTCTTTAAATAAGAATACACACAACTATATTTTTGTCTTCTGCACCTTTAAATATCTTCATGGAAAAGCAAACATTCTTCTGATCTTGTGGGGCAAATGCAAGGCAGACAGTTTGATGGGAGTACTCAACTTTAGCATCTTTTCAAGTATACCTAACTTCCTAAAAAGGAGGCAAGAGAGCAAATTGCAGGGGACATATTATATCTCTGATATAGGTCATAGCTTTACAGGGGATGTCAGGAAGTCCAAAATAAAAATAAATAAAATAGAATATATAATAAGTAACTAAAGAGAATAACGTAACTAATACCATAGGCTATAGATCCATAACGTCTCTTATTTCTAATCTCTCAGATGAGCTTTAGAGAACCACTCTAAGTGTTCAGTGGTGTCTGACTCTTTGTGGTGGACTGTAGTCCACCAGGCTCCTCTGCCCTAGAATTTTATAGGCAAGAATACTGGAGTAGGTTGCCATTTCCTATTCCAGGGGATCTTCTCAACCCAGGGTTCAAGCCCATGTCTCTTGGGTCTCCTGCTTTAACAGACAGATTCTTCACCACTAGTGCCACTTGGGAAGCCCTAGAAAACCGCTATATTCACCCATAAAGTATCCTTGAGTGTCAGAGGCAGAATTCTAAGCTAAATAAATCTCTGATCTAATGCTTTCTTAAACTAGGACAACAGTAAAGACCAAAGAATAAGTAGATATGGAGCTAAAGAGCAGAGACTCAAAAACCACTCAAAATGCTACTAAAGGTGAGTGCTAAAACAATTGGAAATGGAAACTCTGTCTAGGAAACTGATACTAAATAGATACAGGAAAAGCTTGAGAAGAGGAAATGCAGCCTCACCCTGTGGGTTTGCACAGGACCCTGGGCTTGGTTTAAGGCTCCACTGTTGCCTTCTTGAAATTCTTAGTAATTTACAAACAAGGGGCCTGCCTTTCCATTTTGCACCAGACACCCACAAATTTGTTGATCCTGCAATAAATTCAGAGTGTAAAGAACTTTACCACTATTGGCAAAGTGCCTTTTTTCCCTCATGTCCGAAATAACAGACAAACCTGCAGAGAGACTAAAGCAATAACAAAGGCAAACCACTCATCTTTCTCTGCAAGATCCCCTTCCTGTCTTCCCTGACACCTGAGCTTCCCACAGTTATCCTGCCCCAGGACAGCAGGCACATGTTTAAAGAAGACATGACTTGACAGCCTCTGACGCAGCCTGGTCAGAGTCCCCCAAGCAGTGAATTCCTCTTTAGAAGCTGACATGAACACTCCATGTTAATAAAGTCTTTCTTTGCTCAACTGACAACTCAAATCTTTCTCTATTATACACCTTTCTTCTTGCAGAATCCACAATCTGCCTTTGATGAGTAAAGAGCTACCACTGTTAAACAGGAGAGTAGGCCTTCAAGGCCTAGGAGCACGATAGACTCATTACCCCAAAATATTATCAATAAGCAGAAAATTGTAGGAAAGACACATGTACATAAATACCTCCCTAACAGCTGAAGATTCTTTATTCATTTATTCAGAAAGTCTCCTCCTGTTGCCAGACACTGTCAGGCACTAAAGATTCATGGATGAATAAGAAAGACATGGTTTCACATTAAACCAGAAGTTGCTGGTGCCATGGTTCTAGTATCTGGAAGGATAAATCTGTAGGCAAATAAAAATAATTAAAAAGAATAAAGCCAACACACTGAAGACAGAGGATCGAGAGAGGAGTAGGATGGCCCTGATGGTTTATGAATTCCTAGTTGCAATTGTTCCTGAGACCCAGGTTCTGTGAGCCAATGAATTTCCTTTTTGCCTTAACTGATTTTTTTTTAAGACATGGTTTCTGTTGCCATGGTGATTAGAGTCCAGGTAAAACTGACTATGAGCCAAGGGCTATGCTAAGTGCTTCACAAGCATGTTATCTCTCTTCAAACATACCATTAGGTTGATGATTATCATTCTCACTTTTATAAAGAACTAAGGTGGAGAGAGGTTAAGCTCCTTTACCAAAGCCACACAGCTATCAGGAAGCAGACCTAAGATAATAATCTAGTGTGCCCAACTCCAGGTCTTTCTGGTGCCTGAAAATATTAGGGTAAGTCTCCCTGAAGTAATAAATCCAAAAATGTTTTAGAGACTCTGTCTGAGAAGAGTCTGAATACCTGAAGAAGAGGTGTTGAGATGGAGGGATTAGAAAAGTTCCCCCCAAACAGAAGAGACACCGTGAATGAAGACATTGCAGTGGAAATGACATGCTATAAGTAAGGACCCACAAAGCAGGATTTGGGAACTATTATAGATTTTTTTACCAGGGAGAATATGGATTTACATTTTTAGAAAGTTTATTCTAATGACTTCAGAGAATGAGAACTTGAAACAAACCAACCTTGAGTCTGAGAAACCAGTTAGGAGGATGTTGTGATCATTCAGACAAACAACAGTGATGACCCTAAGTAGGGCACAGCTGGGGCAGGGGGTAGGGGGAGGAAAGAATGGATATGAGAAATGATTTATCAATAGAAGGTAAAATAAAAAAGCCTTGATGACTAAATTGCATATGATAGTAAGGAAAAGGGAGTAGAGGTGGCCCTCAAGCTCTGGTTTGCAGATGGTGATGCTCCCAGCTAAGCCAGGGTATACAAGAAGAGGAGTAAGTTTCATGGGGAAAGGCGATTAGCTTTATATTGGACATGTTGGGTTTATCTAAGTCTGGATACTGGATAGGCAATTAGCTCCATACCTGAAGCACAGTAGAAAGATCTATATTGAAGAAATAGATGTAGAAGTTCATCTATAAGTAAAAAAGGCGTTTGAAAACATAAAATGAAGTAATCCAGAAGAGCAGGAGCAGCAACAACGGAGAGGCAGGTAGAGCAAGAGGGGAACTAGGAAGAAATAGGAGAGAAACCCTACAGGCACAGAAGGGACCCAGGAGAGTGCTGACTCAGAGGTCAAGGAGGTGAGGAGTTTTGCGAAGGGAATGATCAACAATGTCAAACGCAACAAAAAAAGACTCGTTAAGAAGTTTAAGGCCCTCCCTGGTGGTCCACTGGTTAAGAATCCACCCGCTGATGCAGGAGACACAGGTTTGATCAGTGGTCTGAGAAGATTCCACCTACTGCAGGGCAGCTAAGCCCAGTGCTACAACTACTGAGCCTGCAAGATGCAATTTCTGAAACCTGCACACCCTGGGGCCTCTGCTCCATGACAAGAGAAACCCCCATAAGAAGCGCATGAACCACGACTAGAAAGTAACTCCTGCTTGCCGCAACTAGAAAACATCCACGTGCAGCAACAAAGATCCAGTGCAACCAAAAATAAATAAATGTGTTGGGGAAAAAGAACAAGTTTGAGAAATGGTCATGGGATCTAGCAATGAGGTCATCCATTATAACCTTAACAAGGACAGTTTCGGTAGACAGGTAGAGGCAAGTGTCAGATTGCATCGTGCTTTCAGGAATGGATGGGAGGTTAAACAATAAGAGACAGTGAGTGTAGGCTATCATTTTGAGAAGTCTAGACAAGGAGAGTAAGAAAAAAAGATAGTGGCCAGTAGGGGTAAATGGAGAAAGATCTCTATGAATGGGAGAGACTCAAACGGGTATCTACAGGAAAAGAAGGAGCTAGTGGAAGGGGACCGATTGACTAATCAGAGCATGGTCCTAGGTTAGGAAAAGAGGTTGGTATCAAAGTGAGAAGGCAGTTCACCTTGACCTGAGTCTTGAGAAGAAGCCATGGTTGGGGTGAGGTCGTAGGTAGGTCTGTAGAGAGAAAAGGTGGCATCTGGAGTAATCTTCCAGATGGCATCAACCTTCTCTCTGAAGGTAGAATGACCATCCATCCCAGCCTTCCAGGGAATGAAGACTCCCATGAGTGATGGCCAGCCTATTGTCTGGGAGGGTGCCTTCCCTCCTCTGAATTTTTCCAGCTTCTAGTCTCTGGGCCACAAAATTGGAAACTTAACCATGCCTTATCTCTTGTTTTGCCTCTGTGTGGTAATCTTGTCTCCCTTCTTAGGGATAAGTTCCAGGAGAGCAGAATGTCTGCACGGTGAAAAGACTCTGGAACTTAATAAATTCCTGTTGTTTCATAGGAAGATACTTCCCAACGGAGGCCTGACAATCAGTTACCTTGTGCGGACCTTCCTAAAAGCGGGGTCAGAGAGGCCCCTTCCAGAGAATTTCTCCAAATCCAAAAGAGCTATCAGCCCCTCACTAGAGCCAGCAGAAAATCTCTCCCTCACCTCAAACCCCACTCTCACCTTCTTTATGTGAGTAAGAAAAGGAATGGCCACTCTCATTAACCAAGTTCTTACCAAGTCCTAGATGTCGCTCTGTCCAATCTTCATGGCAACACTGTGAGGCAGGTATTTTTCTCATTTTTTAGATGATGTGACCAAGGCTCAAAAAAGGTAAGTAACTCAGCCAGTCACACAGCTCATGAGCAACAGATCCAGATTCAAAGGCAAGTCCTTCAATCCCAAAGCCCACCATCTTCACCACCATCAAGGTGGCCTCCTAGCTGGGTGGCTGTTTCTCCCAGGTGTAGCCCACAGCTGTCCTATGTCTGATGCAACCATTCATTCTCCCTTCAGCATCACCCACTACATTTTAACTCTTGCCTTCTTTCTTCCTTTCAAATTGTCCTCCTTCCTCTGAAATAACCAACTGCCACCAGGTGTCCCTCCTCTCCTATTTGTCCGCACCACTTGGCTCTGTTGCAAGTCAAAGCAATGCAGGCAGCCTGGAAACCCATCCTAGCTTAATCCAGTTACACAAGTTCCTATTACCGAGCCATCAGTTATAGCCTGGGGATGCCCAAATGCGAACATCAGGAAAGGGTACAGCACGAATACACAATGACAAGGCAAAATCTGAGAGGGTCACATGAAGTGCTGGGCTCAGAGGAGGCGCAGCTTGCACTGAGGCATGAGGAAACAATTATGAATGATTCCTTTGTGACTGCCACAAGTATTCTGGAAAAAACCTGGGTTTTCTCTCATCTGTTCTAAATGAAGTTTAAAAATAGGTCCCGGAATGTACCTCAAAGGCTAGCTAATGTCTTTTCCATCATTATTTTTTGAGTCTGTAAGAAACTGTTTTTGAGCCCCTAAATGGATTTACAGTAATTCAGAAGTTGACCCCATCTCATCAATATTAAAGAAGTTTGCTAATTTGGGTAGGATCAGTGAAGAGGATGTGGAATAGAATTCTAATTTAGCCTTTTTGTGGCAATATTTGAAACCACTTTGGGGCATGGAACGTTGGACATTTTTAGCCTTTAAGAAACCGTAATTAAATTATTAACTGGTTTTTTGATTGTTTGACCTGCCCTGTTTGTTCATCAGACAATAAATGCTCTGTAGCAGCAAGTATTCCACATTCAGGAAGGATATTCCTCATAGAATAAGCTTGTTACAATCCATTTCTTTGAGGATTCATGCATGAAGAATGAATCATGTTTCACAACTTAAAAGAGGATGTGAGAGTCAGAGGAGGCCAAGAAACAAAGAGAAATTAGGATCATGACTTCTGTTTCCACAGTCCATTTATTCTTTATGTGTGGAGAAGACACAGGCAGCATTTGCCAGCCTCCATCCGGGAAATTTAAGATGCCACAGCCTGACAGGTGGGATATGTACATCACTCCAAAGGGGTCTTATCTGCCCTTGTTAACCTTTACATCCTACTCCCCATGAGGCAACTGCTCAGTCATGTTCAACTCTTTGCGACCCCATAGACTGTACTCTCTCAGCCCCCTCTGTCCATGGAATTTTCCACACAAGAATACTGGAGTAGGTTGCCATTTCCTACTCCAGGGGATCTTCTTGACCCAGGGATTGAATTTGCATCTCGGTCTCCCCTGTATTAGCAGGCAGATTCTTTACCACTGTGCCACCTGGGAAGCCCCACATTCCTGGCCTAAAAACAATTGTCTACAGGAAAATCCCTACGTATTTTATTGGCAAGACCAACCTTGAAGTAAAGAAGAACAAAATTTAAAATTTCTCTGATTTGTTTTTGATCAATAATGTCACTTTCCTCTAGGTGCAGTTTAACTTCTCTTGGATGGTGAGAAATTCAGAGGTAACACAAGTTGTATCCAAATGAACTCTTAAAAAAACAGAAAATGCAACTAAATTGGACAAGTTTTTAACCCTTGCAGTTTAAAGAGTTGCACCTCACCGCCTAATAGCTGATCGAGTCCCTGTCTCAACAGTTTTGCTCCTCAGGTGCTGAAGATTGAATTAATCACTTGACTCACTTCATGGCCTATCACTGTCATTGGCTTCAGGTGACTATTGACTATTTTGGTATTGACTTTTTTTAATCCCACCAACTCTGAGTCACTTAAAGCTGTTATATCAAAGAGAAGGGTGACCATTTCTAGATGTGATTCCCAGTACCCAGGAAATGTCAATATTCTGTCCAAGAATCCATAAAACGTCTTCAGATGAAAATACACAAGACAGGAAGGTTCCATTCCAAACGACCACAAGGCATAGTCTGATGTAACTGGGGTGAGGGCAGGGGGATTCTAAGAACCCTGAGCAGCATCACTTTTCTTAAAAACAAAACTGAAATCTGTGTCTTGAGATTAAGATTGATCACAACTTTTTCAACCTGTGAAAAGACAAACTGCCAGAAAGTCGACCAGCCTGGCCAGGCCTGTGTGTCTCCTGTTCCAAGAAGCCCTCAGGTTATGATACTGCAAAGCTTCTACTGCAAAAATAATTATTCTCTGCTCTCCTGGGACAGAAAGTGGAGCAGACCCCTTGTTTGGCTTCCCCCGACGGACTCCTCACCCTTCAGCGTTCCCAGGTTCTCCTTCACATCTTCTGCTATTAGAATAGCCCTCCATGGGCCCTCCAGACAAGTGAACAGCCCCTTAAAGTGGAGCCTCAGCCAAGCAGGTTGAGAAAGCAGAGAGGAAGGGAGAGGAAAGAGAAAAGATATGTGCAGGAAGAAATGGTGGATTCTTCTGAAGACTTTTATGGGTCTTTTGACTAGAGACTAATAGTGTTCCCTGGGGATTAAAACTAATAACCACAGATGATCAGATGGTCCCCCTATTTATATACAATTTATTAGTGACTTAAAAACAACAGAGCCTGAAAGACTTTCTATCAACTTCCTGGTTCTCACCAGCAGCAAAACACTCGCACTTTACAGACAAAATTCTCTAAAGTCAGGAAGAGTCAAGAGTGGTGAAGACCTCACTGCAACTCATGCAGAGAGAATCCAAACACAAGCTTATACTGAACCCACCATTTGTCCAGCCACCCTAACCAAACTGTACATCAGACTCGTCACAGCAACTTTGTAAGCCCATGAATCCCCAATCCCAACCCCTACCTACTAAGTCAGAATCATGGAGGGTAGGATCCAAGAACCCGGGTCTAAGTCTCCCAGGTGATACTTGGACAGCCATGGACCTGCTTTTTCCTGTCGTGGTAACAGATCATGACTGGTTTCTTACACATTTTATTTGCACAACCAGATCAGAAACCCATTTGGAGCCAGGATGACGCCCTAGACCCTTAAATCCTCTGCAGTGTCAGCCCACACAGGTGGGCACCACGTATATACCCAACGCTTGCTCATTACAGGGAATTAAGTTTGTTCTGAGTTGCTTTTCACTGTTTTTTTTTAATCCTTTCATCTTCCTGCAAAGCAAAATTATATTTCAGTAAGGTTTCCCCTATAAAAAAAAAAATTTACTGAGAAGTTTTTATCTTCACCAAATGAGACTAAGCAGACATATGGATTCCAATAAGAATATTTTTAATTTCCTCTTTAAAAGAAAATATATTTCCTGACTCTGTGGAAAGATAGTTCGTAGTCCTAGAATTCTTTCTCCTTTTCACAGCTTCTTCCGGGCAAATTCATTCACAGAGGAGATAGATTACCAATCTTTTCTGGTGGTCTGTTTCTTTTGCTCATCCTCTACTGAATTTAAATGGGGTCATTATTTTAAGCAGGAATAAAATTATTTTATATACCATAACTCAGAGAGATCTTGTTTCCATTAAAATTCTAAGACATAAAAATGGGTTATAATACAATCGTTTGTGCAGTATAATTTCCCAAGACGCCTCAGTCCAAATGTCACACACACCAAAATTGTTCTCTTTTCTATCACAGACTGCTGTTAAAAGAAAAAAAGCTATTGTTTTGTGTTATTTTAACCCTGCTGGTTTTCTTGTTCTTACCCAAGAGCCTTGCTTTGGAGACTGGAGTCCACTGGGGAGTTCTGTCAGATGACCCTGGTCTTTCCAGGAGAGAGAAGGGCCCATGTTCCCTAAGTTGCGGCCGGCATCCACACTGCGAAGCTGGGACCTCCTCCTTCCAGGCTGTTCCACACCCCAGTGGTCTCCAGCTGTCACAGCATGGTGTTGTGTGTGGGGCTGGGCCTGGCTCACCCACAGGTGGTTGCCAATCAGAACCATCTGAGGAGCTTCAGCAAGGCTCCCCAGGGGCCTCACGATGGATGAGGCAGTGCATTGGCCCTGGGGTCAGAAGACATGGTAATCCATCCACCACAGCAACACCAGGAAGGGCATGCAGACAAAGCCCACTGCCAGGAAAAAAAAAAAAAAAAATCATCTCTTTCTGAGCCTCTTGTGAACATAAACAAAGTCCAAAAAAATAAAAACTTTCCTTCTCTTTCCCTATCAGGACATGAGTCAGTCAAACAGTCCCTTCTATTTATTTTTCTACTCCTTTGCCTTCCTTTCCTGTCCTGGCTCTCCCCTGACACTGCCCACTCGTGGGCAAGGCATTAATCCAGGACAGACAACTCCTGGCTCCACTCAGGGAGGCAAATGCAGATCCTTCTGTTCTTCAGACTAGATCGTTTAGGAAACAACCAATCCTCTGGCTTATATTGATCACCTCTTGTAAACTGAAGACTTGGGAAAAGAAGGCTGAGTGCCCAAGAATTGAGGGTTTGGAACTGTGGAGCTGCAGAAGACTTTAGAGTGTCCCTGTGACTGCAAGGAGATGAAACCAGTCAATCCTAAAGGAAATCAACCCTGAATATTCATTGGAAGGACTGATGCTGAAGCTCCAATACTTTGACGACCTGATGCAAAGAGCCTACTCATTGGAAAAGACCCTCTTGCTGGGAGAGATTGAGGGCAGGAGGAGAAGAGGATGAGATGGTTGCCTGGCATCACTGACTAAATGGACACAAATCTGAGCAAACTCCTAGACACAGTAAGGATAGGGGAGCCTGGCATGCTACAGTCCATTGGATCACAAAAAGTTGGACATGACTTAGCGACTGAACAAGAACTTGTAAATTAGCTTAAGTTGTTTTCCAAAAAGCTATCTATCTCCACTATCCCTGATCAGATCAGATCAGGATGCACAGAAGAAAAACATTTAGCACTAAGGCCCCAACAGGAGATGTTAAATTTAGTTATTTCTCTTATACTGCTTTTAACATTAATAATTACAACAAAAACTAGCATTTATTGAGTACTTTGTTTCTGACACTGTTGTAAGTCATTCATCATTTCTTTTAAGACTCATAATAGTAACAGTAGATTTTATAATTATCCAACTTTACTGATAAAAGAGGAAAGAGGTTAGTTTCCCCAAAGCCACAGTAAATGGTAGCACCAGGACAAATCAGACAGTTGGGTTCCCCAGCCTGTGTCTCAACCACCATATCTGACTGCCAAGAGAATACTTGTAACCAAAAGATATGAAAGTTGTTATGCAAGATGAACAAGTTCTCAAGACCTAACGTCCGGTATAGTGACAACAGTTTAGCAGTACTGTATTGTATACTTGAAATTTCTAGGAGTATAGATCTTAGATCTTTCCATACACAGCACACACATTCATACAAGTAGCAACTATGAAGGTGATGAATATATCAATTAGCTTAATTATGTGACCATTTAACAATGTATGCATAGATCAAAACATCACTACAGACCTTAAATACAAATAAATCTACGTCAATTATATGCCAAAGCTATTTTTTAAAGGAAAAAAATGCATGATTTTTTTAAAATTTATTTTTCTTTGGAGGATAATTGCTTTACAATGTTGTGTTGGTTCCTGCCATACATGAACATGAATCAGCCGTAGGTACACATACGTTTCCTCCCCCTTGAACCTCCCTCCCACCTCCCACCCTGTCCTACCCCTCTAGGTTGTCCCAGAGCACCTGGTTGAGCTTCCTGCTTCATACAGCAAATTCCCACTGGCTATCTATTTCACATATGGTATATGTTTCAGTGCTGCTCTCTCAATTCGCCCCACCTGCTCCTTCCCCCACTATGTCCCCGAGTCTGTTCTCTATGTTTGTGTCTCTATTGGAAGTGTTAGTCGCTCAGTCATGTCTGACTCTTTGCAACCCCTTGGACTACAACCTGCAAGGCTCCTCTGTCCATGGAATTTTCCAGGCAAGAATACTGGAGTGGGTTGCCATTCCCTTCTCCAGGGGGTCTTCCCGACCCAGGGATTGAACCCCAAAGTCCTGCACTGCAGGCAGATTCTTTACCATCTGAGCCACCAGGAAGCCCTTGTGTCTCTATTGCTGACCTACAAGTAGGTTCATCGTACCATTTTTTCTATATTCCATATATGTGCATTATTACATGATATCTGTTTTTCTCTTTCTGACTTACTTCACTCCGTATAACAAGCTATAGTTTTATCCACCTCACTGGAACTGATGCAAATTCATTCCTTTTTATGGCTAAGTAATATTCCATTATATATATATGTGACAAGACCTCTTTACCCATTCATCTGTCAATGAACATCTAGGTTGCTGCATGATTTTATTAAATAAAAATTTTCCAAATGTTAACACTTACCATAGTTCCTTTAAACATACATACACACACACACAAACACAAACTTTTATTTTCTGAACCATTTTGGAATTGAAGACATGATGTCACTTTATCCTTAAATGCATACATGTGTGTTTCCTAAAAACAAAGATTCTCATATAACCATGATATGATTATTAAATCAGGGAATTAACACTGACATAATACCATTATCTAGCCTACAGACCCTATTCAGATTATTCCAGTTGCTCCAATAATAGCTTTAATAGCAAATTTAAATCCTTGTGTTGCAAAAAAGGAGACTACATGTAGCCAGCAATATTTTAAAACATAAAACACCATCAATAGAAGTTGTGAGTCTGTGAATCCAAATACCTGGAGCCAGGGTGCCTGGAGTTCCCCAGGCTGTGTGGATGACTACGGCTCCATAGACACCATACAGGCAGGACAGTGCAGATCCAACAGGGTGGATCCAAAAAGATGGATGAAATGATGCATCAGGCACTATAGTACTTCACATTATAAAAATCATGTATTTCTTACAATAAAGATCACTTATTACTGAGCACAAAATATCCACTTTGTAGGTAGAAAGGGGGGAAAAAGCATTACAAGAACAAATGACTTCAAAGAAAAATGGCTATTTTTAAAGAGTTGTTGCATCAGCTCATCTGTGGTCTCTGACACAATGTTACAACAAATCTTGACAAATAATTTTGCCACACTACATCAACAGGTCAATAATAATTTTCCAATAAATACAAATTTCAGTTTTAAAATACCCTGCATGACATCAATTTTAAAAAAATAACTATGCAGTACAAATGTTTTTGAGTGGGAGAGAGATTCAAGAGGAAGGAGACATACATATACCTATGGCTAATTCATGTTGATGTATGGCAGAAACCAATACAATATTGTAAAGCAATTATCCTTCAATAAAAAATAAATTAATTAAAATAAATAAATACATTAAAAAATTAACTTTAAAAAGGGTTGAGTGTAAAAATGAATAGGTGAAACATCTTGTGTTTATTTCATTAATTATTTACTGTAACAAAATCTGTTTTTATGTATGTATATAACTTTAGAATAAACTCAAATGTTTTTAATGAACCCAAGATGATAGAACAATAATATATTTCACACAACAGAATTACACAATATATTTATAGTAAACACTTTCTAAGATTCATGCTTTTAAACTCATTTATATTGCAACATATCTAATTTCACAAACTCTGTGCCTTACCTTTTTTGCTGAAACAAGGCAGGTTCCAAATATTCCAAATATACAATTTCTCACTGTAATTTAATAAACCTATAAACTGTAAACTATCAGATTTCTGCACAATTAATCAGCGGGTACTGAAGGATTTTTTTTTCCTGTCAGAAAGTCAAAAAGCTTATATATCTATATATAACTACATATCTCCTTTGTTCCCCACTTGAATGTAAGCTTCTGTAGAATACAGTGGTTTGCAAAAAGCAACAGCTCAATAAACATTATTTGAATAACTCAGGCTCTCTCTTGTGGTACCCACCTACCATATGCACTTAACTACTATCAGCAAATACCTGTAGGTAAATAGCTCTGAGTTGGTCCATCCCCCATCCCTGAAGAAGTAAGAGTCAAGTATAATCACCTGAGCAGAATCTGTTTTATTGAAAAGAATTATCACCTGATTCCTGTGAATACAAACAATTTAACAAATCCCTTAGGCTTTCCTGGAAGTTCATAAAGATACATGAGGGGCCATGAACTTTACTGGCCACCGTGACCTTATTTTGGTGACAAATCTCCTTTGGTAGAAGAAGCTGACAGGCAGAGCCAAATTCCCTTTCGCGTTTACTGTTGTTTCTCCTCCGTGCCTGCCACCCTTGATCCTGCGAAAGCTGAAAGACACTGCCACAAAATGAGCCCCTTTCTGGGGCTGCCCCCAGCCCCCCTTGCCTTGGAGTTGCTCCCATCCCTGTAATAGAAACTCAGCCTTTCAAGACCCACAGAAATGCCCTTGGTGGATCTTAAACCCTACGCCCTCCCTGGACCGTGAGAAGCTCAGGTGTTAGCAGTTGCTCTTGGACGATTCATTTCTTTAGTTCTGTTCTGAGTCCAGCTGGTTGAGTCGCTTTACGATGATGCTGTTGATTTTCTTAAGATCATCTATGTCCTTTCCTTCAGCTGCTAGTCGTCTTGACACATCTTCCATCTTGTTGCCGGTTTGAACTTAAAAGTGAAAAATAGACAGCGTTATGCTGGTTTCCAGAGTGTTCCATCGTGACTCATCAGAGCCCATGAGGGTGCTCAGCTGGAAGCTGAGATGCCCTCTCGGCAAATCCTCTGCTCCAATAGCCCGTGCAGCCCAGAGGCCCAGGAGAGAAACTGCTGAAGTTTCCTATGAAGTGAATTATTTTTACAACCCTTTTGTGCCAGACTTGACTACCTTTGGCAGCTCTGCTCAGATTTTGGCTGAGAAAGACACTGCGTGAACAACCACAGGAAAACTGCCAGTGTCTGATTATCCCCGGAGAAGGGATTGTTATGTTATCTCATTCTGAGACCCATTCTCAGCAAAGGCTTTTCACTCATCATCTGGGAGGTGAGATATTTTGGGTTCCAACCCATAGGTCTCCTGGTTCTAAATTACTAGTCCATAATGAATGTATAATAATAATTCTCCCCAGCCATTCTGAGAGCAGAGAGACCATATTTACAAAATAAATAGAACCCCTGGGAATTGAGTAAGCCAGGAAGTGGAACACTCTGAGGCCTACTTGGCAGTTAAAATTTCCAAGAAAGGCAGCACAAAATCAGTATTTAATACGTGGACTCCGTATCATTTCCATTTCAGGCAAGTGTTTTCCAAGATAGCTTTCAGGAACTAATGAAGGTGGTGACATACCACTGAGTGACCCAAAAACTAATGTGGGAAGGTGTCAGAACTTCACCTTCTGGCCTAGGGACAAACTGCTGCCCAGAAGCTGCCTCCCCTTTGTGTCTGAAAATTATGTTTGGATGAACTGTGATCTAGAACATGAGTGTGTTGGTGCAGAGCAGACAGAAGAAACACCACTCGCTGCTGGAGAGAAGTGTGAAACAAGTAAATCCACAGCATGTGACATCGTTTCCTCTCTCTGGAACCTTCTACATGAGTCAGACACAAAAGGAAGTAGCAGGTATGTTGGACTAAGTCTGTTCCACAATATATTACCTCCAAATTAAATTCCAAAAGAGAAAAAGGATTCTATATGCAAAAACATTAGAGAAAAATCACATACTGACTTGCACTTTGGAAATTCACAAAAAGTAAAATAAAATACCTTGAGTAGTACCAACCTAGCAATTCTCAAACTCACTAGACCATGGAACCCTTTCTTAAATGAAGGCAATGCTTAATCACTTCCCACACACCTAGTATCTAACAGTGCTTGGCCCCTGTAAACCTACAGAGGCAGGTAAGCATCCTGGGTAATCTACCCTTGCTGGCCAGTATTCCTCTTCAGAACAGCGATTGTGGCAAAAACACAAGGTCCAATAGTTTAATCAATGTAATCAGTGTAAAATAGCCTATTTCTCTTGCATAAAAATGCCAGATATAAGTTCTTACACTTCAGTTAAAATGATACAAATCTGCACCAAATCCCAGTGAGAACAGAAAGGTTGCCTCTTCAAAGATGAGCACGGGCCAAGTTCACTTACAGAGGCCTGTGCCAACGGGGCATCCCTGTTGGCTCAGATGGTAAAGAATCCACCTGCAATGTGGGGGACCTGGGTTTGATCTCTGGGTTGGGAAGATCCCCTGGAGGAGGGCATGGTAACCCACTCCAGTGTTCTTGCCTGGAGAATCCCCATCGACAGAGGAGCCTGGCAGGCTACAGTCCATGGGGTCGCAAAGATTCAGACACAACTGAGTGACTAAAGCATGCAAGCACATGCCAACTCTGGTCTTAGGTTGGGATAAAGTTTATCTGCAAACCACCGGAAGCCTCTTATTATTACTGCAAAAGGCAGTGGAGTGCCAGGAGTTCTGGAGGCAGATGGACCAGAGTATGAATACTAGTCCTGCCTCGGATTAGCTAAATAAACAGGGAGAGTTAAACTCTCTGGGCTTTCACCTTTCATCAGTAAAATAGAAATATTAGACACTACCCTGAAGGGTAAAGATTTAAGATAATGAATTTAATGCATCTGGCACAGAGCAATTGTCCAATAAAAAGACATTCTTCTTTATTCACATCTTCTGTTTCTTGATGTGACTTTGCCCTCAATATAAAACCCTAGAAGCAAACATAAAATAAATCCTATTCATAAAAGAGGGTATAAGATGGTAATAAAGAACATGGTATTTGATGTCAGGCAGGGATGTCTCTGAGCCCTGATTAGGCACCCTTGTCTGTGGACCTTCAGCACAGTAATTAATCTCTCTAAGCTTTAGTTTCAGTATTGATAAAACCAGAATAACAACAAGACCCACACAATAGAATTGTTATGAGGTAGTGAGCAGACATGAATGTTTACCATGGTGCCTGGAAGAGGGTGAGAACCCAATACATCATATTTTTAATTATCATTACCCTTAGTCTTTTCCCACAAAAGAAAGCAGTTCCTCTGGGCTGCTTCCCTGTAGAGATGACAAACCTAAAATTTCCCAATAGTTTAACTCAGTCATTTACCCAGACAGTGAGGCAGGATGATATTTGCAGCATCCACTTTTGTGGTATAACATTTCTGAAGAGTAATCCACGCCCTCTTTCAGGGCCAACCCTCCTCCATAGAATAATCAGATCCATGGGCACAGTTACTGTCAGGAGAGTTCACACTGTAGCTTCTAAGTGCAAAAGGGCATTAGCAGGGTGACAGAGAAGCAATTAAATTACATCACCCCTTCACGCCAGCTCTGAAACCTAGACCAGAGATAGAGCTTTAAGCTGGATGGGAGATGAAGTTTTGGGGAGGAAAAGGGAAAAGGTTAGAAGCTGTGAGAGTCATGCCCTCTGCCCACCTCGCATCACCACCACTGCTACCTCCACTAATTCTGAGTGAACTTGAATTAGAGGCATTTCAAACACATGGAACCCACTTCTCATTTGTGCTTTGTGAAGGCTACCAGGCCTGCAGGGCAGAAGAAATGACGTGGTGGATGCAGGCAAACGGGTACCAAGGATGACTCCCTCTTCTCAGGCTCTTGGCGGGTGTGGGAGAGAACTGGAGTGACTGCAGATGGTGGTCTACAGGGACTGCTCAGAGCGAACACGGGGGGCTCCCCTGAAGGGGCAACACGCACAAGGAGAGCACGGCATTGAGTGGACAGCACCCCGCCCCAGCCTGAGGCGGAGAAGGGTGGCACTGAGGCTCCGGGGAGCTCCTGGCTGAGGAGCCGCGTGGGAAAGCGTGGGCCACCGCTCAAGGGCGGACGTGCGGGGCCCGGGACGAGGGCAGGCGGGACACCAGCCCAGACAGGGTCATGCAATAGACAAGCGACCGCCTCGCATCCCAGCCCTGCCTCTGGGCCCTTGCAAAGCCCAGCTGGTGCTTCTAACCAATTTCAGGGACGTGAGGAAAACTGGGAGGGTGATTCAAAGTTACAGCCCGAATTCATGGAGAAACTGTGTGTTGGATTAAGAAAACCCAGAATTAACTAGGATAAGCTGCCTACCATTAGCAGCGAGGGACTCTGGGTGAGAAATTAAAGTGGTACAGAAACAATATCCAAGTCTGTGAACTTCTGGCATCGAGGGTTTCTGTGTGCCCCAGTAACCCACCCAGAGCAGCAGGGTGCCCTGGGCATTCTTGCCATCTCATACTTCAGTGGCAGTACTGGGGGCCAGGAAGCACTGCCTCCTTACGGAAGAAAGCTAAACAACCAGCTGTCAAGTAAGGGCAAAGCAGTGATGAAAAGAGTGTCAATGGTACCTACCTATCAGAAATATCACAAAGGAAACCAGTGCCAGGCTGATAATCAGCACGATGATCAGCCCCACCAAAAACAGACTGTGGCTTCCATTTCCTGAATCAGTGCTGACGTCCTGGAGTTTCTCCTCTAGAGCTGATGTGAAACAAATAACAACAACAACAAAAAAAAGGACTCCTGAGCATACAGGCTGTCAGGGAACTGAACAGTCCCCCAGAGTTAGAGACGTAAGATGATACAACATTGTAAATCAACTATACTCCAATACAATTTAAAAAAGGGAAAAAAAAAAGATGTGAGTAAGGGATACACCCGTTTTCCCTCTGATCACTCTGAAAAGAGACGTATGCTTTAGAAATGTCTTTGCACTAGTGCTCTTTGAGAAATTTTCACCTTCTTTTATATTAGTATATTCAAACAACAAGCCTGGTCAAGCTGTCTCTATAACCCGTTTGGAAAATTCTTTGACGATCATGTTAACACTGGTGTAGCCAGACATGGATCTTTCTTTTGCACGGGGTTGGGGTGGGGTGGTGTAAAGAAGTTAAGGATTTGGAGTGACAGAGACTCTATTGCCCTTTTCCCCAAAGCGACCCAAGAATACAACACAGCTGGCTGTGGACCACATACTCTGGGTGAAAGTCTGAGCATTCTGAGATATCTCCCAGAAAACTTTATTTCCTATAAAAATAACCAGCTATTCCTACATCTCTTTACACAACAACATCAAAATGAGCCTGATGTACTTGGTTTCTTAAAGCTGTTTTCAGGACGGACATGCTCTGAAAGCAAGATTCTCTTAAACGCTTTGCTGTTGAACTGAGAATGCAACTATGCTTGGCTCACCCAAACCATGAACTGTCTGCATTTGGTCGCTGCTTTGTAAGGCCTATTTGCTTAATAACACCCAAATTAAATTGAAAAATAAATATAGAAACTTGGGATCATGGAGATCCTTGAATTACCTTCTGTATTTTCTCCTACTATGTATCAGTCCCACACCCTCTACTGCTTGATTACGGAGAGAGGGGGGCAGAGGTCCCATGCTTTGTAAAGATATCCTCCTTACACCCTCCACGTCCTTCCCTTCCTAATCACAGCCAAGGCATAAGCTGGCACTCAAACACCAACCTTTATTAAGACCAACTGTAGTAAAAACCGGTGAAATTCTGAATGAATGAAAGAGAAAAACAAGCATTCAAAAAGGATACAGAAGAGAAATAATAGACATAAAACTGGGACAGTATGAGTTTCGAGTACACGTGAAACATCAAGTGGACATTTATCCCCTGAGTTGGAAGGTCAGCATTTAAACTAGAAAAGATGGGGCTCAAATAACCTGATAGAACTCATTTATAATATTTAGGGGACGAGATACACAAGTAGCATTTAGTATTTAGCATATTTTTGTTTTCCCCCTCTTCTTTCTAATGTGTTCATTGAGGAGATTTGTAAATTTAAAAAGATGAAGATGACTTTTCTGCCCAACAGAACATGAATGATCTTTGTTATACTAGATAAATGTGTGGAACATTTTCTCAACAATCTGCTATGAAGTCAGACCTGTCTAGGAAAGCGGTCACACTCAGTAACCTGGCTGTGGTCACCAGAAGGCACAGAAGCAGCCACGAGGTATGAATTAGCCTCTGGGAGGCCATCTTGCAGCCTCCACTCCTTTCCAGGGAGAGAAACTCCACAGGAAACTTCTCAGAACTTTTGAAGATAAGAGTTTGAATCCTGCTTAAGAACCAGGAAAGCCCATAGCCTGGCAAGTATTCAGAGAGCAAAAGCAAACATTGCCTAATACTAAACAGCAACTGTAATGCCCACCCCACCCCCACCACACCCACAGGCCCAGCTCAGCGCTGGCTATTTTTAGGTGACCTAGAAGCCAGGACTGGCTGCCAAGCCTGGGAGGGCACACGTACGGAACAGCTGCTGTGATCCGGCAGGACAGAGGTTTAGTTTGTTCAGATCGTTTATGGAATCCACAACATAAAGCTTTCTATCTTCAGGAATGTTGCGAGAGCTGCTGTCCTGGGAAGAACGTTTCATTGTCCCTGGAAGAAAACACTGCTGTTAAACCAGAGAGGCTGGGCTGGGGAGCTGGCCTTCACATCACAGTCCACAGGAAGCTGGGCCGGCACGTAAAGACCCACCCACACATATGACTGCCAGATGAAGGGCTAGAAAAGTTAGCTTTTCCTTTGGGGGATGATACTGTAACTCTTCTTTTGCTTTGCTTACCAGGGAGCTCAGAGTCAAGTGCGTGGCACAATTTTAATGCTATAATACCCTGCTTATCAGAACATGCTCCTTCTTCCTGCTCAGATTTCTCAGTTTTGTCTATATTTGCCCTGGGTCTCTCTCTTTTTTTTAATTTTTTAATTGATTTTTAAATATTTCATATTCTGGTGAGACTTCTCAAATCCTTTGCACAAGACAACTATGTTTAAACACATAAAAGGATAAAATTATGCCAAGCAAGCCTGTGGTCATAAAGATTCTAAGAGAAGAAGAAAATATTGTGAACTATTCTAATAGAATAGGCTTATAATACAAAACTATACTTCTTATATTCCCCCTCAATATGCTAGAAGTTCATATCTTAAATATATTCTTTAGTCATTACAGACTGGCTCTGAGACCACAAGACAAAATCTTAGCAAACCGAGATGATACAGAGAGAAATGTTTCAGCTGTTGGAGGCTGAACTTCAGGACCTCTGAGGTTTCCTCCCCCGAGCTCCTTTAGATTTTGGCCACTTACGTAGTTAATTCTGAAATTGTGGTTTACATTTAAGGTAATATTCTCTAATGACAGCATAAGTTCAAGCTATGCTGAAAAAATCAGAATAGATTGAAAAGTTCTCTCTTTAAGTTGTCTCTCTAGCACAACAGAGAACTTGTGGCATTTTAATCACAGGAAAAGAAGGTTATAGGAAGACAAATTCCAATTGCTATCAAAGCTTTCTCTTTCCCAGTCATCTCGTTTCATAAAATGAGTCTAATAGTGATGTGTGATTTTTTGATCGAGAAAGGATTTTGGACATGCTCTCATTTAAGCCCCTTTTCATTCCACAAATGAGGAAACTGAAGTTCAGAAGGTAAATGCCCAAGATCACACATCAGCTAGGTGCAGAGCTGGAAGCAGGCCTCTTGCTTCTGAGATCACTGCCCGTTCCTTGTGTGACCTTTCTTCTCCATCACCTTCCCTAACCCTTTGTGAAGACTCAGCTCAAACCTCACCTCCAGCCTGTCTTTCCTTTGTGACCTTGCTGGATGCTATACTTTCTTCCATCGTAACAGCTGTACTATTTCATCACATTTATTTGCTTACTTCTTTGATTTCCTCAACTGACTGAACACTCTGTAGGGTAAGTACCCATTCTATTCTTCAAATGTCCAGTGCCAAGTTTAGAAGCCAATACCTAAAATATTTTATCTAGGATTTAAATCTCACTATTTCCAGTAGAATTTGAAGCTGTTAATAATAAGAACACTAACATAAAACTGAGGTTAAAAATCCTCATATCTATCTGAACTTTAGTAAAAAGTAATGTAATAAGCTTCATGCCTGCCTATATATGGCAACACTATTGACTTCCTCTAAACATTTTAAAAATTTCCTTTAATACCCAGCTACCAAATAAAGAGAAATATGATTAGAGCTAGGAGAAACCAAACTCAGAAATGGTAAACGGTAATCAATCATTTAATAAACAGATTAAACTGCATTCTAAAAACATGAAAACCCCTCAATTTCCTAGCAATACCTAAAAACCTATTAGTACTTGTTAAAAAAAAAAAAACATGCCATCAGAACCCTAGCTAAGAAAAGCAGTGGGCTTGTAAAGTTATGGACTAGTTAAAATTTTTTTAAAGTCTAAAACTAAAAGGGCATTTCAGTTATTCTGAAATTTTAATTAACAAGAACAACTAACTCCCTGAGTATTTTAGATAAGATACTACTGAGGCACTTCAGATATACTGAATTCCAAATATACTTCATGGAGCATTCTGAAGGGAATGACTCTAACCAGAAATAAGAAAAAGAGCATATAGAGCAGCAGGGCCTAAGAGATCAATCAAATCTTATTCTTCCATAGATAAAACCAAAAGTCTTGACTGATGCATGGTTACAGATTTCTAAACTACTCTTTTAAAAGGGTTTTATATTTTATCATCACTTTACACTTTGCTATCCCAAACACTAATATTGGATGAGGCATAAAGGTTGTGTCACATCACAGGATCATCATTTAAACACAGCTTCTATTTTAGGCTTGGTAGCTGACACGTGCTTCATTTTTGGATCTGACTTGCCATTCTTGAGCCTTAGCTTCCCCTTTAGGAATGTAACTGCCATTGCTTAAATCTCATACTGAGGCTTAATCAGCATTTACAAAGTAGAAGACTAGCTAGAAAATCATAGCCACAAAAACTGACTTAAGAGCCATGCAGCTAATAAAATCTCCAAATCACTAGCCTTGCTGTCAACTTAAGTAATTCAATGCAACATCAAATCCAAAAGCACTAAGATAACAACTTAGAATGAAAAGTGCTCTGAAAGGAATAATCTTCATTTGGGTAAAGTCACAATGTAAATGCTATAGATGCTATGTCAACACATTTTTAAATTAAGTGCAACATGCAAATAGCAAATAAACAGCCAATGAGAAAACCAAGTTGGGGGGTGGTTTGTGGCCACTAAGAGTCAGCAAACAACCCTGAGTAAATGGATACAAGATCACATGGCCCTCAGACCAGGACCCACAGTTGTTTGACACCCAGTTGTTGCTATCTTTGGCATCTCCATATGAGGGGCATCTGAGAACAACCAGTACGGCTGGAAAAGCCAGAGAGTTACTAAATTCTGCACTTCTCTAACTTGACCCTCCTCCTTGACTGCGCTGTGCAAATCTGCAAAGCCTCACCCGTTTCCCAGAGCCTTTCTAATATTAATACCTCTAGCCCAAACATGTAAGTAATTTCATTTTTCTCCAATTTAGATCAATGCTAACAGCTGGTTCTTTTTGTCTTTTAAGAATTCTTTGACTGCCTACTAATAAACATTCTGACCAATGTAATTGTCTATAAAGTTTGCTTTGCTCTTTACTTTTTCCCAAAGGTGCTTGGTATCATATCACAGAAATAACTCACATGGGTATTGCTTGCTACAAAATCAGAATTGTTATAATAGAGCTTAATTCAAATCTAATAGAAGCTTTATTGAGTGAGTCATGGTAATTTGTTCTTTAATTCCATTTCAGAGGTAGTGCCTCTTCACATTCAGGAAGTAATTTTTAAAATCAAGTCTAAATCATTTCTGACACAAGTTAGAAAAGCACACAGCACATGCAACAAAAGACATCCCAACCTCAAGAATCAGAATTCAGTCTGAGAGTAACAGCATGCAAATTACTTACAAAAACGTGAGCTTTGACTGCTAGGTTGCCAGGGGGAAAAAATATTCAGAAGCAACTATAAGACTTTCTAGAAATTCTGTAGCTCTTTGCCTTCCTTCAGCACACGGGTGCTCCTAGAAGGCCCATAAACCCCAGCGTGAAACTGTTGGTCTATATCCAGTGTTAATTTGGCCAAGTAGTTAAGATTCCAAATATTGATTTTTTTTGATAATGTCTAAGGTTTAAATAAATATATTACTGAAACTATGCTTTAAAAAGAAAAAAAAAACCACTACCATGCCTTGATTTAATTGGTAACTGATGAGGTTCTTACTGGACGGAGATTTATGTCCTTATTTGGCTGATATGGAACCTGATACAGCTCCTGCATTCTGCCACGGGGAGCTCCCATAGATAAATATGGGGAAGCAAGCTGGAGCTGCCACTGACAGCTAACCACACAAGACTCCAGACCAATCAGAGGACGACAGTCAACAGGAAGAGAATAAGGTTGTGACAAGTCTAACCAGGATGACAGCAGGTCAGAGGACTCCAGAGCTTCCAGCAGCTACAAAAGGGGATGGTGCGTGGGAGAATACATGGCTACTGGCCCACTGTCCCCACTGCCGGTGGTGGAAGCACTTCATCTCATCAACTTTCCTTTTCAAAGGCTTTATTCTGTGAGTTTTTAACGCATCCTCCTTTCTCAGGAATGTCAGCTTCTGATGTGGTTCCCTCTCCCATGTATAGCAAAGAAGCTGTGGTGAGACAATCCCACAGGCCCATCGCCCCAGACCGACTGTCCGGGCAGGATACTAATGATTAAGTGGTAAACGGATATGTAACCCTTTATAATCCTACTCTCTGTTGCCGTGACTAGACAGACATTACCTTGCCGACAAAGGTCCGTCTAATCAAAGCTATGGTTTTTCTGGCAGTCATGTATGGATGTGAGAGCTGAACCATAAAGAAAGCTGAGCACCAAAGAATTGATGCTTTTGAACTGTGGTGTTGAAGACGCTTGAGTCCCTTGGACTGCAAGATTAAGCCAGTCAATCCTAAAGAAAATCAGTCCTGAATATTCACTGGAAGGGCTGACGCTGAAGCTGAAACTCCAATACTTGAGCCACCTGATGCAAAGAACTGACTCATTAGAAAAGACCATGATGCTGAGAAAGACTGAAGGCAGGAGAAGGGGAAGACAGAGGATGAGGTGTTTGGATGGCATCACCGATTTGATGTACATTAGTCTGAGCAAGCTCCGGGAGTTGGTGATGGACAGGGAAGCTTCGTGTGCTGCAATCCATGGGGTCGAAAAGAGTCAGACACAACTGAGCAACTGAACTAACTGAACTGAGACAGACATTAACTCACCCTTGAGCACATCAATTAGAAAATGCTCTACAAAATTTCTTTTATATCTGTCTTTAGTATGGACCTCACTCTACTTTGGGCGAAAAGGAATGTCATCTTCTAAGATTCATGAAGAAAGACTGTTAACCAGTAACTGTTTTCTCTGAAGCACATAATGCATTAAAAGTTATGCAAAATTTCTTGAAAAAATAAGAATGTTTGCTATTTTAATCATGTTCAGCTTTAATCTCCCAACTACCTGATCTGTTTTAAATCATCTATTCTTTAAAGAAAAAAAAAAAAAAACAAAACCTCATTTTGAACACTATGTATTTTTCTCTCTCCTGTAAACCTAACCCTTGAAGTATTAGTCACCCCCTTTTGCCCTCAAGGACAAGGAAAGTGGAAATTAACAGTTCCTCACACCAAAGTCTGGATTCAACCATATTTTACATCAGAGATGGGGATAAGGTTTTTTTTTATGGTGTGTGACCAGGTAGACTTCTGGAGAACCACTTAAGAGCAAAGCAAGACAACCTACTTCATTTTATCTGCTATGTATGTAAAAGGTCAGATCCTGAAGGGTTTTGAGTCACAAGAAGAAAACAGGTATTTTCATAAGAACTGATCAATTTGGGGACATTTTCAACTATTTCTTACTTTTTTCTTTCAAATATTATATCTCATTCCCAGGAAATTAAAGCATATGCTATCAAAGACTTGAGTCAAAGATGCCAACTGATTCAAAATGAATGACTAAATCTCAAAGAAGTTACTAGGCAGGGACCATTTTAAATTCCTGTAAGCCAGCAAGGTTAACCAGTATCAAGGAATAAATTGGTCTATCATACACCATTTTACTGCTCAGAAGAAAACTCAAGCACTTTCACACTGAATCCCCAGTTATCCTGCCTAGCAACTACTCATCAATTTCATGAAAAGGCACCCATCTATAAATTTAATATATAATTAATACTTGCTTACTACTTCTTCCTCCCAAAATTCCAATAAAAAAGGCAGAATAAAAGTTACAGAGCCATAATAATAAACATAGGAGGTAATAATCCTGAGCAAGATTTCAGCAAATGTATTGAATATAGGAAGGAGAGAGTGGTTGGTACGTACCTTAGCAGGCAGTCACAGGACCATCACTGCTGAGTAAGTGACGGACCCTATAGAATTCAAGCAGGCTCAGGAACTGAAGGCAACAGTGAAGTACAGAGCTAAATACAGACAGGTAATCTCATGTTAGCTAAAAATATAATGCAACAGCAAGATTTGAAAGCTGTTACAAAAAAAGAAAAAGTAAGGTCAGAGGCTCAACCCAGCAGCTCTACCATTTCATGGGAGTTCCAGCTCATAGACAATGTGCATGTGTCTATGTGGAGGATGGGAGGGTGGTGTCAAGAACTTAGTATTTCCCAGATCGCCAGTCTACCAAAACACAGTACCACACATTTTTAAACAGCAGAGTCAGAGATTCAAAGAACAAAACAAATCACAAAGTAAAACTGCATCAGACATTGTTGCAACTTTTAATTAGAGTAGAGCAATGCCTTCAAAATTCCGAGTTTGGTTTTCTACCTAGAATTTTATATACCAAACCAAAGTACCTGTTAGATACGTAGAGTTTCAACATAATTGACCTCCCACACACTCATTCCCAGAAGTTTCACTCATTCCATTTTAACAGGGAAGTAATGGCTCAGAGGGTAAAGCATCCACCTGTGATGCGGGAGACCCAGGTTCAATCCCTGGGTTGGGAAGATCCCCTGGAGAAGGAAATGGCAACCCACTCCAGTATTCTTGCCTGGAGAGTCCCATGGACGGAGGAGCCTGGTGGGCTACAGTCCACAGGATCGCAAAGAGTTAGACACGACTGAGTGACTTGACTTAACTTTAATCTAACAGCGAAGACATGGGGTCCAGATGTGGAATCCAACTTGAGTGGAAAACAGATCCCAGCATGGAGTCTCAGGCAACAGCTGTACACTCAGATGAGAGAAGGTAGTCTAGACTGAAACAACAAAGAATTTAATATTCTTTTGGGCATTGACTATGTGACAAAAAGACTAAAGGAGTTTTGCAGACTTATTGGGACTATTCTGGAAGAGTTAAATGATGTGTATATAAAACCAAGACAAGATGTCCCGAGAATGGTAATCTAAGCACAGGAAACCATCCGGTTCAGAAATGAATAGAAAATATGGTAACTATAATGTAAACAATGATGCTGATTTAGGAAAAAAACGGTGGGGGGGGGGTGGTAAAAAGGCAGAAATCCTTACCTATCAAATAAAGAAATAGCTGTATAAGCATTTTACTTATTATCTGAAACCAAAGTGCTAGGAAAAAAACTAAAGGCTGAAATGAAACCCTGAGAAATGGGAAAGGAGCAGGGAACTAACTTGCTTATAAGCACTGAAGTACTACTGAAACTATATATATACATCCCTGGTGGCTCAGTGGTATAAAGAATTTGCCTGCAATGCAACAGACTAGGATTCAGTTCCTGTGTTGGGATGATTTCCTGAGAAGGAAATGAATGGCATCTCACTCCAGTATTCTTGCCCGGGGAACTCCCATGGACAGAGGAGCCTGGCAGGCTACAGTCCGTGGGGTCACCAAGAGTCAGACACAACTAGTGACTAAACCACCACTATACATTGCCTTAATAAAAATCCATTAATATTCTAAAATATATAAATAGTAAATTGAAAATTTAGAAAAACTACTACTTACAATCGCTTCTCCATGGTCCTAAACTACTCGGAATATAAAGAGGTGACAACACGCAACCCCAGGTTTGAGATTCCAGGTTTGTTTTCCATTGCATTGTATCTGAGGGCTGGAATTCACCCTCCCAGCAGCAGTAACAGCTCCATGAGGCAGCCAATAGGGGGCGCATCAGACCTTCCCGGAGGGGTTGAAGATGTGGCAGAGGAAGACTAGTTTAGAAAATACCTCTGTGGATTTTGGTCTTTATTTGCATGCTTCTTCCACCCCTCTTATTACTGTTTACTGCATTAATATAAAGAAATCTGTAAATTCTAAACTGCAGGTATTACGTATGCAATGTCTTTTTAACATCAAGTTTAATAAAAAATCCTAGTGCATTGTCAAAATGCCTACAACTTCCCATAAAGTAAAAAAAAAAAAAGCATCTCATGGGTCAACCAAGAAACAATGGTCTTAGAAGTAGCTGAAATGTCAATATACTGCACCATTTTTTTCATTTATTTTCATGTTTCCAAATATACAAAAGGAAGTTCTGTTTTACTCTCACTACCCCACTTTATCATTTTGAACTCTATACATAAACTCATAAACGTTTCTTCTATTAGAAAAGAAGCACTTTTAGTGTGAAAAGATCTTTATTTCAAAATAAAGAGCACAAGGTCTTACACAGCAGATAAAATTAGTGTTACTGCCCTCAGTGGTCAAGGTTAGCAACTTTTCTGGCTTATATTAATTCATCATGAACAACAGATGGATTGATTGGCCTGTAAGTGCAGCTGTATGGTCGCATGGTGTAATTCCTTTTGTTGATCCTAGTGACAAAATTATTAGGTTCCACTTAAAATTGAAAATAACAGCAGCTTTTCCATATCTAGCTCCCAAAATTGTATCCTGAACTCATCTGTGTAAGATCTTTAAGTTAAAAACTTTGTTTATCTATATCATTATAATCAGTATTTCTGACAATCACAGCGTAAGAAATTTAACTCTGGCTAACAGTTTTTCTCATCATGAAATCAAGTGAAATATCTTATGTTTGCTTTTTTCATAAATAGAAAATGACCAAACATTACAACTTATTTCTGTTTATTGATTATATATACAAAGAATATTCAATAATCAGGACTTACCATCTGCAATATTATATACATTAAATTATAATATAATACCTACTACAAAAGCTATCTGTTGACCAAGATAAAAACTGTCTCTAGAGATTAAATACATTAAAAATTACAAAAAAAAAAAAAAGGGAAATTAGAAAGTGGTCTTCAAATGCTAAAAATCTAGAAGAATTCTCCAACATCTGCTCTCTTATCACGACATTTGCTTCGAGCTTTTGTTCGAGCTTTGAAGGCTGCAGAATTATATAAATGCTGAAATGGAAAAAAAGGAAAATATGTGTGAGCCAATGAAGTTTTAGATATTCTTATAAAGTAAGAAAAAAAGATTATAATGTTACTATAATGTAAACAATGATGCTGATTTAGGGAAAAAAAGGGGGGTGAGGGGAGAAGTAAACAGGCAGAAATCCTTACCTATCAAATAAAAATAGCTGTATAAGCATTTTACTTAGAATCTGAAACCAAAGTGCTAGGAAAAAACTAAAGGCTGAAATGAAACCCTGAGAAATGGGAAAGAAAGGAGCAGGGAACTAACTTGCTTATAAGCACTGAAGTATATACATCCCTGGTGGCTCAGAATCCACCTGCAAACAGGAGACCGGGATTTAGTTCCTGGGTTGGGATGATTTCCTGAGCAGGAAATGAATGGCATCTCACTCCAGTATTCTTGCCCGGGCAACTCCCCTGGACAGCGGAGCCTGGCAGGCCACAGTCCATGGGGTCGCCACGGACTGAAAGGAAAGAAATGAACTAATCTTGACTTTAGATATACTTTAAATGTTTAAAAGACACAAAGAGTGAGGGAGAAGATTAACACATGATAGTTCATGACGATTCTGTATGAAAAAAATAATCAAACATAAAATGTCAAGAAAGTTTTTTAAATAATAAAACCAATGCTGTCAAATATGTGTTTAATAGCTACATGCATTCATTCAACACTGAAAATAATTAAAAGTAGTAGAATAATTTTGGAAGGTAATTTGGCAATACATCTCAAAAAATCATAATCAAGCCCTATAGTCCCATGCAAGGACTTTATCCAAGAAATAATCCAAAAGAGAAATAAATGTAAAAATATCCGTATTTATTAGAAAATTTTACAATGCCCAACAATCAAGTATATGTCCATCAAAATAATTAAATATAAAGGTTTTATAAACATACAATAAAATAATTCACATCCACTAGGATGTCTATAACTTAAAAGGAAAATAAAAACAAAAAAAAAGTATTGGTAAGGATGTCAAAATTTGAACTCTCATATTGCTAGTGGGAAGGTAAAATACACTGCAGTCACTGTAGAAAAGTTTGGTGGTTCCTTAAATAGTTAAACAACAGAATTACACATGACTGAGCAACTCCACTCCTAGGTATATACCTAAAAGAATTGAAAACAGGTGCTCTAATAAAAATTTGTATGTTTATGTTCAAAAAAAGCACGATTTAAAAGGATCAAAAGTGGCAACAAGCCGAATGTCTACAAACTAACAGAGATAAACATGTGATGTATCCATATAATGGAGGATTATTTGGCCACAGAAAGGACTGAAGTACTGACCACCCTGCAACATGGAGGAAACTTGGCAACAATACACTGTGTCGTGAAGTCGCTCAGTCGTGTCCGACTCTTTGCGACCCCATGGACTGTAGCCTACCAGGCTCCTCTGTCTATGGGATTTTCCAGGCAAAAATACTGGAGTGGGTTGCCATTTCCTTCTCCAAACAATATGCTAAGTGAAAAAAAAAAGTCACGAAAGGTCACATTATATGATTCTCTGTGAAATACCCACAACAGGTAAATCCATAGAGAAAGAATGCACATGAGTGACTGCTCATCAGCAGCTGGGAGGAAAGAAGAGGTGAACAGAGAGTGAATATTTAATGAACCTCAGTTTCCTTTTTGAGGTGATGAAAATGTTTGGGAACTAGACAGTGGTGATGGTTGTGCAACACTGTAAGTGTATTAAATACCACTGAACTGTACACTTTATGTTACGTGAATTTTACCTTAGTAAAAAAAATAATATGGATTTTTGAAATGTTATGAAATTCTCCATGCAAGAATACTGGAGTAGGTAGCCATTCCCTTCTCCAAGGGATCTTCCCCACCCAGGGACTGAACGCAGGTCTCCTGCATTGCAGACAGATTCTTTAATGCTGAGCCACTGGGGAAGCCAAATAATATTAATCACTATTTAATGTTATAAGCTCTCTAAGCACATTTGTTCTCCTCATCTGTAAAATGAATCTGGTACTGACTAAGTTTAGGCTCAGTCATCAGATATGAAAGCACTTTTATCAATATTTATCCTTAAATATATAAACTTCATAGAACAAAGGGAAACAAAAAATGAAAATAGTTTCTATGTTAATAGGATTATGGATAAAAATTTCTCATCTTAACCCTCCATACTCTAAATGAACTAAAGTTTCTATACTTATTAGTCGAGCTGTCTGAAACACCATGGAGAACTAAATATAGTTCATAGACATAGCTAAATGCCTGTCACCTAGCAGAATGAAAACTTTGGCTCCACTTTTGTGCATTCAGTTCTCTTAAAAACAAAAACCAAACCTACCCTTTCAAATCGAGAAATCTTCATTGTTTTCAATGCAGCAGCATCAAGCATCACGGGGGGTCCAAGTTCAAAGACATTGCGAAGGAATTCATTTGACTTAAATAAAAGAGGCAATAAGGCTCAGTATTAAACATCAGTTTTCTTTTTTTTTACTACATAAACTGAAATCTGCTTAACAGAAGTTATGTGGAGTTTATAAATATGAACATATGTCACTTATTTTCTTTCTGTTTTTCTTAAGACCAAATTGTTTTCCAATGCCCTGAGTTCAAGAAAGCTATGTCAACAGAAAAAGAGACACAGATGTATAGAACAGACTTTTGGACTCTGTGGGAGAAGGCGAGGGTGGGATGTTTCAAGAGAACAGCATCGAAACATGTATATTATCTAGGGTGAAACAGATCACCAGCCCAGGTTGGATGCATGAGACAAGTGCTCGGACCTGGTGCACTGGGAAGAACCAGAGGGATCGGGCGGAGAGAGAGATGGGAGGGGGGATCGGGATGGGGAACACATGTAAATCCATGGCTGACTCATGTCAATGTATGACAAAACCCACTACAACGCTGTGAAGTAATTAGCCTCCAACTAATTAAAAAAAAAAAAAAATTAAAAAAAAAAAGAAAGCTATGTCAAACTAGTTGCTTTCCTACAAAGATGTCAATAGTGCTCCAACAGTCAAAGAGATGTTCCACCAAGCTTACACTATACAAAAACAAAAAGGGCAGTTTCATATTTATTCACCTTACCTTTCAAAAATACATTTGCTACTGAATATAACATATACTGAAAACAGTCTGTTTTCAAACTAATTTCAAAAGCAGTGAAGTGAGGTACATTCAAAACTACTCTCAAATTTAAAAGCAAACATACAGAAGGGATGTCACCCACTCACCTGCAAGTGGTACTGCATTCCTGATCCGAGAATCTCCTTAAAGGTATCATATGTATGTTTTTTGACCCAGCAATCAATATACATCCTTTCAGGACCAAATTTAACAGTTTCTGTCGGAAAATCCCGTTCCTGGTCAATAGAAGAATAAAAATTTTAAGAGGAACCAAAATGATCTAAAGAGATCCTACATAAACACAATTTCTAAATACACACATACATGTTGAAATGAATAGTATGGTTTAAACCAATACCTCCATCCCTGAAATAGGAATAGACTGGAAAGTAGAAGTACTATCCTACTAAAGAGTGCAGAATTTGTCTAGCTGCAGTAGACACAGCAAAACTACCTTGTTGTGAATGTTTTTTTCATTACAAAAGCACTCAACAAACTTGCTGGAAAAGTCAGATATTTGTACTGGTTTAGGACTGGGGGTAGGGACGGTTATAGGACAAGTCAGAAAGACAAGATGCCCCCACAAGCCAGTGGTGGAATTAGGGAAGCAGAAATCTAGGAAAGGAAGTAAAGACAAATGGTGTTACTAACAGACCAACCAAAAAGGAGGAGCAACATGAGGGTTCAGAGGGCCTTTGAAGATTCTTATTAAGAAAATGAGAGAGAACATTTACGATTTCAGAGATGGAATAATTTTGCCAGAAGACAACTTCTAAAGTTTAACCATGGGGGGAGAAGAGGTAGTGGTGGAAGTGAAATGGAAACAGGAACAAATACAGGGTAGGGTTTTCAAACGAACAGAGAAGAAATCCAGAATACTGACAGAACTTGAGACAAAAACAAAATAGCTGCTGTATATTTTAAAAAATCATGAATAAGGAAGAGTAACCCACGTGGTGCAGCGGTAGAGAATCCACCTGCCAAGGCAGGAGACTCAAGGGACACGGTTTCCATCCCTGTCGGGAAGAGCCCCTGGAGGAGGAAACGGCAACCCACTCCAGCATCCTTGCCTGGGAAGTTCTATGGACAGGAATCTAGCGGGCTACAGTCCGTGGCTCAGACAGGACTGAGGGACTTGAGCACGCACACACAACTCAGAAGGGAGGAAGCGATTTCCAGAGGCAGGAGGAACAAAGCGACAGGACCTGACTGGGCGGGACCAATCCAACCGCCGTCCCCACCTCTCTCAGCAGACACAGGATCTCATGTGAAAAAGAATGTGAATGCTAGATTCACATGGATATGCCACTCCCTGGGCTTGTGACTTTGGCAAGTAATTTAACCTGTTTGGGTCTGTTCCCTTGCCTATAAAGCCATCTATACATCTACCACATAGAATTATTACAGGTATAAGCATGTTTTGGGAAGCACATACAGTGCTTGGGCTATTACAACAGCTCAAAACAACGACAACGAGAAAACAGTAGGATTCTATTATTTCATCATTTATTTCAGAAAACAGAGACACCAGGAAAGAGCTCCCTATAAACTCATGCGTATCCTTACCTATTCCTCTCTCTTAAATCTGACAGACACTCCTCCCCAGTTCAAGGCTAATCATTATTCTTTCAACGCCTCATACCACAAATCTTTCACTTTATTTTCACAGGCTCCTTCCTCCATTGACTTCTCTTCCCATAAACTGTCTCTAGCATTTAAAACAGCAAACCCTCCCACAATCCAGTCATCAGTTCTCTTCTTCCCATCACAGCCATGTGTTTTAAGTCAAGACACACTATCTCCACTTTTTCACCTCCCATTCACTTTTCAATCCACTTCAGCCTGGTTCTTCTCCCTTCATTCTCCTGAAGCTGGTCTTACAAAGGTCACTAATGACCTCCTAAGTGACAAATCTCATCGACACTTTCCGTTCCCTCTCTGGACCTCTCCACAGTGTTTAGCCCTCAAAGACGGCACAGTACAGTGCGTTCAGATGCCAGCTTTGCTACTTGCTGTTTTTTGACTATTCCTCTGGTCTCCATTTTTCCTTAAAAAGATAATTCTACTGCTTAAGACCTATACTGGGACCGAAACAAGAAAACTGTATGTCAAAGCACCAACATATCAAATGTTTACCAATTTAATACATGAACTTCAAAATGGGTTTTTGGATGAAAAGAAATGGTGTGGCAAAACAACCACATCCCAAATAGACCATTTTCTGCAGCAACTGAACAAGATCCAACAAGGAAGCAGAGTCCCTCAAAAGAAAGCTGGGTTTCAATATAAGAAAAGAGACAAGATCACAGAGGAAAGCTCTGACACACACCGGTAGACTGAAGCTGAGCTGGAGGAACAGGGAACCCATCAAAGGGCAAAGAAGGAACAGAAATTCTGAGATGGAGAGGGTGGGTAAGGCCTGGGAGGGAGGTCACCAGAGGATAGAATTGTGAGGCAAACGCAGGGCTTTCATTTCTATTGATAGCAGAGGGGGTGGGGGTGGGGGGCAGAGGGAGGAGACAAGAGGCCTGCTAAAGCTGGTTCACATCGAATTTCACACGTATCTTTCTCAAGAGACTCAGTACTTTCCACCATGACTGGCTGTGGCTGAGGAACCTGTTAACAAAGTCTTAAAATCGACCTTAAAATCTGTTACCCAGAGAGGATCCAAAGACAGAAAATTAGAAATAAGCTATAATCCAGAAAATCTACAACATGTCATTATTTTATCTTTTGGAGGCTACACGATCTAAATACAGGAATAGTTTGTTTTTAAATTTCACTCAAGAAAATCACTTGCTTATTTTGAGATTTTACCACACTAATTTTAAGACCAACAAGATCAATGCTTAGTATGTATGTAGGTCTGTTCAAGTCAGGGTTTTTTTGTTGTTTTTTTTTTTCTCATTTTGTTTTTAAAAAAAAATCCTGAAAATAAAGTATTACCTGAGTAAACATAAAATATTATAATAAAGCAATTGGTATTAACATTAACCAAAAATTTAGATCACAGAGGACCTGTATACTAATTTATACCTTAGCTTTTACTTTTTTAATGTAAATTAAAATGAAGAAAGTAGTTCTTAAGCAGGCTATGTAAGAATCATTGGAACACTTGAAAATTGGATCTGAGAGGGGCTTTAGTATTTTCTTTTAAATGCCCATTCTAAAATTTCATACACATCACACTGAAGGACTCTTTACTAATATTCTTGAAAGAAATGCCCTATTAACATTTATCGAAGAAACTTATCCTTAACCATGCACTATAAGCCCTAAAGGTTTCTAAATCATTTATTTGTCAGGTAGGCTAAAGCAGGTTAGAGGTCTATAGAAAGGATTCAAGCATCAGAAAATGATATGCTGGGTTTTGTTATTTTGGCTTTCAGCACCTAGCTTTCCCAAGGAGCTCACAAAGGTCTCTGCTTAAAGGTACTGAGGGATAGGGGCAATAATTTACTATTTACAAAAATAATTCACTATTCATACATACTAAGTATCTATGTGCTAATGATAAGCACCAGGTCTTGAATGATGGCAAGTACACCAAAGTGAAGTATATTTCTATCACTATGAATCTTTTTTATCTTTTTATCTTTTTTAACATCAACAAAAGGAAAAAAAAAATAAACCTTTATAACATCAGAATTAATTTTTCCTTTGTTTAAAAAGAAAGAAATTTTTTTCATTTTTGTTGTTAAAAACTTGCTCAGTCTTAAAATGAGGAAATTATTTAGCTCAAAGGTGAAGTTCAATCAGCAGAAACACCCAATTGACAAGTCTGGCTTAAAACAATCTAATTTCAAAAGAATTAATTAACTATTAAAGCATTAAGAAGCCTACCTCCACCGCCCTCAGGATGTCTCTGAACACTGACCGCTGCTTTCTCTTGTCCACCTTGGCCCGGTGCTTATTTCCATCTGTAGCCAAAGTCCTAAGCATCTGAGTTAAAGACTCCATGTCTTCATAATAAAAGTCCTGGTCAGAAAAACACTTATTAACATGTAAAAATTTAACCCAGAAATACTGTCTACCAAGATGATACACTACCACCCAATAATGAACATTCCTCTTCTAAGTATATCCAGATACACTCAACTAACACTTACTGTGTTCCAACTGTACTCAAGACGTTACTGGGACTTCCAAGTTCATACACATAAACCAATATGGTTTCTACCCTCTGGTTCCTCAGACCCCAAGGTGCATATTCCCAGAACTCCAAATTTCTTTATAGCAAAAGGGCAAGCTATTAGTAAAGCTTTTTAAAGCTCCTAATTTCTAATTTACTGGCCACATTTCAAATAAGCGACCAAGTATTTACATCAGGTGCACAACTCAAATGATTAAATTATTTCAGAAAGAAATATATTTTAATTCCTTTTGGAGGGAAGCCACAAATATATTACTATTTGCTATGACCTTAAGTTGACTATAGGCTTCTTTATTACAGTTTAAATGGCTATACTTTTAAGAAGTCTATTTTGGGTGTTTTTATTCTCTAATTAAATTTTATAACACATTAAAAACTAAGCGATGATTCAGAATTATTTAGTTGACCAAAACTAAAGCAGACAGAAGATGAGACATCTCCAGCTCTAGTTATTAACCTTTTTTGCATTAGTGGTAACAATCATTTAACTTATTCTATTAAAACAAGAAACTCTTATTTCAGGCATTCTTCACATTGTACTGTATATATTTATTAATTGTTCAATCTCAAAAGGTACAGATGTAATTTCTGTTAATGCCTAAAATGAAGATTATTATACTCATGGAAAATAAGCTCGAAATCAACACAGCTATTCTTTTAAGTACAAGTATTTTCTTATTGTCAGTATTTTAGAGATTGTATATTCTTAACTGTTCTAATGAAATGTTTTCTTTCATGCTCTAATTCAACTTCCTATGGCTGAATTAGCTGGAAATGACACCTGTTAATAAGACTTTCATCTAGAAAAATGGTTACCAAAACTGAAAAGGTATTATTAAAACAGTTCAATGTTATATTGATGTCTGTATTTATATTTCACTAAATTTGATTCCATCATAACAAAATAAGAATTGTTTTACTTGTAGAAACAAGTACATTTGAGGGACTAACAGTTTCCTGCTTATTTCACTGGCTACTAGTTCTTTTGTATTATTCTCAAAAAAAAAAATGTATGGAAGATTTAAACATATATATGGGAGAATACACCAAAAATTAACAAGACTCTATGCATTACCATAATTTGTTTTAAGAACTGGGAATCACTGCCAGTGGTTCTCAAGAATCTTATCTCCCAGCAGACATTTTTTTAATCAGAGGAATCTGATATAAAAAGGGGATAGTTAATACCACCCACATCCCGTAAGTTTATTGTAAGGCCTAAGTAAAACATATTTATATATTCTAAAATTACATAAAACACAGTACATAAATATCCATTATGCTATAGTTTTTTATGATACAGTCTGTTTCAGTATAATAATTTAAATGTTTCAAACAAGTCTAAAGATGATTATTTCAAACAGCTGTAATAAGTTAAATGGTTTCAAAAGTTGAGTGGAATTAAAATGAAATGAAACCATAGAAAACTTAACAGTTCAAGTACACAAGATGAGATGCTGATGGTCACAAAAATCATGCCGTAAACTAGTATTTTCAATATAGTAGTCACCGGAGCACTGATTGTAAATAAAATGAAACAAGCTGTACTAAGTGTTAAGAAATAACCACAGGGAAGCCAAACATTAAAACAGAGTTTGATCCCTCCCCACTTCACTGCAAAGCGCTGACTACTATTTCCAGAATGGTTTTATCTGACAATTCAACTACAGAAACTTTTATTCTTTTCACTCCTGATAATTGAGGCAGAATGTCTCTGTCAGGGTATGGAGACATGTTCACATGATCCGGTTATCCTATAAACAAAATCAAGAATTGAGAAGCATGCGATTTAAGGCCTGGGAAATGTGTTTTGAGTCCTCAGATTTTACTTCCACTGTATCTCTGTCCTGAAGCACTGCCCCTGTCAGCTTAGGTGGAAGATGGAACAGGGAGAATTAGGGACGGTCTGAGAATACTGTATTTTGGTACAATTTCCTGAACTAGTTTATCACATGGCCCTCAGACCTATAATTTTATCCACTAAATAGTCCTTCTCTTAGTTTAAGTTTGACTAGAGAGCTCTAAAAAGGCTACTACTAGACTACTAGCAAGGGGAAGGTGATATGCAATTCAGCTAACAGTGTAGGACTAGCTACCACTTACACTGTACTTGGCACGTGTTCCAACAACTTGTGAGGCATTAACTATTACCATTTCCACTTTAAAGGTAGGAATAGGACTTCCAAGGTGGTCCCATGGGCAAGAATTCGCCGCCTTCACTTCAATCTCTTGTCAGTGAAGAGCCCACATGCTGCAGGGCAACTAGCTGGTGCACCACAACTGAGCCTGCCCCCTCCGCAGCCCGCCTGCCACTGGAGAAGCCTGCCCACTGCAACAACGATCCTACCAACCACAACTAAGACCCAAGGCAGCCAAATAAGTCAATGAGTATTTTTTAAAAATAAACAAATACAAAACTTACTTAACAAAAATAGCAAACAAACACCTACGTTCTGCTTTATAACACAGTTCATTTTTGTCTTTGACAAGGATTTGGTCAAACTAAACATGTTTGAGTGACTTCTCTTGACTATCACATATGATTTATTAAGTCAAAGAAGGTAGATATGCAGGTGGCAATACTACTTACATTTATGCAAATTTAAACAAATTCAACATATATAATTTAAATTGCATCATTAGTTCACTTTTAGGATGCATTTCAAAGGAAAAAAAAAGAAATTACCATTTCTAGTCAGTAGAGGAATACAAGATTAAAAACTAGGACACCTGGCTTCTGTGCCTTGAGGTTAAGGTGCCATTAACTAGTTCAATAAAATTAAACGGATTGCTAAACTTGAGTCCAATTTCTCACATATGGAGACTCATTAGCTACTGACAGTGTGAAAAACTTACTTTTAATTCATACCAGCTATCTTTTGAAATAAGGAAGGTGGGTGGCGGGCAGCCAAACACAGGCCAATAATGGAATGTGAAAAACCAAGGCAACTCAGAACATGCATTAATCTTATTTAGAATTATCCACTGTAGAATTATCCACTGTTAACTAACTTCTTTAATTGCAGAAAAGCATCATTCCAGAAAATAATCTTTCTCCTTAAATTGAAAAGCAGCTAGGAAGTAACCCAAGATTCACAATAGAGGTCACAAACCAGGGTGACCAACTGTTCCATATAACTAGCCTAAGACAAAGGGCTTCAGGACATAGGACTTTTCAGTGCTAAACATGGAATACCACCAGGATGGTGGATCATCTCTCGGTCACCTACCACAAACTCAAATACCCCCAAAAGCAAAACTGTGGTTATTAAGAAAAAAGAACAGAAAAAAAGCAACCATGAGTGGCCAGCAGTAGCGAACCACAAAGCACATGTCCCCGGCTCAGGGGCCACGTTTACTCTCGTCTTTGGCTTAGAAAGGGCTTCGCTGGTGGCTCAGACAGTGAAGAATCTGCCTGCAATGTGGAAGACCCAGATTCTATCTTAATTACAATAATTCTGGTATTTTTGTTTTTGCTGTTTGCTCCCTGCATCTGTAACTGTGTAACTGGATTTGTTTCTAGTCACACGAAAGCTTTTAAGTTACAAATGGTTGCTCAAACTCTTGCTACTGCTGCAGCTTCTTCCAACTACTACTTGGGGCCCCTAGATCAGAAATCCTCAGTATGAGGGTTAGGAGAATATGTTGCCTCACCAATTTAGGGACAACGCCTCTTGTCAGCTCGGAAGCAGTTATGGAATGAGAACGACGCCCCTTTTCCCTAGGCAACATAATTCTCCTAAAAGAAAAGGGGGGAATGAGAGGGTAATAGGCAGGAAGGCTAGGGGTCTCCAAATGGAGGAAATAGGCTGCAAGCATCAGACATTTTTATCTCTCTTAAGCGGCAGGAGGAAACAAACTAGCGATATTTTTTTCCCTTCTCTATACAAATTTAAAAGGAGGTTTCGCTTAAAATACCGTGTTGCCAAAATGACACCTGGTTTCACCAGAAGCTAACTATTCTCAAACCTTGAGCTAACCAATGCATTTTTCTTTTGGAAATGTTTGTCTTAAGCTATGTTAATGTGCTATGCATTTACCCCAGACTGTCTTCAAGTTGGTTCTGCCTAATGGCTCAGAACCTACTTGACAAACCAGTATGTTATACTCAGATATTGTTCCCTTAATCAATGTAAATGAAACTATTTGTATAGTAATCTGTCCTTCTACAAGATTCAAGTCAGTCGTTAATAGCCTATGATGAACCATCTCGTGCCAAGATTATCCCAAAATGCATTTTATGGATGAGGGGCCTGGTGCCATTCTGAGTTTTAAGACATTCCTCTTTCATTAACAGACTGCTAGTGACTATATAACATCCAGCTGAAGACTAGTAGGGGGTCCTCTTTCTGCCCCCTTCTGATGCCTATGTCAGAAGCTTTCTCTATCTCCTTTATACTTTAATAAAACTTTACTACACACACACACAGAAAAAGAATCTGCCTGCAGTGCGGAAGACCCAGATTCCATCCCTGGGTAAGGAAGATCCCCTGGAGAAGGAAATGGCAACCGTTGCCTGGAGAATCCCATGGACAGAGGAGCCTGGCAGACTACATTCCATAGGATTGCAAAGAGTCGAACAGGACTAAACAAATAACACACTTGGCTTAGAAAGTTAAACATGATGGTAACTAAACTCATCTAACTTAATCCCAAACCTACATCGACATCATATTTCATCCATTTTTCTAACATTTATTGTAAGTGCCTGAATTACCTTAATGTGAGTCAGGTCTGAGAAATCCAAGCAGATCCAAAAGATTATACATGACAGCTCTTCATGAGTAATAAGAATGTACTTTTAACTTCAGTTCTATAGGCAGCAATGATTAAGTATAATGAACTACACTCAAATACTGCTCTACCAACCAACCAGTATTGGTTTATGCTTTTATTAAGTATTACATCATCACTGCCAAGAAGCAGGACAACCAATCATTAGGTTCTCAAGCGGGCCATGCTCCTGAGTTATCATCCAATTCTTAATTGTGAAGGTAATGACAGAATAATGGTTCTTGTAACATCTTTACCATCAGATACTTACACTCTCCATTCCTCTGGCCAATTCAAACAGAAGTGCCAAAGATTCACCAGCAGCTATTCTCATGTTTACATCATCAGAAGAAAGGAGACTTGGAAGCTTATGGAAATGCCTGGAGAAGAGCCAGTCATTACTATGTGAACACAACCAATTATATCAACAAATGTTGTTTTTATAAAATAAGAACAAAAAATACATACACCTCAAGCTTTTTCTTCACTTCATTGATTGGGCATATGGTCAGTAATAATGTCCACGCGAGAAGCGAGCTGATATGAAGTGCTGTATTAGGGGTGCTACAGATAACATTAGTGTCTTTCTCTTTGAGATAGGACTTGGTGAAGATATTTTCCAAACACTGCAGAGTTGAATACAGCTCCTAATGCATAAGAGCAGGAAATAAGATTACCATCTTAAATGAGAAATGTGCAAATAACTGGATTCAGAAGGCTCTCCACTTACAGTAATGTCATCTGTGGCAATAAAACAGCAAACACCAAAGCAAGTTGCACACTAAAAAAAGGAAAAAATAAGTTAGACATTAATTTTGCCATTTTCTTATTAATTTTACATATTCCAGCTTTTATAATTCAACGTGAAAAACTTATCAGCTACATGACTATGTTAGGTCCCAAGTATAGTATAAAAAGAAGGAAAAAACAGGGTTAAGAGTTAAGGGAAGTGGGCTTCAGCTAAAACCCAGTAAGGTCTGCTAGTAAACTTAAGAGTTCAACTTTAGCAGTTACTCCATTTCATTTGGGTCTTCCTTCATTCATCTAGCAGATCATTTCAAGCCAACTTCAACTCTTCAGAAGAAAAGCTGAGATAAACCTAGACAGCATATTAAAAAGCAGAGGCATCACTTTGCTGACAAAAGGGCGTATTGTCAAAGCTATGGTTTTTCTAGCAGTCATGTACAGATGTGAGAGTTGGACCATAAAAAGGCTGAGCACTGAAGAATTGATGCCTTCAAACTGTGGTCCTGGAGAAGACTCTTGAGAGTCCCCTGGACTGCAAGGAGATCAAATCAGTCAATCCTAAAGGAAATCAACCCTGAATATTCACTGGAAGGACTGATGCTGAAGTTGAAGCTCCAATACTTTGGCCACCTGATGCAAAGAGCCGACTCATTGGAAAAGGCCCTGATACTAAGAAAGACTGAAGGCAAAAGAACAGGGCGGTAGAGGATGAGATGGTTAGATAACATCACTGACTCAATGGACATCGATCTGAGCAAACTGGGAGGTAGTGAAGGGAAACCTGGCGTGCTGCAGTCCATGGGGTCACAAAGAGCTGGAAACAACTGAGCAAGTGAACAAGACATCCAAGATTACCAAGGAAAAACCTACCTAATAAAACAGATTCAGTGTATTTATACATAATCTACTTCCAACATTATAGGAGCCATTAAGTCTCAGAACACTTGTGCTAATTATATAAAAGCAGAATTTGAAATTTATAAGGTTTTATTACTCTTCATTTCCCTTTTCTCCATACGTTATCACTAAAATGCCCTCATGTTGTTCCAAGTACCACTAAGGTGTAAGTCTTTAAAGGCATCATTCACACGCCCCCAATTTTAGCGAGTTCTGCTCCAGTACTATGAGGACACCTGTAATATTAATCAGTTTGCTGCCACTATTTTATTCTCATTAGGTTATCGTAAAAATTAGACACTGTTAAAATTCCAAAGTAGCTGAAGCATTATTCTCAGTAAAAGAAGATTTCAGTATGTAATCCTCTCCTACGTAAGCAGCAGAAGCCAGAACACATCTCCTAAGAGAAACAGCAGATTAAAAAGTAGGACTGCCTTCATTTAATAAAGATTCCTTCTACTAATATGCAGAAGAATGCCAGAATTTTGCTTTTTTAATAACTCACAGAAAGAGTGAGAAGGATGAAGAAAGTGCCTTGGACAACCACAACTCACGTGCAACCAAAACAAAGTGATCACCCCAAATACCATCAACAGTGTTTTCTGTCAAAACATTTCAAATACCCCTCATACTCCCGAGCAATTTTAAAGCTGCAAGAAACTAGCCAAAAAGGAAAAACAGAAAGGTAAAGAGATTACTAACTACTGGGGAGCAGAGATTCCTATAAAGTTACCAAACTCCTACTCCTTTTCCGATAGATTCCTCCCAGCACCTATACAGTTGGTAAACCAAGGAACTCTCAGCAGAAGTGACCTGCCTCTGTCCTCCAGCCTTCCTCATCTCACTACCACAGCTGCCATTTGAAAAGAACCTAGAGGCAGGGCAGAGTTGCAAGACGGATATGCCAAGGGGCCTTGCTGGCCTGACTGGGCACTGATATGTACAAGAATAAGCTTTCACTAAGCCATTAAGACTTCAGGGTTTACCTGATAGAAAGAGTCACGTCATTTACCTTGTGTGCATGCTAGGTTGCTTCAGTTGTGTCTGACTCTTTGCAATGCTGTGGGGTGTAGCCCACCAGGCTCCTCTGTCCATGGGAGTCTCTAGGCAAGGATACCGGAGTGGGCTGCCATGCCCTCCTCCAGGGGATCTTCCCAACCCAGGGAAGAACCCAAGTCTCCTGCGGCTCCTGGACTACAGGTACATTCTTTACCACTGAGCCACTGGGAGAGCCCATCATTTACCTTAAGTAACACTAAAGAGGAGGCCAATAATTAGTATTAAAGTTTTAAACAAACTGGCTCTCTTGCTAGAAAAACAGCTTAAGATTCAAATTCACTAACAATAAATTCTTATGATCTATTAAGGCTCTTAAGATTCTTAACATCCATTAAGATTAAAATCCACTTCCTAAATCCACTAAGACTGCCTTATGTTTCTGTGATAAAGCAAAAGATGTTTTGTGTGATCATTTAAATCACTTATTTAGCCTAACAGAAACCAACAACCAACTCCTCCACCAAAATTCACAATCTTACGTATATAAGTGGTAAATATCAATTAGAAAATGAAAGCTTTTCCAAACCCCCCAAATCAGATGAATAATTCAAAAGTCAGAGTTCCCTACATCAACCAAATCCACCCATGTAACTACAGCACTCAGCTCTTTCATAAGGACTTCTAGGTCAGAATTAAAACAACACCACCACTCCATTACATTTCTTAGAATTAAAAAAATAACTACACAATAAACATTGTCTAGACCACTTGTTTAAGCTCCAATAAAAAGTGGGTAATCCTAAATCAACATTGCACTGTACTTCCTATAAGCACATGATCTTCAATTTCAAAATGTAGAAATCTGCTCTATAAGGGATGTTCTATTGAGCATCAGAAAATTTAAGAAAAGAATTGTCATATTGAATCTGCTCACTAAAAAACAAATGAGAATAAAATGATAATAAAAACCTTCTATATTTTTGAAGATGCTATTTTCCTAGATCATCACAAGGTCTGAGTATCATGCCTAGATAGAGCTATAATTAAAAATTCTACACTTACAGTTTGCCTGGCCTGGATACTAGCTGTTCCATCACAAATTATTTTCTTCAGGATTGGTCCAAGAGTCTTTAAAACCTCTTCACTTTCAATTCCAGGGCCCAACTGAATACAAAGAACAGACGCTAATGCTGCAGCTGCACGCTGCTCATCACCTTTACCTATAAAAGAAGTCACCAGCAATTATGACAAATCATTTTCAGTAGACTTCTTAAGGCAGCAATTTCCCAAATTTGTTCTATTTCAAAATAGCATCTACCAATTATGAAACCCAAAGTATGCTCAATGCTTTGGCATGACCTATAAATCTAGTGAGGTTAAAGATCTCAAACTCTGGAAGCAGGCCACACTCGAATCCTAGATCTATCACATACTGCCAAATGACCTTCAACCAATTACTCTTATTCTCAAAACAGGTGCTCGTCTGTAAAATGGAAATTAACACCTATTTTAAAGAAGAGTACTGTAACAGGTCAGCAAAATAATGCATTTCAAGCTAATCTGACTTTCTAAATCCTTCATGAACTCACAGAATAGTGCACAAACAGCTCTTGAAATAACTTGTCAAGCATTTCAGATGTACACAGCCCATGAGGTAAACTAAACCTTCAGGGCTCTCCTCCACCAATATTGTTTAAAATAAGCAAGGGGTTAAAAACAGGTATTCTCAGGAATTCCCTGGTGGTACAGTGGCCAGGACTCCACATTCTCACTGTAGAGGGCTTTTTTCATTCAATCTTTCGTTAGGGAACTAAAGTCCTGTAAGCTACATGGCACAGCCAACTATAAATAACAGAGCCTTTAAAACTATACAAATACATTAATGTAAGTGAGTGAGTGAGTGAAGCCACTCAGTTGTGTCTGACTCTTTGCACCCCAATGGAGTGTACCTACCAGGCTCCTCCATCCACAGGATTTCCTAGCAAGAACACTGGAGGGGGTTGCCATTCCCTTCTCCAGGGGATCTTCCTGACCCAGGGATCAAACCTGGGTCTCCTGCACAGCAGGCAGATTCTTTATGGTCTGAGCCCCCAGGGAAACATGTTAATATACAGGTAAGTGTAAACTAACTCTCCTGAGAACTGTATACATCAAGGGTCTGCACAAATTTTGAATTTAAGTTATTATCTGATAAATTAAATGTCTATGCAGGTTGTAACGAAATTTTAAAAGGTCTAATCCAACTACCTTATAGGATACAGTTTCAATGTAAATACTTTTGACACAGCCATTGTAGCATCTCAAAGAAGTTGGCTCTGCTATCAACTATAGCAATAACAAGTTATATAACTTTAGACCAGTCTCGCATTTCCTAGGCCTTTCATTTCTCTGCACAGTGAGAGGTGGATTAGACCAAAGGTTTCCAAACACCCATTCTTGACAAAGCTTTCACCTGAGGGAAAATGAGAATAAAGACAAATGTTCTTACTTGGCAAAATAATTAAGCTGGTATCCCCAAACCTTTTGAATTCTGGCATTTTCTAAAATTGAAAGTCTTTGATAATACTAGACTTAATCCTTAAGGTCTCTCTTTATTCTTAAAAGTTCTTTAATCATAGAAGATCCTAATATGAATTCTAGAATCTCTATGACAAAGTTCAAGAATTCAAATATTCCAAGGGGTATTCTGAAATGTCATTGAAAGTATGATCAATGTTTTAAATAAGAAAATGAGGTAGATAATTATGATACTGTTTTAATTTTAGAAAAATGAAGTAGGACGGCTTTTTAAGTAATACTTTTTGTTGACATCTGACACAAGTTTTCAAGCCTTTGTCATGTACAAGAGAATGGCAAACACCTCTTTTAATACAACTGAAGTTGACAATCCACCCCAGTCTTTCCTAGTTTCAAATGCTTACTACGTTTTTACATTTTGAAATTACAGTTTCAAAAGCTAACAAGTTTCATTTTGTTAACAAGACTGATATATTCCCTGTCAAGTACAAGGTTACAAGAGTGAGCCAGACTTTTAGTGCTATTAACAAATGTTACTGCACAGAAGGTAGCAAATTCCTTTTAGGTTCTGTAACTGTGGCTCTAAAGTAAGGACATTACCTTTTTTCAGGCAGCGCTCAATGCTATCAGTTAAAGTCATTCTTCTTTCCAGAATAAATTCATAAAGCATCTTTGAAGCCAATGCATTTTTAATACCTTCAAGGGCTGCCTGCCTTGTTTTCGCACTATTTAAAACAAAATATAAGAGAAAGAAGATACAGCTGGAGTGTACCATCAGTCAATGATACTTGTAAAAGCCTAGTTTCCTCTCAATTTTTTCTATTTATAGATTTTTTAACATATAATTTTCATGTTCACACCACTTTTCAAATAATAATTTCATTTTCATCTACAACTCACCCTACTACGTATCATAGCATTTTTCTGCTTATTCATTTAATAACCACAACATTAAATGGCCACATAGTATTTCATAGTTTCAGTGTATAAGGCATGTTCTTCTACATTACATATTCAAGTAAACACGTATTTCTTTTTTTTTTTTAACAGAACAAAAGTCCAGAGTTCTTGTTTGCATCTTCTGGGGTTTTAAATTCCATTTGTTTTAATTTGGTTCTAGAGTTACTGTTAAGTAAGAAAACAATTTGGCTTTAGTATTTTTCAATAGCTATCCTTCCTAGTTGAAGATTAACTTTTAATTCAACAAATACACTTCAATTATCAAACACAAATATGTGCTCTTATTCTAGAACAACAACTAATCTGAGTCTATTAATCTAAATTCTAGTGGCATGTTCCTATCTACATTAAAAGTCCAAAGGCGCAAAAAACTAAAATATCCAAAGTAAACAAATTAAGCTTTAGGAAAACATAATGCTCAAAGAAATAACTGCACATATTTTATATAAAAGTCAGCTGATCAAAATCAACCAGAATGAAAAGAGCTTCCAGTAATTCCCACCTCTTATCCAGGGTCAGGTCAATGAATCCCTTCAACTTATACTCTAAGTCTTCTTGAGTTCCTTCCTCATCAAGGACTTCTGGCCCTACGGAATAATAAAACCAACCACTATGATTTAAACAGAAAAAAGCAGATAGGGAAAAGTAATAGAATACTTAGCTACAAGTAATTCCTTGACCTTAACATCCTTTTATCTAATGTCGAAAATCTAGACTGAAAACTCATACCATCCTCAGCAAAACTGGAAGGATCGCTGTAACCACTGCAGTGGCTCATTGTTTCAATCGATGCATCCTCATCACTAAAAGGTTGAACATTTCGATGCTGGCCACCTAGTAGGTAAAAGAGGGTGGAGGTAAATGATTTTGTTGTCATGTATGCAAACACTTAACTTGGGACTTTTAAAACTTACTTAAAGCCAGTAATAAAAACCCAAACTTACTTAAGAGATAATTTTTTTTAACAAAAGAACTCACTTAAATATTCCTAATATAAGTCAATTCACCTACTATGTATTTCAGAGCAAAAGCTATTTACAATATATATCAACTGCAGAAATATATCAATCATCTAGTATGTGACCATTTTTGGTCAAACAAAACCAGTATTATGGATAAAAAAACTACTTCCCAATTACTTCAAATCATTAAGACAATAAAAATAGATCAACATAAAAACAAGAAAAATGCATTTTCCAATGAGAATAACATTAACTGGTGAATAGGTTAGTTTTTAGGTTACACATGTCTTATACAAAGGGAAATTTGAGGAGTTGTGGGATGGTAGTTTTAAGTAAGACAATTTGAATTGAGAGGATCAAAAACGTTTAAGATAGAAGTTTTAGATGCTGATAAGTGGATCCAACATGGCACAGAAAATGACGACAGCAACTGGATGAAGTGACTGATCACAAAAGAACTAGTGTTGGTAAGATGTGTAAGAAAATACAAAGAGCTCTGATGGACTTTCTACATGATACCAGTGCAGTGAACTGCAGGATTTTTGTTCCCAAGTCATGGAAGACAGAAGAGCTGAGAAGTCTGGCGAAGGAGCATGCATACAAATCACTTAAGAGGCAGGACTATGAAATGGTCCTCAAGCACTGCACAGAGGCCCTGCTTCCTCTTACCAGCACTCTACGGTGGACTTCACAGGGCCAAGTCCACTGGAGAAAGCATCTACTCAGAGTCCTCTTAACAGAGTTGTCTCATGTTTGCAAGTAAAGAATTATAGGCAAGATGCAAGCTGATAAAGATTGCAAGCATGGTGTGCTTAAAATTGGGAATCTGCTTTGAAGACCTTGAGCAATGCTCAAGACTTGACTTTTTTTCACATGCCAATTTCAGAAATGACTACAGTATTTTAAAAACCTACTTCACTGTAGTGACTAGTGACTAAGCTGGATGATGACTTTCCTACTGTGATGGCTGTACACGTTTACATTTGTTCCTAGTCAAGTGTTAACATTCCTGTCACTCCCTTGGGAAGACAGACAGAGCTCTTTCAGTTTGTCTGAGGATTTTTGGTCAACTAAGAGTTGAATTTTAAGACTTTAAAAAGATGTTCTGGTATTTTATATAGCATAAAAAGCCTGTTAGACAAATCACGTTCAAAAGAAAGGTTCTAATATACACAAAAGTTTTAAAATATCAGTGCTATTATTAAAAAATTAAAATCTTTTTTTAAACTAGAATCTTCCTCTCAATTTCATTAATCTAAGGAATAAATCTATACTCCTAGTCACTGTCACTTCTAATTATTTTTGTGGGAACTTCTTATTAATAGAAAGATTATTCAGTCATCAATTACAATGAGCACTAAGTTAAAAGAAGTCCCCAATTCCGCTCCAAAAGTGACCATGAGTCACCTGATTTAACTCTGAGTTCCAATCAAAGATTGCACTAGACATCTCTTAGGTCCCTATGTTCAAGAAATCTGTATCATTTAATAAATCTTAAGAAAGGCTTCTCAAAAATTCTCTGTGTATAATTAAGCCTGTTGCTGTCTTTTTTTATAGCTTTAAAAAATCAAAACAGAGATGAGGCTTTAGCAGATTTTTAAATCAACAGAGGAAGCAAGTGGCCTTCAAATCTGCTTGCTATCCAAAAGAGAATAAAGTGTGCCAATCAAAGTAGTGAAGTATAAAGAATAAGCAATGAAGCCAAGACACCAAAACTTCCTAATCATAGTGCTTAGGAAAGAATAAACAAACAAACAAAGACCTATGACATCATATTCTATTTTTGGATCTGTCTTCATTTGTTTTCATGATCTGAAGTCATGGCAATAGTTGAGTCATCAGCTTAATTTTTACTAATATTTATTCACAAATCATCTTTTATTTTTCACATTCAGCCTATTTTTAAACTGTCAAAAAGAGTGTCGTATCCAGGTGTTACTCAGCTCCCTTCTATAAGTTTCAATGATTTCCCAAAGCTCAAAGGGAAAGAGATCATTTGAAAAAACAAAAAAAATTGAGGGGAAAAAACTCTGTATGAGTGTCTAATATCTAGGTCACACTCACCCACCTTGTGATCCTAAGTACCATTAATGAGGTGGCCCTTTAGACACATTAAGTCCTTATTTCTTAAAGGGCTTACTTACTAACAAGGCTTTGTTCTTTCCTAAAAATGCTCTCTTCAAAATAAGTTCTATGAAAAACACACACACACTTGAACAACAGGTCAATTTTATTAGCTTCCTGGACCCCCTCCACTAAGTTTATTTAGAAGTATTTAAATGGGAAACCCAAAATGATAGAAGTTGGTTATTTCTTGGTTGTACATGTGAAGATTTCATATGAATCCTATTTCTTCTATAGATGTCATTTAAAAATATCAGTAAGGTAAGAGACTTTTAAGTACAAGTTTGTGAAAACTTTCCATCTCTTCTACTCAACTATTATTTATTTGAGTAAGTAATATTCAGGTGGAACCAATTTAACCTTTTCAAAAAGTAAATCTCACCCCCAAGCCCCAATCAGAGGCAAGCACAGCTAACAAGTTCTAGTGTAAACATCCAAAGATAGTCAAAGCATGTATAGTTTTATAAACTATCAAAGAATTGTTTTCCTGCTGCTGAAAAGTCACAAATGAGAACCTCGAAGTAAAATTTGCAAGGCAACCCCCCACTGCCTCCTGAGATTATTCTCTAAGTACCAGGAAGGAAGGAGGCTGGACAGGAAGCTTCAGAGGGGAATAAATGTTCCTTAGCCAATCAAGGAGGCCATTACCATTTTCAACATGACTTTAGCTTGCTCCATCTGTTTGTTTCAACAAAAGGTAAACTTGAAGAATTAAAATTAATAAGGACCTTCTGGACAGAATTTAAATGTTTACTTCTGACGAGAAGACGAAGCAGAAAGATAAAGAGGTATCAATTCACACAGAGCAACTAGATGTATTTTATATTTTGATCAAGAATGAACTTCATGAACACCGAAAGCAAGCATTCAATCAAAATAAAGATATTAAAAGGGGGGAACTGCATCTATAATAATTCATTTCTACTGTCAATTATTAAATAATACATGATCACAAGTTTTCGTCTTGCTTTTTAAATATCAGTTTCCAATTCTTTAAAAAAAAAAAAACTGGCCTATTTGCTAAAGAACAAAGGCTTATCAATCTGAGGGTTAAAGTGGCAACTGTGTTCACAAATATATATGGCTAATAGATTCGATGTGATAACATCTGAGGTTATTTTAATACTTAATTTCAAAGTTTCAATAAAGCAATCATTAAGTGAGATGCTTTACCAGGTTTAACACTAGCTTTCAGTATGGTGTGTCTCGTTGGAGTTTCTGCTTGAGGTCATTTTTTCTTAGTCGTATAGTTAGGACTAAAAAATCATTAATTCAGTTAAGCACCTAGCCATCCAGGAAAAGTTTCAACTCTGCAAAGAGGAATCAAAAAAAAACACCTAAACTTTTGGCCAACTGCAATCTGAGCTCCTCACCACTCCCGCCTATTCCGGGCTCCCAGCGGAGAACCTACAAAATATAGCACAAAGGAGAACGCAGTTTCTGCCTCCGGGAGTAGGAGCTGGCTTCGACGGGTCGCACCAGAGCTGGAGACTCGGGATTTGTGCGGGTGCCAAATAAAGGTAGGAGCAGAGTCTACGCTGGGACAGTGGACCCCAGCCTCTGGCGGCTCGGCCGGGCCAGGTGCACACGCGGGATGCGCAGGAAGGCAGCCGAATGGGATGCCACATGGGCTCCTCTGCGTCACCCCGGCCCCACGGCGCAAGGCCCAGGCCGCGTGACGCAAGAGCCGGTCCAAACCCGCCGGACATTTGGCATTCCCGAGAACTCCATGTTGGAGCCGAGTGGTCAAAGACGACCAGTGACAGCATGGACAGAACTCCGAACTCGGCACCACCCTCTGTCAAGAAGAGCTCTATAGAGCCAGTACCAGTCTCTGAAAACACTTCCTCTCCCGCACAGCTCCCAGTCACCCCCAACCCCAACCCATTCTCAGACGCAAGAACCCATCTGCCCCTCTGCCTGCCCCGCGGCCGGTGCCCAAGAGTTCGGTTCGCACGCCAGATCCAAATCGCGCGAGGTTCGGCCCCCAAGGCATGCTGGGAAGCGTAGTCCGCCGGCCACGCCAAGCGCCCCGCCAACGCATACATCTAGAGGAATAGAACTACAACTCCCAGGGTGCCCAAGGCTAAGCGACTCGCCAACCCGGCCGGTATCTGGAATGCCGGCGACTGGGATACTTTCTTACCTGCTGTCGCCGCCGTCGCTGCAGCTGCCCCTGAGCCGCCGCCACCACTGCCACCGCGGTGGGCAGTGTTCCGCTTCTTATTCTTCGGCATCGTGGGACGCCCGGTGCCGCCTAAACTCTAGCTTAGCGAGGATCAGCCGATGGAGCTGCACTTTTTACTCGTGCGTCTGTGCGACGGGCGGCTGAGAGGCGAGTCTTCGGCTAACAACAGAGGCGAGAAGCGGCTCGGGTAAGAGTGGGCGATGGCGGCAGCTGAAATCCCCGTGAAGAGCTGTGATCGGAAACGATACATGTTTCTCTCTAGCGCGGGAGCTAAGGCGGGGCGGTCGAGGCCACGACGCCTTAAGTAGCAGGACCGCCGCCTGTCGTCACCATCCGTGGGCGGGACTCGAACTCTCACTAGCCAATCCCCATATATCTCCCCACCAAAGGCCGACTTCGGGCGGGCGAAGGACGCTCACCACAGATCCCATGCCGCAAGTCTTCCAGCGGCGCCCGGGGAGCCGGTCTTCGTTGCTGTGCTGAATTATGGGACATGTAGTCGGCCCCGTGGAGCCGCCTCCCAGCTCCTCTCAACTGGCTTTTCTGCGCACATGCTTCCTTTCTCGTGACACTTCCACTGCCTGCTGGCGGCCCAGCCTTGGAATTGACGGAGGTGGCCGCCGGCGATGAGCAATGCCGCGGGTATGCCACATGACGACAGCCAGCTTCCAACTGGGACCTACGCAATCCGCGTCGCTGGTCTGTCTCCAGAGACTCGCGTTCTTCTCTTTAACCTTTCCCTTGCTTGCGGCCTCTGCCCTGGCACAGAAACCCGTCTTTGGGAACGTTTCCGTGGTTTTAGTAGTTGAATTCGTTTAGCGATCATCAGTATCTATAACTGAATTGTGGTTCAGGGCTATGTGGCCCCCCTCACCTTCAAAAAGATGTGCTTTAATCTGCTTGGGCTTCCCGGATGGCTCAGCGGGTAAGGAAATCCGCCTGCAACGCAGAAGGCAGAGGAGACGCGGGTTTGATCCCTAGGTGGGGAAGATCCCTTGGAGAAGGAAATGGTGACCAACTCCAGTATTCTTACCTGGAAAATCCGATCGAGAGAGGAGCCTGGCAGGTTACAGCCCATGGGGTCACAAAGAGTCGGACACCACTGAGCACAAGGCACATTGACAATCTACTTAGTCGTGTAGTTCCTGTATTTCTCCTATTGTAAACTAGAAAGATCTGGCGACTCAGATTTCTATGAAAGAATGTGTCCTTTGACAAATTCTTCCTGCCAGTTAGGAGGTCAGTCTGGGATAAGTATTGGGTTTGGGGAATTTAACAGCTGGTAAAACAAACATGAGCTATAAATACCAATAATCTCAGCGTTTTTTGTTTTATTTTCCAAGGTGAGTCTAAGATCTGTCTTCCTTGTTATATTTGCTACATATTTAGAACCTGTTATTGAGTTCATATATTATGCTTATGACAGAGCGAACTCACTGACTCACTTCAATGTAGGTGACTCATCCCCCACTCCACCTCTCTCCCGAGCTGCTTCTCTTATTTTCTTTTGAATGGCATATAGCACATTTCCACCTGAATGTTCCATATGCATTCAATCCAGCTTCTCGAATACTGCGTTTCCCTCTCCCTGTCGTCCTTTTGTGTGTTCACAATTACTGCTATCCTCCAATATGCCCAAATCGAAACCTGGTTTCCCTAAAACAATTAGTTTTTCCATAAAACTCCTGAATTCGTAAGCTCTTTTCCAATCACACATGACCTCAGTTGGTGCCTGGGCATTTTAAAGGATCTTGCCAGTCATTTCATTGACATTATGCTATCTCATGCATGATAATGTTGCCAAATTTATTGATATCTCCCCTATTTTACTAATTCACATGGTTTAGTAGTTGCTCAAAAACATTTTTGGTTCCCATTACCAATATGTTAAATGCCAGTCCTTTTCCCCTGGTCTGGACTCCCTCTGCAGCCCACATTTCACTGCTTCCTGGTACATACCCTGTACTTCAGCCACACTAACCTGCTCCTAACAGCTCTGCTCTCCTACCTCCATTTTATCATTCATTGTCCAGTGTTCTTGTAATGTTCTTCCACCCACCTTCACCTTAGAATGGTATTCATCTTTCAAGATTTAGCTCAAATTCTACTTCCTTCTGTTAGAGAAAGACATGATACCACTTCTATGTGAAATCTAAAATACAATACAAATGAACCTATTTACAAACCAGAAACAGACTCACAGACTTAGAAAATAAAGTTACGATTACCAAAGGGGAAAGGTAGACGGTGGATAAATTAGGAGTTTGGGATTAACATATAGCCAATATTATATATAAAATAGTCAACAAGGACTGATTGTATAGCACAGGGAACTCTACTCAAAACTCTGTAATAACTCTACTCAATACTCTGAAAAAGAATAGATATATGTATATGTATAACTGAATCACTTTGCTATACACCTGAAACTAACAATATTGTAAATCAACTGTACTCCAATACAAAGTAAAATTTAAAAAAAAAAAAAAAGAGTGGATAAACAAGAAGGTCTGGCTGTATAGCTCAGGGAACTATATTCAATATCCTATGATAAGTCATAATGGAAAAGAATATGAAAAAGTATATATATATGTAAAACTGAATCACTTTGCTATACAGCAGAAATTAATGCAATATTATAAATCAACTATATTTCAATAAAATTTAAAAAGGAAAAAAATTCTACTTCCTTCATGAAGCCTCCAACCAGAAATGTTTCTTTTTCCTCACAGCTCTTAAAACTCTTTAAAACTGTCTGTAATGCACCCATGACACTTATTACATCCCCAGAGGCCACACATCCTATTCAAAGGGCAACACTTCAGGGTTGCTTTTACTTTGTTTAATCCTGAAGCAGCAAGTAAACCTGATAAGGATGCAAGTTGGTGGACACAGCTCCTACTGATGACTGTGCATCTGAAGCCCAGCGGCATTGGCCCACATTGAGTAGGCCAGACTGGAGGATCATAGAACTATACCTTCCATAACCCCAGGCTCTTCATCCTTCAGAAACAACTCATACTATTCATAAGGCAATGATTTTGCTACTCTTTGAGCCAGATCACCCAGGTTTCATGTACCAGTTCCAAGCCTTGAAGCTTGTGCTTTGCCTGCATTTGGGGCACACCCCTTTCATCTGCATTCATTCACATCCACCTAGAGGCTTTTCTTGGGCAAGCCTAGTCATGGCCTACCACATCATATACATACTTGTTTTACATTTATTTGTAAACACATCTGTCATCTCATGAAATTAACTCGCTAAAAATGAGAACCTTGTTTTCATCATCTCTGTCTCATGCCATCTTTGTAATTACAGATACTATGTGTTAAATGAATGTTTGAGAAATACTTGTTGACTAGATTTTTCTGAGTCAAGAAACAGCAGAAACATTACATACATGGAACGTCACTTTCAGCATAATGAACCCTACGAGGTATTTTTGATAAAATCATCTTACTATCTTTTTACATCCACAGTTAGTTCCAAATCAGTACAAGTACCTGAAAAATGTACCCATAGACCTTATAAAGCTGTGGTCCTTAACTCAGTGTATGGTTTTGCAACATATTTGAAAAAATTATAAGACTCCAAGCCATATCAAGAAGTCACAAAATAAATACAAATACCAGGAAGAAAGGGGAACAGAACAAAAAGGCTTTCTCCCAGCCAGACTCTGCCTCTGCAGGGACTTCAGCCTATATCTCAACAATTACATTTTAGTCAAATATGACTCCAAGTCACACAGGAGTCTAGAAGACAAGAGTTTTAGTTAAGCTCATTGATAATCAAATCTGAGATTTTGTTGATGAGAATGAAGATCACAAATATAAGACAGGAAATAGTCTAATAAGTAAACATTACTTGTTACCAACTTGACCTTATGTATTTCTTCTTACTTCTTGAAATCAGAAGAAGATATATCTTCCTAAAAAACACAACCTGCCCAGTTTAACATTTCTCCTAACAATTGTCACCATCATGTTTCAAAAATAAATTTTACATTAATCTGAATGTGTGGTCACACTTGAGAAGGGTTCTAACCTTTCATGGGGTCTATACATTGAGGATTTGGGTTCAGGAACAAGGAATACAAATAAGACTCGGTATTCAAGTCTTGGTATTGAAGACAAACATGAAAGGATTTCTTTGACTTACTTTAGTCATGGCTTCCTTGGAATTCTTTGCATAACCTTAAGCAGAAATAAATGGCTCCCAGATTCTCCATGTAAGACTTGTCATCATCTGGTTCCTGCCTGTTTCCCCCAACTCACTTGTCCTCCCCTAATAACACAGAGCTTTCCCTCCATATGGGACGCCTTGCAGGTCTGTGAGGTCACCATGCTCACACAGGTCTGGTACTGGCCTACCTCTCTGTCTCATCTCCTGAGCCTCTTCTCTCCCGTGCCACTTCAGACACACCTCAAGTGTCTTCTTTGCCAACTAAAAACAGAGTTCATCCCCCCTTAAGACTTGTAACAGGCTTCCCTGGTGCCTCGGATGGTAAAGAATCTGCCTGCAATGCAGGAGACCCAGTTTGATCCCTGGGCTGGGAAGATCCCCTAGAGAAGGGAATGGCTACCCACTCCAGTATTCTTGCCTAGAGAATTCCATGGACAGAGGAGCCTGGTGAGCTATAGTCCATGGGGTCACAAAGAGTCAGACACAACTGAGCAACTTGTTCAAGACTTGTAACAGCTTCTCTTCTCCCTCTGCCTGATACGATTATCTCATGAGCTTCCTACGATTGCCATTTAAACCTCAGCTTAAAGTGATGCCTCCCTGACTATGCCTGCCGCTCTCCACTCTCGTGTGGAAGGGGCACCAACCCAACCCAACCCACCACCCCTGCCTGGCCTGTGTTATTCTCCTAAAGCACATCTCCACTACCAAGTATTTTTCTAGTTCAATTACCGTCATCCTTCTGCCCTACCAGAATGTTAGGATTTTGAGTAAGGAGTTTTTCTTTTACTATTTACTGTTTTTTTCTTCAAGTTCAGTACTGGAACTTGGTAGCTATTCAATTTGTGTTTACTGAATGAATAAATGGATAAATAATTCAATTTCACTGCTCTGCCTGGAACATTCTCCACAATCTGTGCCCCCTGCCACCATCCTTTAAGTCACAGATTCTGAATACTCCATTCTTCATGCCATCTCATTTAAGTGTCTCTTTTCTGTGTTCCTGTAGTACCTTCCCTGTAGTAGCATTAATTATAGGTATTGTAACCCTTGATTGCTTGTCCATTTCCCATCAGTCACAAAGTGGGCATAGTTCAAATTCGTTATCTCTGAATCAGATGCTGGAGCTTTACACACACATGTAGCACCTTTTTGCAAATTAGAAAGAGAGGCCCCGGCGCCCAGCTTGATGAGTGCTAATGGACTGGAATTCACCCTCCTCACCTTAGCAGGGAACAACCTGTATACCTGTACATAGTACGCCTGGTAGACACTAATTGTTTAATTCAATGAGGGAGTCAATTTCCTCTATATCTTAGTTTCTTAAAGGCAAAGAAATTAAGGTGGGGGAAAGGATGAGACCAAACCATTACCAAAAGTCTGTTCTGTCACTATTACTATTTAGGGTTATCGGGGTTTTTTTAAACCACTATTGAGGTATAAATGACATATAAAAAGCTGTATATGTTACACATTACTATTTTAAAATTGGATAACCAACAAGGACCCATTATATAGCACATGGAACTCTGCTCAATGTTATGTAGCAGCCTGGATGGGAGGGGGGTTCAGGGGAAAATAGATACATGTGTATGTATGGCTGAGCGCCTTCCCTGGTCACCTGAAACTATCACATTGTTAACCGCCTATACTAAGTCACTTTGGTTGTGTCTGACACTTTGTGACCCTGTGGATAGTAGCCCACCAGGCTCCTCTGTCCATGAGATTCTCCAGGCAAGAATACTGGAGTGGGTTGCATTTGTTAACTGCTTATACTCCAATACAAAATTAAAAAAAATTTTTTAAGCTGTACATGTTTAATGTATACAATTTGATAAATTTGGATATAAGTATGTACCTGTGAAACCATCAGCTAATCAATGCCATAAAACATATCTATCATACCACCTCCAAAAGTTTCCTCTCACCCTGATGTGTGTGTGTGTGTGTGTGTGTGTGTGTGTGTGTGTTAAGAACACTTCATTCTAGGTCCTTTTCACACATGTCATGTCATGTACTTCTTACAACACCCCCATGAAGGAAAGATTAGTCTTTCTATTTTGTGGATGAAGAAATGGGCTCAGAGAAGTTTTGCAACTTCCCCAAGATCGTACCATTAATAAACAGTGAGTCTGTGATTAAAACCCAGGCCCATGTGACTCCAAGGTCACCCCTGGCTGGCCTTGGCTACCCAGGAACCTGACTGCGTGTTCCTAGGAATCGCAGGTTATATGTGCAGTCTGCTAGCACAGGTCCATCTGGGCAAAATCTTGCCTTGTTCCTTTTTTATAGTGTCTCTCAATTTCTAGAGTTTCTGACTGCCTGATGATCAGTAGATTTAGATTTTTCTGATATTTCTCAGGCTGTGGAAGAATTATATTGTCAAAGAGCAATATTTTTCAAATGATTTTTAAATATTTATTTTTTAATTGAAGGGTAATTGCTTTACAGAATTTTGTTGTTTTCTGTCAAATCTCAACATGAGTCAACCATAGGTAAACATATATCCCTTCCCTTTTGAACCTCCCTCCCATCTGCCTCCCCATCCCACCTCTCTAGGTTGAATTTTCATTGTTATATTTTAGATTACATTACTTTCTTAAATATTTGTAAGTTTTGTTTTGCTGCTAGGAATGGTGATAATGCAACATGCTAAATTTGAGGTCCCTGTTTGTTTTAAGGAAGAAAGGATACAGTGGCAAATTTAGCTAGGACTCTGAAGCCTTAAAATATATTTTATTTGCCTTTTTTCTTATTCTGGAGACATTTCTTTGTGGTTTTCAGTTCTGAAATTGCATTTCAATTTAATGAAATTTCTGACAAATAAAGGACAGTAAGTTCAATTTCTAAAAAAGAGAATGTTGCTTATCCCTCAAAACTATGGTATTATCCATAACACAGTGTAAGGCTGTGTTAGAGGAGTACTGTGAGCTATAAGCAACATCATATGTACAACCAGGAAGTCATTTTTATGATATCATTTTTATGATATTGGAAGAACTTTTCATGCCAACAGCACACGTATGAATTATTTTTTCTTTCAACATAAAAATACTGTTGGAGTTTTTCATTTGGATATCCTCTGACATTCATACCAAATAAAATCAAAATCAACTTGCCCTCTACCAATCCCTCTATCCTTATACAACCAGTTCTCCTTCTCTGCTTTCCCTGTATGTGGTAGCACCAATCTCCCGGCCAAAATATCAGAGAATCTCTAGATTGAAAAAGACTTGAGAGGTGATCTACTTCAAAGTCCTGTCTCATCTAGAAACACTTGAACAACATGACTAAGATTCAGATCTCTAACTCAGTCTTCCAGGATTTCAAACCCTGGCCACACAACTTGCAATGGATTCTTGAGCAAGTCATTTCACCACACTATGCCTTCGTTTCAATGAGGGTAATAATAGAAACTACTGTTTCAGGGGAATGGAGTGAGGAATACATGCAATAATACATGTAGAACACTTAATCCAGTGCCCAGCACATAGTAAATGCTCAATAAATGTTAGCCTTTAAAATTAGCTAACAGACCACTATGGAGAACACTATAGAAGTTCCTTAGAAAACTAAAACTAGAGCCACTGTATGACCCAGCAATCCCACTCCAAGACATATATCTGGAGAAAACATGATCCAAAAAGATACATGCACCTCAGTATTCATTGCAGCACTGTTGACAACAGCCAAGACATGGAAGCAATCTAAATATCTACTGACGGAGAATGGATAAAGATGTGGTACATTTATACAATGGAATATTGCTTAGACATTAAAAAGAATGAATTAATGACATTTGTAGCAAAATGAATGGACCCAGTAATTGTCATACGGAGTGAAGTAAGTCACACAGAGAAAGAGAAATACTGTAGGATATCCCTTCCATGTGGAATCTAAATAGAAATGATACAAATGAACTTATTTGCAAAAGAGAAACAGACTCAGAGACTTAGAAAAGGAACTTATGGTTGCCAGGAGGAAGGACACAGGGGAAGGAATAATTAGGGAGTTTGGGATGAACATGTACACAATGATATTTAAAGTGGGTAACCAACAGAGACCCACTGGATAGCACGTGGAACTCTGCTCAATGTTTTGTGGCAGCCTGAGTGGGGGTGGGGCGCGTTTGGGGGAGAATGGATATGTGGATATGTATGGCTGAGCCCCTGCTGTTCACCTTAAACTATCATAATATTGTTAATCAGCTACACCCCAACACAAAAGACAAAGTTTTTAAAAGTTAGCAAGCAGATATTTATCCATCTTAAACTCTGCCAGTGCTAGGAATCACGGAACTTTTCAAGGCAGTTCATTCAAATATTGAATAGTTATCATTTTTAGGAAAGTCTCATATTCCTTCAACAAACATTCATCAAGAATCTGCTATGTACCAAATACTGTGCTAGAACCTGAGAACGAAGAGGTCAGTGAGAACAAAGTATCTGGCCTCATGAAGTCCCCAGTCTAGCAAGAGAGCTCAGCACCAGGTGACCTGCGGCTATCCTGCCCTCTCTGCCCACTTGGGTCCCCCAGGGACATGACCAAGGGGCTCTGTCTTCTCCTAAGCAACTAGTCCAGCTCCCCAGGGAATTCAGTCTTTCTACTACTTGCCTCTGTGAGCCTCCATTTCTTTATCTGTAAATGGGAGTAAATAATTCCAGAATACTACATCACTGGACTGTTGTAAAATAAAAGATTATTATGTGGTGTTTGGAATCTGTCAGCTACTCTATAATGATGAGATACCCCTTTGTGTTAAGTCAAAGAAAGAAATGACTCCTCTAATGATGGGAAGGGAAGCTCTTTTGGCTGGGAGTTGACAGAGGTAGTGAGAAGAGGAACTATACCAAGCCCCCAAATCAGGTTCATCTCTAAACACAAATGGACTGAGTCAACAAGCTATCAAGCATTGTTTCCCCAAATCTCACCGGTGCTTGCATATTTTGTTGGAAGGTCACCAAGTTTTAGATCTAAACAGACCTAAAGTCAAAATGCCTTTTTCTACTGCTTCCTAGTTGGGTGACCTTGAACGAGATGCTTCATCTAAGCCACAGCTGAATCATAACTGAGAGACACTGAAAGTCTGAACTAGTCTTTTAAGCAGAGGTGAAGTCATATCAAGCAGTAAAAAGTGACTCTCATCTGCCCACTACAGACATTAAAAAACATTAAAGCATTTGCAGAAAGAAAATCCATGGCTAATTCATTTCAATGTATGACAAAAACTACTGTAATGATGTAAAGTAATTAGCCTCCAACTAATAAAAATAAATGGAAAAAAAATAAAATAAATTAAAAAAAAAATAATGAAATAGGATTATAACAAGAAGTAGAGACAAGAGATGGAACAGCCCAGCTCCCAGTGGTCTTCCACTTCTAGACAGCAGAACTTCCAAAGACTCAACTGAATTCCTACTCTGGGTTCCAAGATACAACCCTGAACTGTTAAAATATAAACTCTTTCTTTTTGCTTAGGTTAAGTCTAGTCAGTTACAAGCCAGAGTAACTGATAATTCTTCTTGGCACTCCTCCTGTTTTCTTGAGCCTAGTGTCTCTGGGAAATCCAGGAAACTGTCCACGTAGCGGCAAGTGGGACTTGCAAAGCCTATCTTTTAGTCTCAGATGAAAGGCAGTAGGAAGTAGGAACAGATTCTCCAACACTTTGGAGGCATGTTAGCATTTTTCTAAATTATGGAGGATGAGTGAACAGCCAAATTTCATTCATCATCAGTGATATTTACTGTGAACCAATCCAGCCAAAAGAATTCTGAAAAGCTATTTTAAAAAACTTAAGCCAAACTAAACTGACCATACTAGGTTTATCACACTGAAATAATCATATTAAATAGTTCTAAAATTATCATTTTAATTATTTTACCAAAAATGAGAAAACTGGCTACTGAACACAAACTAAAAGACAAAATTTTATTAATAAGAAACATTTAATATTTTTTCATTCCACTCAAGAAAGGCTTTTGCAATTACTTTGTACAAGACATCATTGATTGCCTACCCCAAAACTAGGTGACCCTCCTGCATTCACAAAAATCCAGTTTTGTCCAGACTGGCAACTGCTGTGAGTGGCCAGGCGCTTCAGGGAAGGCTGAACCCAGCCTCAGCTCCAGGAGTTGGGTCATCATTGATCCTATGATTGATTCCTCTTACAAATGGTTGGTTTAGTCTTAGACACTTAGACGTAATTCTAGTCAATGAAGTCTAAGTGGTGAAGGGTTTTACAGAAGGATTTTCCAAGAGAAATACAAATGAAAAGATGGTTTTCTCTTTCTTTGAATGTTGTCATTTGTGACCATGAGGGCATACGAAGTTAACATTCCAGGAATGGCCAAAGTGAAAATGAAAGTCGTTCAGTTGTCTCTTTGTGACTGTATAGTCCATGGAATTCTCCAGGCCACAATACTCGAGTGGGTAGTCTTTCCCTTCTCCAGGGGATCTTCCCAAAACAGGGATCGAACCCAAGTCTCCTGCATTGCAGGCAGATTCTTTACCAGCTGAGCCACAAGGGAAGCCCAAGAATACTGGAGTGGGTAGCCTATCCCCTCTCCAGAGGATCTTCCTGACCCAGGAATCAAGCTGGGGTCTCCTGCATTTCAGGCAGATTCTTTACCAGCTGAGCTACCAGGGAAGCCCCAACAAATGGCCAAAGGAAAGGATTAAAGAACCTGTATGAGACTTTTAAGAAATTAGTTTATTTATTTTTAACTGAAGGATGACTGCTTCGCAGTACTGTGTTGGTTTCTGCCAAACACCAACATGAATCAGCCATAGGGATACCTGTGTCCCTCCCCTTCCTCTTAAACTTCCCTCCTGGCCCTATCACTATCCCACCACTCCAAGTTGTTACAAAGCCCCAGTCCAGATTCCCTGAGAGAACCAGTATGAGATTTTTGAATCACTCACCGAATCACTCAGCAATTGGCACCACCTACCACCCCTAGACCACCCATTATGTGAGATAATAAAGCCTCTCAACATTTCAGTCAATTTTAACAGGAGATTTCTATGACTTGGGGCTGAAAGTATCCCAATTGATATGTTATATCTAATGATCCCCTTAAAAAGATGGTAGCATTTGGCCATTTCGAACATTCTTATATGTGTTTAAGAGTGAGTTGAATAAAAATAATCCCCAACTCTTCCCCTACAACCCTTAAAATTCCCATATGGTTTCAGAGAGAAAATGTCTTTGGAATCCTCACTCCTGTCATCTGCTGTTTTGTACAGAGACTGTGCCAACACAGTACCACTGCCCACTTCCTGCCGCCTCCACAGGACTCTGTCCAGAACACCCTTCTTTGGAGAGTTGCCTTTCCTCCACTCCCGCCATTAGCACGTACAAGTGTTTTATGGGCTTTCCCCCCAGTGTCCTTTTCTTTCTCCATCTTTGGCATTCCTCATTAAGAGTCTGTATTTCCCTTAATGTTCTTAATAGAGACATTTGTTGCTATTGTTAATTGGCATCAGAATTTTTGTAACTGAAACATCTTTCAATCGGAGGAATCAATTTTTCTGTCACTGGTATCCCAGGTAGCTAACTTTCATTATGCTTAGGTTGATGATTCATGAATGGTAGTCTTCCTTCTAAACAAGGACTGCCATGATGGGTGGGCAATGGTGCCCTCTCTATATTCTAAAGACCAAAAGACTAAAATGTATTCTACCCACATGATAATAGGGTTAATTTAATTCTAAACATATAGGTTATAACTGTAATTTCTTTCAAGATTATTTTCTTTTGGTTGGCCTGATTTCAATAGCCCAGACTTTTTATATAGGAGGTATCTTCTAGTCTCAAATTATTTCCAGTCATGCATCCATGCAAATTTGCCTTTTGTCTCCTAGATCTGATTTTCAGCATGCATTTTAAGAAGCCTCAGGCTGATCAATGAACTCTCAAAATAGGAAGCAAACCAACAACTTTTATACTTTTGTGCTCTCCATATGCTTAAGGCAACATTCAGTAATGTTCTTTCCTACTCTTGTTCTCTGAAGTTCTACCTCTTATATCTTTTTTTTTTAAGGAATATAAAACTATTTATTGACCACTGTTCACCAGTATTTACAATAAAGTAAACAATATACAGTTGAATAACATTCTGATTACTACAAAGTTATTGTTTTCCTTGGCTTCTGCTGAACTAGTAACCCAAAATACTGAGAAAATTGAGCCTTTGTGTAAGGAATGGATTGGAGTCAAGTTTGAAAAAACATGCAGGTCAAGCATAGATTAGAAAAGTTTGTTTACTCATTTATTCTTGTAGATCGTAAATTGCCAATATTTATCTGATTAAGTTTCCATGAACAAATCTGAGACATCCCATGTATCACAACCTTTCCTAAATATAGCACAAAGACTTCAATTTCTTGTAAAACAATGGTTCACCAAAAAGAACCATCAAGTGTCCGTTTAACTAAGTTTTGCTTTGCTATATTAAAGCATACCAGAATTTTTCTACTTTTTTCATTTGGTTGGGAAGGTTGTTGATGGTGATAAAAATTTTCCTTCCAGGGTTTCTGCATATAAAACTACATTTATATGCAGATATGGATGCAGATTCTTATAGGGATGCTTTAAAAAATTACCCAATTTAAACTGCTTAATTTGTCTAATTACAAAATTATTTAATTTGAAAGGTTCAGACTTAAATTTTCAATCTAAGTTGAAGTGATTTCTTATATTGCTCAAAATGATGTAATTCCAGAACATGGGCTTATCCATCATTATGAAAGGCTGTTGTTTAAATATATTTACCAAAACAAAAACCACAACAAAAAATTAACTCCCAACCATTTACATATGTCTTTTATGTATACACATACAAAAAACTTAGAATGGTCCTCAGGCATATATGAGTTAAATGCTAAATTCTGATTGAGTAATGACTATGGATATTTCCTCGAACATTTAGAAAAACTGTTCTCTAATGCTAAGGAAATAATACACCATGGTATCAAATTCTTTCCTACTGAAGGAAGCAACTACAGAAAGCTTTTATTTGTTCAAAGTAACCGGTGCTACAGATGGAAAAAAAAAACAAAAAACCCAATGTAACTTCCCCAATATTACTTCAAAACAAACATCAAACCTGATTTTCATTAGAATGTAGTTATTTCTTCACACTAATAAATCAAAAAACCAAGACCCACATTTTATATATATATAAAAATATATATAAAAGGCAATGCAAACAATTATTGAGCCTCATCTTCTGGACAAGAATGCCAAGTTAGTCTCTCTTCATAAAAAGCAATTACAATTTGAGGACACTTCCTATTTGCCTCTTTTGCCAGTACCAAGTCCGCCTCATCGGAATCTTTCCATTTCATGAGGAACATTAATTCTCCACTGCTGTCTGTGGCACCAATTATTCATTCTGGATCAAGACCTCTGGCAAAACCTCTTGGCTTAGCAGCAGCATCTCTTTTCTTCTTTGATTTGCTATCATCAGATTCACTGTCAGACAAAGATTTTCTTTTTGTTCCATCTTTTTCTTTACCAGCTTTTTGAGAATTAAGAAATGCTTCAATTAACTCTGGACAATCTAAATTTTCTTCAGGTTCCCAAGTATTGTCTGCATCTGTAAATCCCTTCCACTTCAGGAAATACTCCACCTTCCCATTCACTACACAGCGATCCAGTACTTTTTCTACTACAAATTCTTCAGGTTCTGCCTCTTCAACTTTTTTACTCTTTCCATTTTGTTTCTTTCCCATTTTTTGCAATGTAGTTTTATTGGAGGCCATTTTTTATTGCAGACTTGAAGAGCTATTATTCACCGCCTCTGAGCTGCTCCGAGTCCCGGGTCTGCGGCGTCTCCTACCTCTTATATCTTAAACCACCTTCTCCCCATCCCTGGTGTTTCTCACCAAAGGTATGCACAGTGCTACAATACCATTTTTTCACAACCTCAGAAGCTAGAAGACCTGTCTACATGTTTTCTTTAAAATGGAGTGGCACATTTTGCCAGCTCTACTGTTTACTTTTTATTGATATTATCCATTTGTTATATTTCCCCCAATTTTTTAGATAGAATCAATAGCTCTGATTTGACACTTACATACCTTCAATTAACTAATATGTTAGTTTTTAAATTTTCAAAGATGACATCCAATGTAATATCTAGCTTTGATATTTCTTCTAAATTCTAATACTGTGCATCCAGTCACTGACTTTTACTGACATTTACTGCCCCCACAAACTCCACATATTCAACAAATTAAAAATGTACACACCTACTCTGCCCCTATCTGACACCTGTTTCTCCTTTGGCATTATGAATCATGGTTAAGAGCTCCACTATCCACCTTGATATCCAAGTGAGAAGCCTACCCTCATTCTCATTGATAACTGCCAACTGTTACCCAGCCTCCTAAATCACCTTCTTGCTTCTGGTCTTGCTCAGCTCCAAGTGGACAGAGTGATCTTCCATAAGACAAACCCCATCACTATCTTCATGAAGATTTTCCAGATCCTACTTCTGTTTCTGCAGAATGGCTCATGTGGCCCCTAGTACTTAGAATTCAGAGAGGTTTCTGTCATGGGGAGGCAGTGTAGCCCTTAGTGGTAAAAAGTGCATTTTCTGGAGTCAGACCATTAGGATTTGAACCCTGGCTCCACCACTTACCTGAGACAAGTTACCAAATTTCTGTGCTTCAGTTTCATCTTCTATAAAATAGCACCAAGCCTTAGTGTTTTGGGGCTTATTGGGAAAATTAAATCAGACAATACATTTTAGCACTCAGTACAAGCCTGGAACATAGTGAGTGAAAATGAAAGTCACTCAGTCATGTGTGACTCTTTGCGAGCCCATGGACTATACAGCCCATGGAATTCTCCAGGCCAGAATAATAGAGTGGGTAGCCTTTCCCTTCACCAGGGTATCTTCACAACCCAGGGATCGAACCCAGGTCTCTCACTGCAGGCAGATTCTTTACCAGCTGAGCCATAAGGGAAGCCCCAGTAAATATAATAATAATAATAAAAATAATAATAATCATTTCAGAAAATCCATGACTTCCATTGCACTAACTTGCTTATAGTTTTCTTTAATATATTTTGAGTTTCTTGCATCTAATTCATCCTTGTAGCTCAGCACCTGGTACTGGTCTGAAAAGTAGTGGACATGCCATAAATACTTTTTGATTGATCGACCATGTTACTGCCTGGCTTGTCACCCTTCACTGGCTCCTGACTGCCTGTAGTATAAAATCGATACTCTTTAGAACAGTTTCCAAAACCTCTGAAATCTGCCTCCTACCCATGTATTCTGTCTCATCTTCTACACTCCAGCTAAACAAGATCACTCACAGTTCCCCCAAATACACTTTTCTGTCAACCATGAATGTCTTCCCAATCCCTTTCCCCAAACCCAGTGAACTTTTGATATTCAAGACCATAGTCTACTATCTTTTCTTTAAAGTCTTTCCTGACCTTCTTACAGATAGCCAGCACATCTGAAAACACAGGCAAATACATAATAAATGGTCTGTTTATATTATGTTATAGAACCTTGTGCACCAGGACCAGAAAGGAGCAGTGACCCCACAAGAGACTGTCCTAGGCTTGCCCGTGAGTGTCTGGGAGTCTCTGGCAGAGGCGTGGGTCAGTGGTGGCCTGCTGCAGGGTTGGGGGCACTGAGTGTAGCAATACATTCATGGGATCTTTTGAGGGAGGTCAGCATTATCTTCATTATCTTTATCCACCAGTTTGGCCCCAGGTAAATAGCAGGGAGGGAAACAGCTCCATCCATCAACAGAAAATTGGATTAAAGATTTAATGAGCATGGCCCAGCCCATCAGAACAAGACCCAGTTTCCACCTCAGTCTGTCCCATCAGGAAGCTTCCATAAGCCTCTGATCCTTCTCCATCAGGGGATAGACAGATTCAAAACCGTAATCACAGGAAACTAACTAATCTAATCACATGGACCACAGCCTTGTCTAACTCAATGAAATTATGAGCCATGCCGTGTAGGGCCACCCAAGATGGCTGGGTCATGGTGGAGAGTTTTGACAAAATGTGGTCCACTGGAGAAGGGAATGGCAAACCACTTCAGTATTCTTGCCTCGAGAACCCCATGAACAGTACGAAAAGGCAGAAAGATAGGACACTGAAAGATGAACCCCCCAGGTTGGTAGGTGCCCAATATGCTACTGGAGATCAGTGGAGAAACAACTCCAGAAAGAATGAAGAGATAGAGCCAAAGCAAAAATAACATCCAGTTATGGATGTGACTGGTGATGGAAGTATAAGGTCCGAAGATATAAAGAGCAATATTGCATAGGAAACTGGAATGTTAGGTCCATGAATGAAGGCAAATTGGAAGTGGTCAAACAGGAGATGGCAAGAATGAACATCGACATTTTAGGAATCAGAGAACTAAAATGGGCTGGAATGGGTGAATTTAACTCAGATGAACCACTACACCTACTACTATGGGCAGAAATCCCTTAGAAGAAATGGAGTAGCCATCATAGTCAACAAAAGAGTCCAAAATGCAGTACTTGGATCCAATCTCAAAAATGACAGAATGATCTCTGTTCATTTCCAAGGCAAACCATTCAATATCACAGTAATCCAAGTCTATGCCCCAACCAGTAATGCTGAAGAAGCTGAAGTTGAAAGGTTCTATGAAGTCCTACAAGACCTTCTAGAACTAACACCCCATAAAAGATGTCCTTTTCGTAATAGGGGACTGGAATGCAAAAGTACAAAGTCAAGAAACACCTGGAGTAACGGGCAAATTTAGCCTTGGAGTACAGAATGAAGCAGGGCAAAGGCTAAGAGAGTTTTGCCAAGAGGACCACTGGTCATAGCAAACACCCTCTTCCAACAACACAAGAGAAAACTCTACAAATGGACATCACCAGATGGTCAACACCGAATTCAGACTGATTATATTCTTTGCAGCCAAAGATGGAGAAGCTCTATACAGTCAGCAAAAACAAGACCAGGAGCTGACTGTGGCTCAGGTCATGAACTTCTTATTGCCAAATTCAGACTTAAATTGAAGAAAGTAGGGAAAGCCATGGGAGAAGGCAATGGCAACCCACTCCAGTACTCTTACCTGGGAAAATCCCATGGACGGAGGAACCTAGTAGGCTGCAGTCCATGGGGTTGAGAAGAGTCGGACACGACTGAGCGACTTCACTTTCACTTTTCACTTTCATGCACTGGAGAAGGAAATGGCAACCTACTCCAGTGTTCTTGCCTGGAGAATCCCAGGGATGGAGGAGCCTGGTGGGCTGCCATCTATGGGGTTGCACAGAGTCGGACACGCCTGAAGCGACTTAGCAGCAGCAGCAGCAGCAGCAGGGAAAACCACTAGACCATTCAGGTATGACCTAAATCAAATCCCCTACAATTACAGAGTGGAAGTGAGAAAGAGATTTAAGGGACTAGATCTGATAGACAGAATGCCTGATGAACTATGGACAGAGGTTCATGACACTTTATAGGGGTCAGGGAGCAAGACCAGTCCCAAGAAAAAGAAATGCAACAAAAGCAAAATGGTTGTCTGAGGAGGCCTTACAAATAGCTGTGAAAAGAAGAGAAGCAAAAAGCAAAGGAGAAAAGGAAAGATATACCCATTTGAATGCAGAGTTCCAAAGAATAGCAAGGAGAGACAAGAAAGCCTTCCTCAGTGATCAGTACAAAGAAATAGAGGAAAACAACAGAATGGGAAAGACTAGAGGTCTCTTCAAGAAAATTAGAGATACCAAAGGAAAATTTCATGCAAAGATGTGCTCAATAAAGGAGATAAATGGTATGGACCTAACAGAAGCAGAAGATATTAAGAAGAGGTGGCAAGAATACACAGAAGAACCATACAAAAAAGATCTTGATGACCCAGATAATCACGATGGTGTGATCACTCACCTAGAGCTGGACATCCTGGAATATGAAGTCAAGTGGGCCTTTTTATGAATAAAGCTAGTGGAGGTGATGGAATTCCAGTTGAGCTATTTCAAATTCTAAAAGATGATGCTGTGAAAATGCTGCCCTCAATATGCCAGCAAATTTGGAAAACTCAGCAGTGGCCACAGGACTGGAAAAGTTCAGTTTTCATTCCAATCCCAAAGAAGGGCAATGCCAAAGATTGCTCAAACTACCACATAATTGCACTCATCTGACACACTAGTAAAGTAATGCTCAAAATTCTCCAAGCCAGGCTTTAACAGTGTGTGAACCGTGAACTTTCAGATGTTCTAGCTGGTTTTAGAAAAGGAAGAGGAACCAGAGATCAAATTGCCAACATCCTCTGAATCATCGAAAAAGCAAGAGAGTTCCAGAAAAACATCTAGTTCTGCTTTATTAACTATGCCAAAGCCTTTGACTGTGTGGATCACAATAAACTGTGGAAAATTCTGAAATAGATGGGAATACCAGACCACCTGACCTGCCTCTTGAGAAATCTGTATGCAGGTCAGGAAGCAACAGTTAGAGCTGGACATAGAATAACAGACAGGTTCCAAATAGGAAAAGGAGTACATCAAGGCTGTATATTGTCACCGTACTTATTTAACTTATATGCAGAGTACTTAATGAGAAATGCTGGGCTGGATGAAGCACAAGCTGGAATCAAGATTGCCAGGAGAAATATCAATAACCTCAGATATGCAGATGACACCACCCTTATGGCAGAAAGTGAAGAAGAACTAAAGAGCCTCTTGATGAAAGTGAAAGAAGAATGAAAAAATTGGATGAGATGGTTGGATGGCATCACCGACTCAATGGTCATGAGTTTGAGTAAACTCCAGTAGTTGGTGATGGACAGGGAGGCCTGGCGTGCTGCAGTCCATGGGGTTGCAAAAGTCAGACCCGACTGAGCAACTGAACTGAACTGAACTTATACTATATTACCATTCAGGATGAAATAATGTATCTTCACTTCCAGACTTCATGGCCACCCTGTGGCTAAAGCTGATCCTTCCCTTCTTCATGCCCTCATATCAACGTCTTCTGTAAGCCTCTTCTGTAAGCATGGATGACCTAGGACTCAGCACACAGAGGCTCTTATTCATCTTTGTATCCCAACCACCCAATTCTGTGACTGACATAGATGACACATATCACTGAATACTTTTTGAATGAGTAAAATTTCAACATTTTTGGATCCTCGATGTATAAGGTAAGGACAATAGCCACCCTCTGAATCATTGATAGTGAATATCTCCAACATAAAAATCCCCTCCTGCAATCATGTTATCCCTGCTGTTCCAGGCAGGGAAGCAAAATGCTTGCCATGTGCCCTACTGATCTCATGCTGCATTTCCTGCACTTAGCAGTCATGTCTTCTTTGAACAAATATTCCCATTTTTGACAAAGGGAAAATTTAAGAAAATGGGTCTACTTTAATCAGTCATCATTATTTGATAACTTCAAAAAGAAAAATATTGATAGACAGTAAAATAAATAAAGGGATTCCCAAAAGGCTTGGTGTTAAAGAAATCACCTGCCCAATGCAGGAGATTGATCCCTGGCTTGGGAAGATCCCCTGGAGAAGGGGATGGCAACCCCTTGCCATCCAGTATTCTTGCCTGGGAAATCGCATGGACCGAGGAATCTGGTGTGCTACATACAGTCCATGGGGTCACAAAGAGTTGGACACAACAGACCACACAAGCACAAAATAAATAAAGCATTTCAAAATCAATGGCACATTTAAATATGAATGTTCATATTAATAAAAGCCAATTGAAACTTTATAAAGAGCTAGTTTCTAAACTGGGCTTCTTTGCTAGCTCAGTGGTAAAGAATCTGCCTGCCAATGCAGGAGATGCAGGTTTGGTCCCTGGGTTGGGAAGATCCCCTAAAGGAAGGCATGCAACCCACTTCAGTATTCTTGCCTGAAGAATCCCATGGACAGAGGAGCCTGGCAGGCTATGATCCATAGGGTCTTAAAGAGTTGGATACAACTGAAGTGACTTAGCATACACTCACCCCTCCCACCCACAGCAGATTTCACCTGGCTTATGATAAAAATCCCAAGTCAATCTCTTTGCAGCAAACTCTTCAATGAAATAGTTCTTAAAAATGACATTTGGGAGACTCAGAGAAGCATCGAGAACTGGAAGGAGACCATGGCAGGAAGAGGCCAAGGTACAAGGCAGGAAATATTCCTACCTACTCAATGGGAATGCATGATATCCAGGAGGTCCATGAAGAAAAGTCCCAGAGAAGCTAATTTGTACTACTCTAATCTAAACAAACTTTGGCATGAAAATATAGTGGACCATATTAATGTTCTAAATTAGCAGAGCACAGCAGACTGGGACAAATATGAGGTCAGCTTTCTTAACTTTTTGAGCCACAAACCACTTTAGCAGTCTGAGAAACCATGGACTCTTCTTACATTTATGCTTTTAAAAGTATAAAATAAAATTTATAGCATTACAAAACAAAACAAACTTTTATTAAAAAAAAAAAAATGACATTTGGCCAGGAAAATAAACACTTAACATGACAGTTTCATGACATAGTCTGTGATGTGGAAGACAGCCTCTGGCTAGTGATGATAACCACACTGCCAGATGGATGTTCTACAGTCTCACACTGACTGGTCTAATGAGGGAGCCATTTAGAGGAACTCTCTGCTTCAATAATGACTCATTGTCCTGGGAAACTTCCCTTTCTATGAGAATGAGCCCTGGAGTAGCTTGTAATTTCATGATCACTGACAATTCTGAAACTTTCAGAGACGCTTTGGATTTGTGGATCTGATTTTCAGGGAGTGCTGGAGTAGGGAGGTAATACCACTATCACTCACTGAAATCTAAAGTAAAATTATTGTCATCCAATAAATTCAAATTACTCTGTTTACCATTAATCCAACCTATAAAAGGCACCTTGCAAAGTGAGCCACAATAAGTATGTATTCATGGCACAATAGCACCCAAATCTAGGCACTTTCTCAAAGGAAGTTGTTAAATGAGAAGAGTGATTCAAAAAGAATTAAACACTTCCAAAATGGATGACTCAGTAACCAGTAAATATACATACTGTGGTGACTTCTTGAGTGTTTAGCCATAGGGAAAGTATTAGGTTTCAACTACATGTTTATATTTGCTATAAACAAATACCATAAACACATTATATTGTCAATTCTTTTTTAATCATTCTGTACTATAATATGGGTATGCTAATCTGTGGTCCGAAATAGGATTTAGATGGTCTGTGAACTCTCTGAAATTACATGCAAAAATATTGTGTAGTTGAGAATTAAAGTTGTTTCATTTTATCCCACATTACAATTTGGTTTTATGTAATAACATGGAATCAATAAAATTTTTCATTAACAGATTTTACAATGTTGTTGGTTATTACTTAATTACTAAGTTAATCTTTAATTTAGAATGCAATAAACTCCTATGGTATTTTAAAGTCTACAGTAGAAAGATAAAAAAACCATCATATTAAGCACCTTCAACCCTGGGTGCTATAGTACCATTATTATTGCTCTTGCTGTGGGACCCAGCGTCACTGCAAACCCATAAACAATCTTTTATTACTCGTACAAAATTTTAAAAGGCACCAAGATGTCCTTCCTTTTGGGAGGGAGGCAGTCTTGTGCTGGGGAGCATTGTTGGGCATAGGAAATGCAGACTAGATTTCAGTACCCTCTTTACCCATCTGGGTACTTCTGTGTAGTATACAAATCATACAACTGTACACAGCCCTGCTGGGACCCCAGTGAATGTGAAAATATGTTATGACCCTTCTCTACTTTCTCTACTTAAAATATCTGAACACAGACCAAGACATACTCTTACTAAAAAAATAAACAAAACTAATCAATTTTAAGATCCACATTATTTTAGCAATTTAACATCTCTGAAAATGAATTGTTTCTTACAGTACTATACCCAATCAGCCGCTCGATAAATTTTATATAATGAATACACTCACTAGGCAAAAAAGAGAAGTAAAATAATTCTAGCTCCTATTTATTATGTTTTTACTTAGAATAATATATTATTTCCTGCTTGAAATATGATACCCTGTAAATTATAGAGTGTTTTCCTTGTCCTCTGTTTTCAAATACTCCTTAGACTAAAATAATCCCTGCTCAATCCCACAGCACTTTGTTTATACTCTTCTTGTGGCCTTATTCCATTCTGCTTTGTGTTGTAATGTCTGCTGGTCTGCAAACTCCTGCTGGGCAGGGTCTGTGAACCTCTGCCTCTCTGCAGCAGAGAGGGCAAATAGAAGCAGTGTGGCCCTGGGAACCGACTGCCTGCAAGATCGTGAGTAAGTTATTCAGCCTCTCCAAGTCCTATTTCCTCACCTGTGAAGTGGAGACAATGACACTGAACATATGAGATTGGTCTGAAGGCTTGAAAACAAATGAAGCTGTGAATGACTGGCACCGACCATCACTGTTTTTTGGAGGCAGCATGAGTTTTGGGACTGGACAGATTCAAATCCCAGCTTGTCACTCAGGGTGTCCCCTGACTACAAGTCACTTCTCTAAGTTTCAGTTTCTAAGCATTGTGAATGTTAGATTTTTTTTTTCCCCCTGTCTCATTGACTGATGTCTTTACCTTCTAACGCAGAACCTAGCAGTTGCTGAATGGACCAACGAATGAATGAAAAAATGAAGGTAATTCCTTACAACACTATTGTAAAAATTACAAAGAATGTATATATAAAGTGCTAGTCATGGTTACAGTGCCTGGTAAATAGGCCACAATAACTGACTTCTGATTCTCAAAACAAATGGATATGAAAAATTGGACTAAAAATGCTCTGAGCAGGCTTTCCAGGTAGCTCAGTGGTAAAGAATCTGCCTGCCAACCCAGGAGACACCAGTTTGATCCCTGATCCAGGAAGATTCCACATGCCTCGGAGCAGCTAAGCCTGCGTGCCACAACTGTGGTGCCTGTCCTCCTGAGCCCAGGAACCATAGTACTGAAACCCCCAGGCTCTAAAGCACATGTTCCACAACAAGATAAGTCACAGCAATGAGTAGCCCCGCTTGTCACAACTAGAGAAAAGCCCGCGCACCAACGACGACCCAGAACAGCCAAAAATAAATAAATAAAATCATTTTTTAAAATGCTACGAGCAAAAAACAATGCTATGAACACCCACACCCATGTATTTATCATGTAGTTACAGGAAGAGGCAATAAGAGCATGTGGCTGTATGACAGGCCAATGACTAATACCTTCTACTATTAAACTAATCTCCAAAGCAACACTGATACTGGCAGCAAGAATCATGTGTTTAATAACTTTGTGGAGCACTGAGGATGTGGAAAACACCAAAATGGATAAAATATTTAGGAACAAATGCATCTATGTCAGCGAGAGAACATGGCCATGCTTGATTTCCAAGAATCTGAGATCATAGATGATGGGAATTTCCATGTCAAAAGGAAGTTCCAGGGGATTCCCTGGCAGTCCAGTGGTTGAGACTCCGCACTTCCACTGCAGAGGGCACAAGTTCAATCACTGGTTGGTGATATAAGATCCCACATGCTGTGCAGCGCAGGTTTCCTACCACTCCCGCCCCACCCGCCACCCGTCCTAAAAAAGAGAGATTCCAATAAGAGCATAATGAACAGAATCAGTCTTTTTTTCCAAATATTACTTTCATAACTGTGACCTTTCTGCTCCTACCTATTAATATTTTAGCAAAAGGAGGTAGCCTCAATGACTTGTCACAAATACAGATAGTATAGAAACATGAAGTATGGATGTCAGGACAAGGGCGTTTTCTACTGCCCTGGATACTACACTCCCATTAGTGGAAGATGAGGAATGGGTGGAGGACGGATAAATCAAAGCTGGGAGTCTAAAGATAAATGATTACACGTCATCTGTAACTTGGCTCCCAAGGTGATCTCACCTAAACATTCCAAATCAACACACATCATCCTTGTTCTCCAAGGTAGGAAAGCAGACTCCATAAGCCATATCAGAGTACTACTGATGAAAGAGGGAAAAGTCCAAGGCTGTTATGCTGAGTGATCAATCTGAATTTCCCATATCTATATATTGAGAGTTTTAATTCAAAATACAAAGTAGGACATAGAGTTAAAACGTTTTATGTCTTCATATAATCATTTCTAGGCAAAAGGGTCTAAGCAGTAACCTTGAGGCCTAGACTTGAGCTTCCGCGACTCCCTGTGTGCTTTTTAAGTCTTTGATGGGGGAGCAGGTTTCTGGCCACTGCAGGGAACACAGGGAGAAGCAGCAACACTGCTTGGAAGATACTGAGCAGAAAACTTCCTAGGTTCCTAGGACCGAGGATGCAGGAAGGAAAGAAGGGAGGGCAGAGAGAAGGTGGGAGGAAGAGAAGAAAGAACGACAAAAGAAAGAAACGAACCTAACAAGTTCCATCCATCTCAAGGAGTAACGATGTAAAACACTGAGTTGAAGGGGCTCTGAGAAATAGCCCTTCCACGCATCCTGGCCTCTGGGTGATGGGCGGGGAGCGGGGCTGGGGTTGGGCGGGGCGGCGGTGTCTATCAATTAGCTGAGAAACGTGGTGCTGACCTGTATGAAACAGGATGCTGGGAGAACCCTTGATTTCAGACATGGGGCATCCGGCTTCCAGTGCCCAGAGCCACTTCTGGGGGTACCAAGCTGCAAACAGATGAGACTTTGACCTGAGTCTTTGACACTCTCCTTGCTCCCTTTATATAAAATACCTTCTAGTTTTCTCCTGTCATTTGGGCAGTCCCCATTGGAAGAGACAGGAAGTGGAATGAAAGGCAGCTAGGAGTGAGTGGGTGTGTGGAAGGGAGGTGGGAAATGGCCCCATTCCTGGACATGGGTTCAGCAGGGTTTAGTCTGGGCAAGCCAGAGGTCAGAGACCTTGCTAGTCTTCCAAGGCCAATAAGGTCAGAGCTCATGCCACGTTTAACAAAAAGGAAGCTTATCTTTTACCAGATTCTTCTTCCAGCTACCTCTAAGAATCCTTGAGGACTAGTTGCCTGCTCCCAACCTCTGCACCGGCCACTGTCTGTTCTCAGGGAGCAGCAGGAAGCCAGGCTCAGCTCTCAGCAGGTCATCTCTCCCGTCTCATAACTACCTTCCTAGGCTGCTACCAGACTTCATTTCCTGCTTAATTTACTCCAACCATCCATGCACAAAGCCTCAAAGATAAGAAGGCTAGGGCTATAGAAGAGAATCACAATATAACAAACAATATTTTCCCAAAAAAGAATTGGGCTGCCAAGTCGGGCAGCCCTAGGTCGCATCCATTCTATGTCACTTAGAATCAGAATCTTTTGTTTTCTTTGGTTCAAAATTCCTATTGTGGAATTACGATGGACAGACCCAAATCTCTCTGTCTAAGAGAAGGCCCTTGACCTCTGCAGGTGCTGTCAGCTGTATCACACCTTCAATTTGTATCTGCCAACATGTAACAGAGAGAGAGAGAAGTAGTGTGAGGATGCTGAGAAGGAGGGGATGAGAAAAATTCAGTATGTAACATCAGCACTGGGCTTCCAAGCTCAGAACTGTCTCCTAATATTAACATTCTAGCTTTATTTTATTTATGGAACAACATTTCTCCATAATAAGTTATCTCCTTACAAGAAAAACTGAAGGACTATCAGTGGGGATTTGAACCAAGCTGCAATTTTTGTAACATGAGGCCATAGAGTATGTTCTTTTAAGGAAGATGCTAGGCCTGCCTTATCTCTGAAGAAAAAAAAAAAAAAACACAATGAGACTGCCCTGTGTACTGAGATTGCTAAGATAATAAATCGATATTATAAGGCCCATTTTAATGTGTCTGAGTGAGAATCTGTTGAAACAGAAGGGACATTATGGGGAAAAGTCTTAGGGAGTGAAATTAGATTTTTCATACCTGGAGTAGAAGCTGCTCAGATAGCAGAAAAATCCTGCAAAGCCATTCATCGGGTGGCAATGCAGCAAAAAAACACAACTCTTCTTTCAGGGGAGAGGATGGTCCAGGACAGCTCAGCTCTGTGACTGCAGTTGACAGGATGTCAAGTTCCAGATATTAGAACTACTGAATAACTAACATTCAAGGCCTTATAGCCCAGAATGAACATTCTAAAGTACAAATTGTCTTTGACTTAATATTATAAAAAATCAGCATTTTAAAGTGTCATCACATGTTGGCTGTATACCAGGGCCATAATATACAGCGATGTCTGCTTACACCAGAGGCTTTCTGTGGGTATGAGACATTCCCAACACCAGTCACCACTGAAGAGCCAAGTCAGATTACACACATATTTAAGGTAGAGAAGCTACAACTGGTATAAACATAAAGCAAGAAGATTGCTAGGAAATAAAGTTCAACAGAATACAGTTGGCCCTTGAACAATGGGACTGAACTGTGTGGGTCTACTGATACAGGATAGTTTTCAGTAGTAAACACTAGAGTACCACACTGTCAGTGGTTGGTTGAATATGCAGATGCTGAGAAGCTGAGGACAGGGAGAACTGACCGTAAGTTATATATGGATTAACCCCCATGTTGTTCAAGGGCCAACTGTAATTGCAACTAAAGCAGCTCTACGGTAGGTAGGTCATAAAGGGCCAAAGCACCTTTGGCAGACAGGGATGTTTGAAACTATAAACATGTGGAGAGCATTTCAGAGAGAGGAGGCAAAGGGTAGCCTCAAGATAAAAAGTGTCAAGTTGGCAAAAGGCTGTTGACAAGATGACAAAAGCTTTTGAGGAGAAGAATGATACGATGTCAATGGTTTCCTTAGGGTGATAACTTAGAAAGAACTTCAGAGTGAAACCAGGTTTCGTTTTTGTTTGTTTTGTTTTTCTTGAAAGAGGAATACCTGTGCTCATAAAAATGCTGGAGAAGAATTAAAACTAGTGATTTAAGCTTTGGTAAATCAAGACTCTGTTCCTGAAAATGAAGGAAGGGGGAGAGGACAGTACAGAGGCCTTGATATTGAAGTGGAGAGGAGGTGGGTCGGGGAGGTGACACTTCCCACCAGCTCTCCAATGTGTCCTGCCCTAAAGCCCCAAGATCCAAAGTTACTCATCCCTAATCCTACCCCACCACACCTCCCCTTAACATGCTCCCTGCAACCCATTCCTCCCCATTTCCTACTCTGCTAAGGGAATGGATCAGCAAAGGCTTTCAGGGACATTCAGCCTCCTGTTCTTGTCTTTCATTCATTTAGTTATACATTCTTAATTCCATTTATAAAGATCATTTTCTATGTTCCTAGGGATGTAAGGCAAGCAAGACAAAATCCCTGACTTCACAGAGCTTGATTTTGAAGGAAAACACGTACATTTCAACAATAACCTTCTGAAGACAATGCCCAGCATCTACAGCCTGACCCAGTTACTTGAAGAGTGAAATTTCCAGGGAGGGTAGGAGGCCGAGTGACAGTATGAGAGATGCCTCATACTCACATACTCAATGTGACATCATTCACATGTCACACTGAGTATGAGAGATGCCTCATACTCACATACTCAATGTGACATCATTCACATGTCACACTGAATATACATCAGTCCCTTGGTGGCTGGAAGAATACCGATTATCTAGGTAATAAGTCCACGGAACGCATACATGAAAAGCAAAGATGACAAAACTTGTCCATCTTGAAGACATGTTAGAAGGTAAACAAACCTCTAAGGGAGGACATTATGTGCCCATAAAGGGGCAGTGGTTTTCCCACCCTGATTTTCCACCAGTAGCATATGCTTCCCTCCCTCTATCCTTCTCTTCTCATCACATTCCTGGTCTGCTATGTGCTTTTCATTTTCTCCATGCTCTCCCGCCCAGGATCACCTTCTGATTTGTGTTTAAGCTCAATAAACCATTTCTAATCTCTGCCAGGCGGTAGAGGGTACAGGTGAAGAGCATAGACTTATGTGAAAAGGCTTAAGTAGGACTCTCAGTCCTTGAGCAATGAACATCTCTAAGCCTCAGCTTTCTTGTCTGCAAATGCAAATAATAACACCTACCTTGTGGCCTGCTTCTGAGAATTAAAAGCGATGTTCCTGTCAAGTCTTCATGAAATGTCAGCACCTGGCAATCACCAATGAATGACAACGAATCAATTGTCATTTATGACAATAAATCACCTATAAATAGGTGACAATGTGACCAGATAAAGCAGCTGATGTCAGCCCACCCAAAGCCTGACCAGTTTGGGCTATTGAGTGAAGTTTAAAAATAAAAGAATAAAAGAGCATTAAACATCAGGATGAATTACACAGCCCTTCTGGATCAGCCTTCTACTACATTTACCTAGAATGAACCAGAGGCCAGAAGGAGAATAGTCCAGTTTTAACAGCAGTCAGCCTTGGGCCTCTGGGATTGGCCTTAATAATAGTAATAATAGGAAATGCTGAGTCATCCAGCCCCCAGGGTGAGGTGGGAACTGAAATTCTCTATGGCAGGCCTCCCTTCCAGAGCCTACTCATCCACTCTGATCTCCTGACCCACTTGCCGCTGACCTTTTCTTTGTCTCAGGCCTATTTATGTTCTCATCTCTTGCCCACTGATCCAACTGGTTATTTTCCTTCCATGGGCATGAACCTCCCAACCTCAGTTCTTGAGCCACAGCCAAATGAGCAGGTGCTCTTACCTGGGAATTTCCACCCGCTAATCAGGGGAGGCTCTGGGCAGAGGAAGGTGCTAACTTTCTTCCTGGGAACATTGCTCAGATTCTTCTTTTAAAAGGGCTGAATGGGGGAAGGGGGGAACAAATTAAAAAACTTGCTCATAGTGGAAACGGATGAAAGTGAAGGAAAGGGAAAAAATTAGATGTGTTTTGCAGAAGATAGATCAGTGCAACTACTCATCTATTTCTATGATGAATTTCCTAATCCGATCTGTGCAGTCTGAGGGTGCTGCCAGAGTTATGGAGGTGGCTTGTCATCTCTTCTCTGTTATAAATTCTCCCATAATAAATATCAGTGTTGGTAACTAATTGACCTGTGCTTTATGCAGTAGGACCATGAGATGAATGGTTGGTTCTGATTTTCAGGCTGCAAACCCCTGAGACAGGCTGCAGATGCCCAGAGTTAGCGAGCTGGTCAACACCCTATTAAAATAGAGCCACACCGGAAATGCATTTCAGCATCTTCACTAACCGGAGAACCTGTGTTGACAAAAATACTTGCCCCTTGAAGTTCTGAGTGTACAGCTGCCAGCCCCATGCTCCCTTCTAAGCCCTCACTTCCTATTTCCTCAGTTGTGAAATGTGGAGTGGTTAGAAGTCTCATGCACAAGGTCTGAATGGTCACAAAGGCCTTCTCTGTGCCCCTCTTGCAACCCTGACCACAGCCCCTGCAAGTGACAGCAGGTGGGAGTGGCCGGCAGTCCAAGGAGCAGCAGCCACCAATTCAGCCACTTCCTTCCCTCTTGGGTTCCAATCTCTGATAAGCGGCCTCAGCCACCTCCCCCCAAACCCGGTGATGCAAACACAGCCATCTGGCTGTGCGGACATGCACAACCTGGCCGTGACATCTTCTCCATACTGACCACCAAGCGTGGCTGTAGCATGGGTGAGGGCTTCCAGCCTGGCTGCTCCATGCATGACCCTCCAGAAGGGCCATTGAAGAGGATCCCTTTCCAGCAGAGAGAGAGGGTGCAGCTCTCCACAGGAGACATGCACCCCCACTCTACTCTCTGGCTCATGTCAGCCACTGTTAGCCAGCACTTAAAAAGACTTACAGGCTTCCCTAGTGGCTCAGTGGTAAAGAATCTGCCTGCCGATGCAGGTGACACGGGTTTGATCCCTGGTCCAGAATGATCCCACATGCCGTGGGGCAACTATGCCCGTGAGCCACAACTACTGAACCTGTGCTCTAAAGCTCAGAAGCTGCAACTACTGAGCCTGTGCCACACCTGAAGTCCATGCTCCCTAGAGGCTATGCTCCACAACAAGAGAAGCCACTGCAATGAGAAGCCTGCACATCACAACTAGAGAACAGCCCCCATTTGCCTCAACTAGAGAAAAGCCTGCAGAACAATGAAGACCCAGCACAGCCATAAATAAAGAAATATTATTTTGGTGCAAAAGTAATCATGGTTTTGCATTGTTGAACTTTGCTGTTTGCTATGAGAATACATTCTTAAATAAATGTGGTTATGTTATACATTATCATTTTAATGCACATTTCTTACTTTATGGTTTTTTGGTTTTATTTTTCTTTTTTTGCTGATGACTTGTTACTTTCTGTTTATTTTATATTTATTTAGACTAGGGAAATCAGTTCAGTTCAGTCTCTCAGTCGTGTCTGACTCTTTGTGACCCCATGGACTGCAGTATGGCAGGCTTTCCTGTCCATCACCAACTCTTGGAGCTTACTCTAACTCATGTCCATCGAGTCGGTGATACCATCCAGCCATCTCATCCTCTGTCATCCCCTTCTCCTCCCGCCTTCAATCTTTCCTAACATCAGGGTCTTCTCCAGTCAGTTCTTCGCATCAGGTGGTCAGAATATTGGAGTTTCAGCTTCAGCATCAGTCCTTCCAATGAATAGGAAATGACAAAAAGCAAATTTGAGCAATTTTCTTATTCTAGCTCAAAATGAATCATAAAGCAGCAGAGACAACTTACAACATCAACGTATTTGGCTCAGGAACTGTGAGCAAAAGTATAGTGCAGTGGTGGTTCAAGAAGTTTTGCAAAGGAGACAAGAGCCTTGAAAATGAGGAGCGCAGTGGCTGGCCATCGGAAGTTGACAATAGAGAGGATCATTGAAGCTGATTCTGTTTAAAAACTATGATTCTGTTAAAACTATATGAAAAGTCGCTGAAGAACTCCACGTTGACCATTCTATGGTCCTTCGGCATTTGGAGCAAGTGGCAAAGGTGAAAAGGCTTGATAAGTGGGTGCCTCAGGAGCTGACTGAAAAAAAAAATCATCTTTGTGAAGTGTCATCTTCTCTTACAACAACAAACCATTTCTCAATCGATTGTGACTTGTGGCAAAAAGCAATGACCAGCTAAGTGGCTGGACCAAGAAGAAGCTCCAAAGCACTTCCAAAGCCAAATTTGTACCAAAAAAACCGTCATGGTCCCTGTTTGGTGGTCTGCTGCCTGTCTGATCCACTACAGCTTTCTGAATCCCAGCAAAACCATTGCATCTGAGAAGCATGCTCAGCAGAAGGCACTGAGAACTGCAAGGCCTGCAGCTGGCACTGGTCAATAGAAAGGGCCTAGTTCTTCCCCACGACGTGAGTGATCGCACATCGCATGACCAATGCTTCAAGAGTTGAACGAACTGGGCTACAAAGTTTTGCCTCATCTGCCATATTCACCCAAGCTCTTGCCAACTGACTACCACTTCTTCAAACATTTTGACAACTTTTTTCAGGGAAAATGCTTCCACAATCAGAAGGAGGCACAAAATGCTTTCCGAGAGTTTATCAAATCCCAAAGCATAGATTTTTACACTACAGGAATAAGCAAACTTATTTCTCATTGGCAAAAATGTGTTCATTGTATTGGTTCCTATTTTGATTAATATAGATGTGTTTCAGCCTAGTTAAAATGATTTAAAATTCACAGCCTGAAACTGCAATTACATTTGCACCAACCTAGTAAAGACTTGTCATCTGCTCACTAGGTCCTAAAAGTTCTGATTTACTCCAACACTTGTGCCAAAGATCAAGTCCTCAGTTTTCATTCTTATTCACATTTGTTTGTAGGCTGATTTTTCTTCGGGTCCTGGTCGGTGTGTTCATATCAATTCTTTTGGTTGTTAATGAAATGAACCAACATGAACTCATCTAGTTAGCTGGATTTTTTTGTTGTGAGTTATTACTTAATGAGAAATGGGACGGAATCATGGAAAGAGAAAAAAAAATTTAACTGTTAAAGGTTACAAAAATGATCATTTTATTAACATTTTCTGATTATAAAACTGCTATATAATCATTTTATAAGATATGGCAAGCCCAGGAAAGTTTAAATCACCAAGATAAAAAGCACAATAATCTCAACTTCCCACAGTAATAACTGTCCACACTTTGATATACCGATATTTCCTTCCAATCCCTTTTCCCTACAGTCTTTAGTGGGACCAGGAGGCCTGTTTTTATTAACAACGCTCTTCAGCCAAGAACAGGCGCTGTGCTAGGAAACTGACATAAATATTTGCTTGCTTTCCAGCAACTTGGAAACATAGGTGTTGCTGAAATTGTGGAAACTGAGCCCCAAGAAGATAAATTAGTTCAAGTTAGTTCAAATCACTCCCAGAGCAAAATTTTCTAAGAAGTGGACTCCAAACTGAAGCCTGCTAGTGAATTTTACAGAGAGAATGAAATGATGAGAGGAATGTGGGAAGGTTGATGCTATTCTTAGTGAGAGTTCAATCTATCCAGTTTATTATGGAATTTGATCTACTGAAAGAAATTTCTTCATTTGTATATAGCCATTTTAAAAAGAGACACTTTATTTCTAAACCCCAAACATTCACTGCTGGTCATTATAAGAAAGACCAGAAAGAAATAACTAGAAAGAAATGGAGACATACTTCTGAAATATCTGCAAAGCAGCTCAGCTGGAAGTTTGTACACAAAAGGAGAAAGAGTAAATCGTTAGCAGTTTGGGCCACAGTCAACACAGCATGAAGCTGGGCAATGTCTTGACTGCTAGGGACTGCCAGCTGCAGATAAAGTCCCAGTGATGGGGTCCCGGGTTATTGGCCAGACATGAATAACAGCAATGAGGACAGAAATGTAATTGGAAGTTCTGCTAAAATCATCTGGGCTCAGACAAAAATATATATTTAGCAATTCCTGTACTAGCCCACTACTAGCTTTGGAGCATTAAAGGAAGAACATACAAGAAAGGCTTCTCTCATTTGCAGCAGCATGAATGGACCTAGAGATTATCTCATTAAGTGAAGTCATACAGAGAAAGACAAATATCATATGATATCACTAATATGTGCAATATTAAAAAATTATTTAAATGAACTTATTTACAAAACAGAAATAGACTCACAGATGTAGAAAACAAACTTGTGGTTTCCAAAGGGGATAGCTGGGGGCTGGGGAATAAATTAGGAGTTTTGGGTTAATATATACATACTACTATATATAAAACAGAAGGAAAATAAGGAACTACTGTATAGCAAAAGAAATTATATTCAACATCTTATCCTATAATGGAAAAGAATCTGAAAAAATACATATACATAAAGAATACATACATAGACACACACAAACTGAATCACTTTGCTGTATACTTGAAACTAACACAACATTGTAAATTAACTACACTTCATTTATCTATGCTTTTATTTTTAAACTTTTTTAATTCTTTGTCTTTAAAAAGTTGGAATATAGTTGATTTACAATGTTATCTTAGTTCCAGATGTACAGCAAAGTGAGTCAGTGATACATATACATATATCCGCTCTTTTTTAGATTCTTTTCCCATATAGGCCATTTCACAGTACTGCTAGAGTTCCCTGTGCTATACATTAGGTCCTTATTAAACTTCAAATTTTTAAAAAAAAGACTAAATAAAAGAGAGAGAGAGAGAAATGGCTTCATTGCCCACAAGGAGCTTAATTCGTTCAACAAATATTTATTGAGTTCTTACTATATGCCAGACACTGTGTGAGCTGTTCGGATTATCAGTGAACAAAACAAAGACCAACCCCCACCCAATGGAGCTGACTATTCAGTAGGAAAAGACAGACCACAGAAAGCAACCAGTAAACTGAGGCAAGCTATATAAATTCCACAGTTTTCAATGGTTAGAGTAAGAAGAGGAAGCCTTACCAGGAAAGCTCACAAGTCAACGGTCAACAAGGAAACATACCTGGTCCTTCAATCAGTTATTCACACAAAATTCATTTATTTTCAATGTTAGGGTTGCTTTTATTTTTCTCTTTCATTTTATTATTAGTTTTAAAATTTGTAAGCTGTTTCCGCTGTTTACTATATTTAGAGAAGTGTAACCTCCTCCTCAAGAGGCAGGTCAGGTGGTCTGGTATTCTCATCTCTTTCAGGATTTTCCACAGTTTATTGTGATCCACACAGTCAAAGGCTTTGGGATAGTATGTATGGATGTGAGAGTTGGACTGTGAAGAAAGCTGAGCACTGAAGAATTGATGCTTTTGAACTGTGGTGTTGGAGAAGACTCTTGAGAATCCCTTGGACTGCAAGGAGATCCAACCAGTCCATCCTAAAGGAGATCAGTCCTGGGTGTTCATTGGAAGGACTGATGCTGAAGCTGAAACTCCAATACTTTGGCCACCTCATGAGAAGAGTTGACTCACTGGAAAAGACCCTGATGCTGGAAGAGATTGAGGGCAGGAGGAGAAGGGGACAACAGAGGATGAGATGGCTGGATGGCATCACCGACTTGATGGGCATGAGTCTGAGTAAACTCCGGGAGTTGGTGATGGACAGGGAGGCCTGGCGTGCTGCAGTCCGTGGGGTCATTAAGAATTGGACACGACTGAGCGACTGAACTGAACTGAACCTCCTCCTCTGTCTTCTTGGTCCCTTTCTCCTGCTCCTTCTAGGAAATCATATTTACTAACTTTTTTTGAGAGCCAGCTACTGTTTTCATTTCTTTCTTATCTACTAATTTTTTATTTATTCCATGACCTTTGTTTTGGGCAAAAATAAGCAAATATTTTTATTTCCTTATACAAAAGGTAGGGCTCTGTACCTGTTATTTACTTATCTAATCTTGGTTCTGAATCTTGCAAAAGCAAGCTCCTAAAAAGGGAGCCATTTTTTCTTTTCTAATAGCTTTTCTATTTTTTATGTAACAAGTTCCCTTTTGATGGATATTTGGATTGTTTATAATCTTTTGCAATTATAAACAATGTCAGAATGAATAACTCCCTGCACATAGTCATGAATTTATAGAGAATCTTAAAAATAGAACTGCTAAGTCAATAGACAAATGCATGTGCAGCTGTATTAGCTAAGTCCAAATTACTTTCCATAGAGGCTGGACCATTTTGAACTCCCAACAATTATGAGAATGCCTGTTTCTCCACAGCCTCACCCACAGAGAGTACTATCAAATGTTTTGAATTTTGCCAGTCAGATAGGTGAGCATTTGTTATTTTAAAACAGTTATAATTCAATTTTCTCTTAATAGAAGTAAGATTGAGCAGCTGTTTAGATACATAAGGGACATTTTTCTGTTTTGTTCTGTTTTCCTTTTTTTTTATTGTTTTTTTGTTTTTTGTTTGTTTTCCTTTTTTGAACAGACTATTCATATCTTTTGTCCATTCTGCTTTCTTTTTTTTTTTTTTTTTTTTTTCAGAATTTTCCTGGGTATTCTTGTTTGGAATCAGCTTTTCTGATTCCAGTGGTGGGGGGGAAGGTCACTTTTAACACAGTCATCATAAACGCTCATATTAGCTTGAGGAGAACCAGCATCTGGCACTGTGCTGTTGGATCCAAGAACGTGGTGTCTCCATGTCTGTTCAACTCTACTTCTGTCCTTCACAGGAGAGCTTTGAAGTTTTCCTCCTATCTGTTTTGCACATTTCTTTGTACTCATTTGGCAAAACCACAACAGGATGCAGCTGAACTGAACGTGGTTGGAGAAAAGCCCATGATCATACTGACTGGTCTTAATTTACATTTATTACCACAAACCTCAAGTGGTACCTTAGTGCTCATAGGCAGTCACACTGCCCTGTCTTTCAGCCTCCTGCTCCCCTAGACAGCTATTCACACTCTCTCTTCCTCTCCTCCCCTATTCTCACTCAGCTCACCGAGAAAACCACACACAATAAAAAAGAAGAAATCAAGAGAGAACTTCTGCAGCTTTCCAATAGGAAAATAATGCCAGCCACCCAAATTCAAATCTACTCACATACCCTCCTGCTGGGGGTGGAAAAAAATACAGATCAATACAGAGAGAGAAAAGCTTGTATCTTCAGAATAACTAGGAGACAGAATAATGCAAATTTTAATTTAGATGTAAATAAGAAAGTAGAAATCCAGAGTAGCAGTCACTTAGAGTTTACTCCAGAACATCAGACTTGTGAGAACTGGGTAGAAGAGAAGAGAGAGCAGCAGGGTAGCAGAACCTAAATAACATCAGCTGGGGTTCACCACCAGCAGGAGAGAGGGGGGAACCAGGTCTAAGACGGTGAGCTGGTTCACGCTCCTCCACTGAGCTCTCCAGGGAAGGGCTGATCTTACCCAAGTGTGTGTGGTCCATCTTGACCACTGCAGGGAGACTGGGGGATGCCCAGGAAGGCAGGTCACAGCCAGAATGAGGGTTCCTGCATCACTCCAGGAAAGTCTAGGGCATGCGTGAAGGCTTGATTTCCATGACTGAGGCCTCTTCTAAATTCAGTTGATGGGGGTGAAGGCCTGGAGAACTGACAGTCACACTGGGAAAACAAGACAAACACCAAGCAATTAATAACCAAGACAGAATGATACAGCTTATATTTACACACTGATATATCTGTTAAATTATGCAGTAGAGACAAGTCAGGAGTAGTACAGTATACAATAAGGTGCTAATCAAAGGAGGCAGGGGTAAATACAAAAGATGGTTGAGAATGGACATGTGTCCTGAGCTGGAACCATCAGGGCATGGGTATCTTGATGAGAAATGGAGCCTCAAGGTAGATTCTTACCTCTGGCAAAAGATTAAGGAGACTTTTACCAAATGGACTTAAAAATGAACAGGTCAGAGGGTGTACATTGGTGATCATAAGGTAGCTGATGGACGTGTTTCCATAAAAAGGTCTCAATTTAACCAGCAGAGGGCAAGAGAACACCGAAATTGTTCCAGAATTTATGGTTTTATAAATGTACGGAATTGAAGGACTGTAGATAGGTGTGTCTTTGCAAAAGCAAACAACAAAAATAATCACAAATGTAGCCGTTTTGAAAAATAATATATTTAAAAACTGCATGTCTAAAGCAGATAGATTACTGTTTCAACAAATTCTTGCTGTTTTAAAATTGAAAATCACACTTTCTTTAAATGGTACATGCATTTCTTTATAGATCCTTACATGCTTGACAAAATTTGAGAATATGTCTGAATAATATGACCTAACATTTTGAGAAACACTCTTGTTTGAAGATCCCATAAAGGCTCTAAAATTTCAATAATCATACATAGCAGTATTTATTTATTTATTTATTTTGCTTTTGTTTTTTCATTTATTTTTATTAGTTGGAGGCTAATTACTTTACAATATTGTAGTGGTTTTGGCCATACACTGACATGAATCAGCCATGGATTTACATGTATTCCCCATCCCAATCTCCCCTCCCACCTCCCTCCCCATCCCATCCCTCTGGGTCATCCCAGTGCACCAGCCCTGAGCACCTGTCTCATGCATCCAACCTGGGCTGGTGATCTGTTTCAGCCTTGATAGTATACTTGTGCCTCACTTCTGTGCACATAGCAGTGATTAATATGATAAGTCTCAGAAACAGATATCTCTGAAGAACTTAATACTATTGTAAATGCAGCATGTTTGGTAAAATGGGCTAACAAATGTCAAAATGTTAAATGGGTTTTTTTTTTTTTAAAACAAACCTGTTTAATCTACCAGCTAAGTAAAAACGGAGGCAGAACTAGTGAGAACGGCCCTTTCTAGTAGATAGAGAGCAAGAACAGGCTTGAACCTCAGCAAACTCTTGAGGCCACCGGCTACATGTCTGCTCCCTCCAGGGTCTATCAGCTCTTCTCATGCTGCAAAAACAATCTTTGCTCCTCAAATGAAGTTTCAAACCCACAGACTCCAGACCCACATAAAGAAATTGAAGCAAAGTTCCTCCAGGTGTTTAAAATGTGCCAATGTGCCATTCACACAGTTAATTTGAGAATGGCAGGAGAGTATAAAATCCCCCAGACTGGAAGCCTAGAAACCAGGGTTCTGGCTCTAAGGTGGAGATTAACTGGGTAAACCACCGAACCTCTCTGGTCCACATAGTTTTTCATCTATGAAAGGAAAGTATAAGAGCAGGTGATCTCAAAGATCCCAACCAACTCATAGATCCTAAAATACTATTCATTTTGTCCCTGCCTTCTGTTTCCCCATCTCAGTTAACATGTGAGCTAACAAAAGTGTAAGATACTAGTCTCTGTACAGGAAAATGTGTAATTTAAGAAAAGACTCGTGAAGACAAGACCCTGAGAAAATAAATCTCTACCAATAGACTTCCAAACCTGAAAGCAGGATGTAAGGGCATTCATTTTATTTAATTTCATATGCTGAGTGGAGGATTTTGGTGCTGTTCAAACCACATTTTTGAAGTCAGCTTCAGCTTGGATATACAGCCTGCTTTTACACATCCCTGAGTCTTACTGAACCATGATCCCTGGGGGTTCCTAGGTCATGAACAATCCATGTAGCAACGAAGACAATTAACAGAAGGTAGGTCAGCTAGTTACAATACTCCTGTAGGCTGTGGAGTAAGGAAGCATTATTTCCTGCCCAGACTTTAGACCATCTGTACTGGCTGAAACATACTCAGCACTAATGAACAGAAGAGTCAACCAGAGGAGCTTAAACCATAAGGAACAAGAAGTTCAGAGCTGCTTTTTCAGAGCTACTTTTCGAGGGTGGTTGGCAGCTCAGTGGTTTCATCCAGAGAATTAAAACCTGCTTGTCTCCAGATGTCTGCCAGGTCCCAGGCAGCCCAGCCTCACATACCAGCCCTATAAGCAGGGAGGGATGAAGGGCAAATGTAGCTTTCTTCTCCTGCATCTCTTGTTTCTTCTCAGGGAGGAAAAACACTCCCCCCCACCCTTGACTTGCTCTTATATTTCATTGGCTAGGACCAGATCACATTTATTTCTAGCAGTTCTAGAGGCTGGGAAGTCTAAGATCAAAGTACCAACTGAATGAGAAATCCTCAACAAAATACTAACAAACCAGATTCAACAGCATTATAAAAGGATCATACACCATGATCAAGTGTGGCTTATCACTAGGATGCAATGATGAATCAACAATTACAAATCAATAAATGTGCTACATCACATTAACAGAATAAAGGAGAAAAATCACGTGATCATTTAAATCAATGCAGAAAGAACATTTTAAAAGAATTTCTATTTTATATTGGAATATAGTTGATTTGTGGATTTTTACATGGCTCAGTGGTAAAGAACCTGCCTGTCAATGCAGGAGACCTGGGTTTGATCCCTTCATTTGGAAGATCACCAGAACAGAATGGCTACCCACTCCAGTATTGTTGCCGGGAAAACCCCATAGACAGAGGGGCCTGGAAGGCTATATAGTCCAAGGAGTTGAAAAGAGTCAGACACGACTGAGCATACATGCATGAAACAAACAGCTGATTTACAATATGGGTGAGAGCAGTTGTTTCATAAAGGCACTAACCCCATTCACGAGGGCAGTGCCTTCATGAGCTAATCATTTGCCAGTGACTCTACTCCAAATACCATCACACTAGGGATTAGGGCTTCAACATATGAATCTGGGGAAATAGAAGCATTCAGTGCCCAGCAGAGGAGTTTTAACATATTTTGTTTTCTGCTCTACTACTTAGCTTACTGGGTTTTTCTTGTCCTTTGGCTGAAATAAAAGTCTCTGTGTTGAATAAGCAGCCAGACTATTCCCAGGGAAGTGACTAGAGACACTTCCTTGGGAAGATTTTCTTGGCAGACAAGCAAAATGCATCCTGTGTGTTTCCGCAGCAGCCCAACAGAGAGCAGCACTGCGCCGCTCACTCCCTCCTGGGGGTGGGACCGCACCAGTTGTCAAATTAATTTCTTTCTTCTTTCTGAAACGCATAACACAGTTCATTCTGGCTCCTATCTATTCAAGAGTTTAGAGCCAGAACCTTAGACAAAGGGATTTTAATTGCATGCTGATAAAACATCAAAACTATTGTGCATAAAGTAACTGTGCAGTTTTAAAAAATAATGCCTTCAGGATTACAAGAGAGATTTGCCCCTGTGAGTGAAATCCCATTTATAAGCCATCAAAAAATCTGTAACCTTCAAGCAAATTCTTTGCTGTAAGCCATGAGACTGTGTCTTTCTACCTTTCAAACTGCACAGTAACACAGTACACTAAAAAGAGTGGTCGGCAAATTTGGTTAACCTGTTTTTAACTTGAAAGGGTGCTTTTTACCTCCCTGTGAAAGCCTTAATGATGAGTAAGGGTCATTGTTTGGGAAAGTTGCTTATTTCACAGAAAACAGCTAGTGTGCCTCATGTTAAACCATGAGGAGTGTATCAGAAGGTCACCTTCTCTAACCATCTTTATTTAAAAGGAAACACCCAAAGACAGCAAGGATGTGGCGTGACCTTCACGGTCATCCAAATGAGATAAAGAAGTATTCTAGGTTAAGGCAGAGATATTCAATCAAAGCATGGTACTGCCACTGGTACCTAGAATAGTCAAGATGGGCTAAAGGGTTTATAGGACAATTGATGAGACCATTGCTAATACCTAGAAACACAGAATCATCTCCCCAAAGGGAAGTTTTTGTTTCTGTTTGGGTAAGACACTTTCTATCAGGGAGTGATTAATGAGAGGAAAAATATAAAAGGTCTTACCTATTTGTCACTATCCTTAGTATTTAAGCCATAAGGCAAACAAGAGTATATATATATACACAAAAGTACCTATTTCTATTTGAGGTGAGGAAGTGCCCTTCAGTCACCTAGCTTACTTTTTAGTCCAACTGACTCTTTTTTATTTCAACAAAAGAGTTCATATACATTTTGGCTCTGAAAACCCTAACAAGTCTGAAGTTACAAAACAAACAAACAAAAAAACCCCCACAAATACCCCTGCATTCTCATTATCAAATCACAAGCCTTTTAGCAGCTGGAATTCTTTGACTTGCAGCCCTTGAAAACCTCTAACTCTTCTGTTAGATTCTCCAGGGTACGCAGACATTGCCTCATTATTTTGGTTAATGGTGATTGCAAATGAACCCCTAGGTCACATAAGTATGCTCACCACTGCTTTACGGAAACCATGTGGCATGTCCTCATGTAGCTAATGACATTCCCCACATGCATGTGTGTATTCCTAAGCTTGTCAGAGGTTGTAGCTGAGCAACAACTCCATTGAAGTTGTAACTGTCAACGCAAGATAAATGTTCAAATAGACTTGTCTACTGAAGTTTAGCATACTTGCAGAAAATTACAAAAATATTAAGAGTATAGGTCAATGAAAAATTACTATTGGGAGGAGAAATACATTAGTAAGAGTTTGGGATTAACACACACACACTACTACATAAATAATAGATAAACAACAAGAACCTAGTGTATAGCATAGGGAACTCTACTCAATATTCTATAATAACCTTTACAGGAAAAGAATCTGAAAAGGAATGGATATATAAAAATATACATTATAAATGAATCACTTTATCATACACCTGAAACTTATACAGCATTGTAAATCAACTATACTCCAATAACAAGGGGGGGAGGTTGGTATAAATGTGATTTTGGTGAAGAGGGTATGTGCAACCAAGCATGCATCTTGGTAGAGTGTTGCTACTAGTCAATGAGAAACAGATTTCTTTTGAATGCTTTAGTGCTTTTCTAAGTATAAGAAGATGCAAGAATCCAGCCAGGTTCATAAAAAATTTCTCCCAAAAATATCTTATTACCTGGGGGCCAGTTCTGTCAGTTTTCCTATAGCACAAAGTGTTTGGATTCTTCGGCAGGATTTGGGGTGAGATGGGGAAATTTTTAATAAGAGAGGCTAGTGTTCCCAATGCAGGGGACCCGGGTTCGATCTCTGGTCAGGGAACTAGATCCTGCATGCTGCAGCTAAGAGCCCACATGTGGCAACTAAGAGCCCGCACCTTAGCACCACAGCTGAGACCCAGCACAGCCAGAATAGAGAAAAAGAAATGTGAGAGGCTTATAGTAGGTGATTCAAGTTCTTCCTGGAACTTCAAAGCAGGAAGATGAAAACGACCGCCTGGACACCTTAACCATCCTAAGAACACACAAAAGTACTTACTGAGTATAGTCTATAGTCTAGGATTTCTCTACAAGCTTCCTGAGCTGAAATAATCTGCCTCACTGGTTATCATTTATCTCCCTGGCTCTGTCACAACACTCCTGGAGTCAAGGATTTCATTCCAGAGGCCTCACTTTTAGAGGCAAGTGACCCCAAAGCAATTTAAGAATTGTGAAGAGGAGAGGGAGAAAATTCCACCCCTTGATAGATGAGCAAGTAGATGGAATCCAGGATGTTAAGCCTGGAAGAGACTGAAGGGATGCATTTTCAGAGCCGAGGCCTGTCTCCTGGTGGCAGTGCTTCCAAATGGCACACTACCCTCTAGGAGTGTTGGAGTGGGTGAGCTTTGTCTTAAGAACCTTTGTGTTCCCCCAAACTGTCTTCTCAGAGAGAGGGTTATCCTCAGGCATCATGGACGAGGCCATTCCCTCCTGGTGAGCTCCCGCTCCCTTGAAATGTTCAGTGTTGAGGAGAGAATAATTCTTCAGACATGGATTTGGAACTGAAAGGTGGGCTGAGAAGCTAGCAAGGATGGACTTGCATATCTTAAGTCTAGTCCTCCAAGGTCTGCACCTCAAGAAGGAAAAACATTCAGAAGTGAATCCTGGGGGAAAATGGGAGAGATTATGGTTTCTAACCCATAGTGAGGTCGGCCAGAATGGAAGAAAGAAATCTTAGCAAATCTAACCAGGTCAAATAGAATTTGATTTAATGATTTCAAGTTACTTTCAAGGCCTGCAAATTCCCATATTCCCTGTTGCTATTACCAATTGGGAATTCCAAAGGAATATATAGATTTCTGGTCCCACGGCTCCTTGGTCTTTGGGGGTGAATGGTGGACAGTAGCAGAGCAGAGACCCTAGAGTGTCAGAGAGAACCATGTGTTTTTCTCGTCAGCCACTCAATCGACTTCAAGATGTCGCTATGGAGACCTGTGGGACACAATTTTGAAATATAAGAAATCCAGACCAGAACTCTTTGGCAAGTAATATCTTAAATCTCATCTAAGAACTCTTACCTCCCACTTCTTGTCCTTGTTTTTCATAGCATCTGTAGCATATTTCAAGAACAGGAATGAAAAAGAAACTTTTTTTTTTGCCCTTTAGAAGAATCATTTCAAAACTTGTGTGGTAGATTGATGGCAGTGATTTAAATGGACAATGCACCCTCATCCACCTCATCTTTGCTGCAAGGGTGATCCACTGCTATTATCACAAGATCCTTGAGCTGTTTTATCTTAGTAATTTGTAGTGGTGATAAGTTTGAACTGATCTACTCAACACTCTTCTAATGAACACACATTGCAAGGCAGCCAGCTTGGCTTAGAAGTACAATCAATCCATGGAAAGGAGCAAATACAGATGGGTAAAGAAACAATCATTATAAACAATACTTATTGAAAGGTTGGTAGGTGCCAGGGCCCATTCTAGTGTTTTATTCATATGTGTAATTTCATTTCATCATCACCATAGTCTAAAGGAGATAGAGATATCATTATCCTTCTGCTATGGAGGAGGAATCCAAGGCACAGAGAGGTCAAGTGACTATTCCAAAGCCGAACAGTTTGTAAGGGCTGCCATCTGGATGCTGTGCCCATTATTTTGTATTCATTCGCACAGCAACATAGTAATTCAGTGCTCCCAATAACAGCCACTTTCTGGAGACAACCAGTTTGCTCCAATATATGCAATTCTAAATTTTCCCAAATATCTATACTGTCTGCCAAGCATTTAGCCTTTTGAAAGCAGTAACAGAGCCAGGTGGGTCTGATTTGATGCAAATCTTGAGAATGAGCTCAAGGTTTCTTAATATTTCTTAGCATGCACTTATTTGTCTGACACCTTAAAACAGCAAGTGCATCTTAAGAGTGGATCCGTTACACTACTTTTCTCTTTAAGACAAAAAGTTCACTATGTCAGCTGTGAGCTGTCATTAAGTTCAGTGTTCAATTTCTCTGAAGACAATATGTTTTTCCTGCCTTATAACATTCACTCTTTATGCCTAGTTTCCATCTTGGCGAAATTTGCACCAAATACTACCAGTCTTTTCACTCTGCCCGCCACCCCCGTTCCCACTGCCACGATACTTTATTCCTTCCATTTTGCCCCTACTTTTATTCATCTGACACAGCTTGGGCCAGGATAAGGGGCTCTGGCACATTTTAAATGAATTGGGACAAGTTAAAATTAAGAATCAGATTTCTGAAACAACAAAGTGGGCATAAAAAAACAGGCCATTAGGTCAGATTGCTACACTTAGGGCAAAGAGGTTTAGCTCTGAGAGAAATGGAAACTCCGCAGGTCTTAATGTTTGCAGGAACACGGGCTCAGGTAAAACTAAATCTTATTTTTTATTGGGCTGACCGAGATTTTCTCTGAGCTGTACTGAAGTCTGAGACTCTTTCTACCCAAATTTCCTCATTTTCCTCTCTCCTTTCACAGGTGTGAGATCTACTTTGTGGTCCAAAGGCTCTTCCCGCCCACTCCTGCTCCCTCTTCCCTGTGCCTTTCACAGGCATCTCCCCAAATGAATCTCTTGCACTCCCGACTCTGTCTTGGCATTTGCTTCCTGGAAAACTCAAACTGGCACGATGTTCTAGTATTTAGTGACCATTTAGTCAACAGTGTAAAGAACTGGTATGGCATTTTACTCATGTTACATTTAGGCCTACATATAAACAAATTTTAAAACAATATGAATAAATACTGCAAACTATTTATCAGCTGCTGCTACTGCTGCTAAGTCACTTCAGTCGTGTCCGACTCTGTGCGACCCCATAGACGGCAGCCCACCAGGCTCCCCCGTCCCTGGGATTCTCCAGGCAAGAACACTGGAGTGGGTTGCCATTTCCTGCTCCAATGCATGAAAGTGAAAAGTGAAAGTGAAGTCGCTCAGTCGTGTCCGACTCTTAGCGATCTCATGGACTGCAGCCTACCAGGCTCCTCTGTCCATGGGATTTTCCAGGCAAGAGTACTGGAATGGGGTGCCATTGTCTTCTCTGATTTATCAGCTGCCATATGCAATTGCTGTGAACTATGCTCTGGAAACACAGATTGGAACCTGAGTAAAAGCAAGGACATGAGCACTCAGCACAGCTGGAAAATGATATTTCACTGTACAAGAACCTATTGCATTCAAGTTATCTGAGAGGAGGTACTCAACAGTTAATCTGTCTTCTCTTTACTATACATCTCTGCTACTCAAATCCTAATGCCAAGGCAGCATTGATCTCTAACATCTACTATAGTCAAACACAGACTTTCAGGACACTCAGATGCCATCACCCGTTGCCTAAAAGCACTTTGGGCACGAGTTGTGGACAAGTGTTTCCCTGGGTCCTGAATAGCAGGAGTCATGACAGTAGGTGTATGATGTCCACACTATACTATATCAGAGCTGAGCTCTGGATCCCAGTGACAGGGTACTGCGTGTTTTTAATAAACTTATGTTTTCTGTATCGGTGAAATACAGATGTTGAAAGCACAGGGCTCAGGACAGAAAACCATCTTGCCTGGATCTAAGGATGGTGCTGACCCTTAACGATGGCATCCAAAGGACGAAAAGAGGGAGGCAGTCACAGCAGATCCTGAGCACATACAGAGGGAGCACCTGGGAGTCCGAAGGTCCTGGCCACACTTGGCTGCACATGATCCTTGGCTTGCTCCAGCCAGTGGGAAAGCCAGGATAACAGGTACTCGGCAAAAATGTTTGTTCAGGGAATACTTGCTGAATCAAAGAACCCAGCCAATCCAACAGTTTCCTTGATACTATGTCTTCTTCCATGTTCCTCTTAACATTTTCCTACTCTTTCAAAAAACCTCCTACATACCTTCCTCTTACATGAACTCCTCGCTATTCAAGACACAGAGAAGCAACTACATCCTAATACTTAGTACAGGGTTTATATTTGAAAGGCAGACTAATTACAGTTCAATTAGACCTAAATGAAGATAATGCTATACTCTAAAAGTTCTTAAAAATAAAATTCTATATTTATTTTGGTTTCATCATAAATATTCCACTACAAGCCAAGATGGAATAACAGGGACCATATTTATTCTCTCACCTTAAATAGGTAGAAAAAATATATGAAACAACTATTTTCACACATTGGAGAACAGGCAGAGCAGATCCATGACCTCTGAAAGAAAGGAAATAAACAAGGTCAGCCCTACAATTGTACCATACTACCTGGAGGTAATTTCCAGGCTGCAGTACAGAAAAAAGTAAAAACAGGAACCCAAACAGACCCCAGAAGTCTTGTTGAGCTGAAAAGCAGATGCTGGCCAAGGCAAGTAGAATTGTCGAGACAAACCACCAGAAAGAAGGGAGTTGCTGAGAAAGAGAGCTCTGGAACTCTACAAATACCCTCAGGTATTTGGCTGAACTCTACTGTTCTCTTGTGTGAAAGGAAATTGCCCAAGGCCAGGAGAAGACCCACTGGAAATGAGAAGGCATAACAATCCCCAGTGCCCTCACAGGGCTGGTAATGGTGTCTGCTCTACAAGCCTGAATGGAAAACTTTTTCGTACATGGGGCATTAAGAAGAATCATCAAGAGTGTGCCACTTTAGCAGGCAGGCTAAGTTATTTCCTGACTGAAAGCAATTCTGGACTTGCCCTGACAAAGCTTAAAGGCAAGAAGTTGAAAGAATCCAACTGACTCCAAGTAACTTAACTGTGTGCCAAAACAAAATCCAACACAATTTAAAATAATGCAGTATAACCAAACATTCAGAAATGTAAAGTTCACAATGTCTGATATCTAACCATAAATCACCATGCATGCAAAGAAGCATGAACTATTATCTATAACCAAGAGAAATTTTTATTAAAAAACCATAGAACTAGAAATGAAGAAAATGGTGGAATTAGCAAAGATGCTGAAACAGTCTTTATAAATGTGGTCTCTAATCAAGAAGATAGAGGAAAACATGACCATTATGCGGAAAGAAATGGAAGATTTTTAAATGACCTAAGTGGTGCTCTTAGAGATAAAAAATAGTGTTTGGTTGGAAGATATACTAAATGAGATTGATAATAAGAATGATGCTGCAGAAGAAAAGATAACTAAAGTTAAAGAAACACCAGTAAACTATCTGTGCTAGGCAGAATTCTAAAATGTTCCCAAAGAGTTTGTGTCTTGCGTGTGTGCATGTAACATAATCCACAAGACAATGAATATAATGGATTCCACTCTGGTGATTGTCATATTCTAGGATACAGATGAGGCTTCCCAGGTGGCTCAGAAGTAAAGAATCTGCCTGCCAGTGCAGGAGATGCAGGTTCAATCCCTGGGTTGGGAAGATCCCTGGGAGTAGAAAATGGCAACCCACTCCAGTATTCTTGCCTGGGGAATCCCATGGACAGAGGAGCCTGGTGACCTATGGTCCCTGGGGTCATAAAGAGACACACACAACTGAGTGACTAAGCATGAGGATACAGATGCCGTTAAAAAAAGAGAGATCATCCAAGTGGGTCTGACCTGAGGATGAGAGGCTTTGAAAGCATTGTGCTTCTCTGGATAGTCACAGAGAGGAAGTAAGGGATCAAAAGCAGGAGAAATATCCAAAGTACTTCAGCTGGCTTAATGATGGAGAAGCCTATGTGGTAAGGAATGTGGGCAGCCTCCACTTGAAAAGACCAGCAATGGGCTGAGAAGCAGCAAGGAAATGGGGACCTCAATTCTACAGCCCCAAGAAAATAAATTTTGTCAGCAATCAGTGAGCTTGAAAGAGGATGCTAGCCTCAGATGAGAGTCTCATTCCCAGTTAACACATTGATCTCAACCATGTGAGATCTTGAGCAAAGAATCCAGATGTATACTATACCAGACTTCTGACCTACAGAACTGTGAGTTAATAAGTCAGTATTATTTTAGGCCTTAAAGTTGGTGGTCATTTGTTACACAGCAATAGAAAACTTATCCATGAATCAGAGATAAAAGAGACAAACATACTTGTGCACACACATAACATCAGCGACTATAAGCAATATCAAGGAGTCCAACAAACGTATAGTTGGAGTTTCAGAAGAAAGGGGGAGGAGAGATATTTGAAGATATAATGGCCAAAATTTTTCCAAATTTGATGAAAACTATAATCCACAGATCTGAACATCTCAACAAACTCCAAGCAGAATATATATTTTAAAAAAGCCAGACAAATGTGAAACACTATGTACAGAGAACAAAGATAAGAATGAGAGAAAACTTTTCATCAGAAACCATGCAGGCCAGAAGAGTCTGGTACAATATCATTAAAATACTGAAAGAAAATTGTCATGCTAAAATGCTTTGCTCAAAGTAAACATTAGATAATAAAAACAGAGAATTCATTGCTAGAGGACCTGTATTAAAAGAAATATTAAATAAAGTTCTTCAGGCAAAAAGAAAATGGTATTGGTTGATTTTATCATAATGTATCGTCTGCTAATTGATATAAGCACCTCGAGATTCAAGTCATGAACACACACATACACACACACTCGACTTGTTTTATGTTTAGAAAGCATGAATAACATTTAGCCCAGTCATGCCAAATATACAATAACCCAAATTCTAATCATGTAAAATATACTTTCTGCTCATTAGTTTTTAAAAAATGGGAGGCATACAACAGGTATTTGCTATATGACTCAGGGAACTCAAACCTGGGCCCTGTAACAACACAGAGGGGCGGGATGGGGAGGGAGCTGGGAGGGAGGTGCAAGAGGGAGGGACATATGTACACCTCTGGCTGATTCATGTTGAGGTTCGGCAGAAACCAACACAATTCTGTAAAGCAATTATCCCTCAATTAAAAAAATAAATATTAAAAAATGGGAGGCGTAGAAATTAGATTACTAATTGATTTACTGAAAGAGAATTTACTAGATGAGCTGTAATGAACCTATAAAAACTACTATGTAGATTTTACAGGCTCAGTGCCTCCAAGTAGATCATAAAACTTGAACTGACATTAAGCACATTCTACGAAATTATCAGCAGATATCTAACCTCACTTCATTAACAAATATTCAACATTAGCTATTATGTAAAAACAAATAATTTATTAAACTGAAGACCATCTGCCAAATAATTATTTCAAAACCCCAATGCCATTGTTGTAAGAAGCCACTATGATAATCCCCAATGATTCCCACCAGCTAATATTCATGCCCTTGTTTACTACCCCCCAGTCCTATGGACTGGATTTATTGGCTCACTTCTAATGAACGCAATATGGCAGAAGGGATAACACGCTACTCTGGGGATTAAATTATAAAAGACTAGCTTCTGGTTCTCTCTTTCTCTCTCTCACCAGCCATGAAAAGCCAGTTTCCATGTCATGAGGCAGCCCCGTGGAAAAGCCCTAATGGCAAGTGACTCAGGCCTGCCGATGACCACGTGAGGGAGCTTTAGGGTGGACCCCGGCTCTACCCTCAGCTGAGCTGTTAGATGAGATCGCAACCCCAGCTGACAGTTGACTGCAAACTCCTGACAGACCTGGAGGCACGCAACCGTGCTATGCTCGGATTCCTGACTCACAAGAATACTTTAAAGTCTCTAAGGATTGGGATGATTTATTACACAACAGAAGATAACTAAGACAGCTATCAGCAGTTCCACTGTTTTACTTACAAAAAAAAATCTGAAGATCCTTTCTATGTAACATATGGGGAAATCATTCTACTTGTTACTTTGTGTACAATGGTATTATCATAGATTGGTTAGCAAGTCAGCATGTGGCAAGCTATTACATGGAGATACAAACTCAGTAATAATTAGGCACCATAATCTATTCAACTATTGTCATCAATGAGCAATGTTGTAAGAAGACAGAATTTACCAGGAACCAAAGTAACACTGGTATTATCCAACTCTTGTTACTGTTTTATAATCTTAGAGAATTATTAGGTTATTTTAAAAGTGCTCCAGAGATATCTGTAATTGCTGATGCTAGGTTCAAATTAAACAACTTTCTACCCACACAAATGGGTAGAATTACATGATGACTCACTAATTCTCTCACTGAACAGAGCTGCACACAACCTTTTGGCCATCTGGTTAAGAAAGCACCGTTGGGACTAATAATCTAGAACTCTCTGGGACCTAATAATTATATCAGACTAATACATGTTAACTCCTGCTGGCTAAATAATAACATCTGGGCTGGAACCATGACACAACAAGATAATTAAAATAATATTGGTGGAGCAGTCTAAAGTTGATAATGTTATTTGTCATTCATAGTTTCATTTGCTTCTTACCAAAATTCTCATGTACTAAATGCTGTTTTTATTGCAAGCCTCTTTCACCATGCTACATTCTTTGCCATGTATCTAAGACAGGGTTTGATAATTCTAGAATTCAAAGACAATTTGCCACAGATTGTTGTTGATCCCTTAAGCCATGAAATGCCTGAATAAGAAGTAAATAGACCTACTGTAATGAGAAAAATCTTGCTACCCTATTACCTTCCTAATCTACACTTGGCTGGACTTTGAAACTTTTTCTATTCCACATTGCATAAGAAAAATTTTGGTTGCTTTACTCTGACTTAATGAGCCAAATTCTTTGAACCAATGACTACCTTCTCTACCATCACCATAAACAAAATTGACCATATTTGTTATGGGAAAAGGCAGTCCAAAGACATGGTAATGAGTGTCTACTGTGGGATTTCCACCTCCTGCAGAAATTCATGGCCCCATTCACCACAGCATCATATGCCTCCTAGAAAAAGAAGCAATGGGTAGTTTATTCCTGTCTAGAAATTGATGTGTAGCCAGGGGTAACATGTGCATGTTCACATCTGCCTAAGGCAGGGTATAAAATGTGCCCATGAATTTAAAAATTCTCTAGTCAGAACTAGCTTCAGGAGGCATGCTTTTGCAGCCAGGCTGCACTTAGCTGAAAGATGTTCGCTACAGGTTCTTTTGACTCTAATGTTGTAAGATATGCGGACAAGCCAAGTTAGTTTTAAAAATCTTCCTAAGCTGTACTAACCATGTATTGGATCCTTGATGTTATCTAATATTTTTCATGGGTGTTTTGGATTAGAAGACATAGTACATACATGGAAGGATATTATACAATAACTATCTCTGGCAAGAGTCATCAAAAGCTGGAAAATTTTTGAATGAAAAAGAAAATACATTGTACAATAACATGTTTGGCAAAGACCACTAGTGGTGTCCCAATTTCCATTCTCCATTTCTTTTTTTTGTTTAATTATTTATTTATTTATTATTTTATTTTGGGTCTTTGTTGCTGTCTGTGGGCCTTCTCTACTTGTGGCCAGCAGGGGCTACTCCTCCTTGCAGTCCGCTGGCTTCTCACTGCGGTGGCTTCCCCCGTTGTGGAGCACAAGCTCTAGGTACACAGGTTTCAGTTGCAGCACGCCGGCTCAGTAGTTGTGATGCACGCTCCATGGCATGAGTAATCTTCCCAGACCAGGGATGGAACCTGTGTCCCCAGGGTTGGCAGGCAAATTCTTATCCACTGTACTACCAGGGAAGTCCCAGCCTGTTTATTTTATATTAGAACTCTTGGTTTTAAGCTAGGCACATGGTCATTTGAAGCAAAGCTATGTCTCAGTAGCTCGCCAGGAGTTATGGTCATATATCCCAGTTCTGGCCAATGAGACATGTGTTGTGTGCAATATCTGAAAAATGTCCTGCTGACTGGAACGCAGACAAGATGACTGAAGCACAAGTAGCCATCCTGAACCATGAGGTAGAACTTGTACAGTGAGGATGGTGGAACCACAAGATAAAGGAACCGTGATCCCCATACCATGAGGACTATCTAAAACAGCCCTGAGTTACCTCCAAACTTTGTTTACATAATAGAGCAATAAATTATCTTATTTCTATTATTACCATTTTGGATTTTCTGCCACTCACACAACAGAATTAATCTTGTTGACAGGGCAAAAATATGTGTATTCCATTTCAGTAAACTTATGTAGGTATGTTTGCATAAGCGTTGTGTAGGTGTATGTGGGTGTGTTGCATCCAGCCTCCCAGCATTCATTCTACCATTTTAATATCATTCTGATTTCCCTTTAGTGAATTTCTCCTCTTTTACTGTGTGATGCCATGGTGGAAGGCCAAAACTAGGTGCCCTCCTCCCAAGGTGGTCCCTGGACTCTCTGTTCATCAGGTTCTTCTTTCCACTGCCCTGTTTCAGTGAGAGGCAAGGCAGAATTTCTTAAAGCTCAGTCCTAAACACTTTCCACTTCTTGACTGCACTTCCCCACAAAGGAATTTAATTTAATCCACATCAGTTTCTGCTATTTTTAAAAACAGGTAATTCAAAAAATACATCTCCATAACCTGTGCTTTGAATTCTGTACACTTCTATTTCCCTTCATGGATCACAGCCTTGTCATGGTGAAGGGATGTGTGTAACTCAGTGAAGCTCTGAGCCATGCCATGTAGGGCTACCTAAGACAGATGGGTCATAGTGAAGAGTTCTGACAAAACGTGGTCCACTGGAGGAGAAAATAGCAAACTACTCCAGTATTCTTGCCTGGAGAACCCCATAAACAGTATGAAAAGGCAAAAAGGTATGACACTAGATGAGCCCCCTAGGTTGGAAGGTGTCCAATATGCTACTGGGGAAGAGTGGAGGGCAATTATTAATAGTTCCAGAAAGAATGAAGCAGCTGGGCAAAAGCAGAAACAACACTCAGTTGTGGATGTGTCTGGTGGTGAAAGTAAAGTCTGATGCTATAAAGAACAATATCACATAGAAACCTGGAATGTTAGATCCATGAATCAAGGTAAATTGGATGTAGTCAAGCAAGAGATGACAAGACTGAATATCAACATCTTAGGAATCAGTGAACTAAAATGGATGGAAATGGGCAACTTTAATTCAGAAGGCCATTATATCTACTACTATGGGCAATAATCCCTTAGAAGAAATGGAGTAGCCCTCATAGTCAACAGAAGAATCTGAAATGCAGTACTTGGGTGCAGCTTCAGAAATGACAGAATGATATCAGTTTGTTTCCAAGGCAAACCATTCAACATCACAATGATCCAAGTCTACGCCCCAACCACTGATCCTGAAGAAGCTGAAGTTGACTGGTTCTATAAAGACCTACAGTATACACTGTTGCCCGCCAGGCTCTTCGGTCCATAGGATTTTCCAGGCAAGAATACTGGAGTGGGTTACCTTTTCCTTCTCCTGGGGATCTTCCTGACCCAGGGATCGAACCTGGGTCTCCTGTGCTGCAGGCAGGCTCTTTACTGTCTTAGCCACCAGGGAAGCCCTAAAAATACTTTCTAGAACTAATACCAAAAAAAAAAAAAAAAGATGTCCTTTTCATCATATGGGATTGGAATGCAAAAGTAGGAAGTCAAGAGACACCCAGAATACAGGCAAGTTTGGCCTTGGAGTATAAAATGAAGGAGCACAAAGGCTAACAGAGTTTTGTCAAGAGAACATGCTGGTCATAGCAAACCCCTTTTTCAACAACTCAAGAGACGGCTCTACACATGGACATCACCAGATGGTCAATACTAAAATCAGATTGATTATGTTCTTGGCAGCTGAAGATGGAGAAGCTCTATACAGTCAGCAAAAACAAGACCTGGAGCTGACTGAGGCTCAGATCATGAGCTCTTTATTGCAAAATTTGGGCTGAAATTGAAGAAAGAAGGGAAAATCACAAGGCCATTCAGGTATGATCTAATCAAATCCCTTATGATTATACAGTGGTGGTGATGAATAGAGTCAAGGGATTAGATCTGGTAGACAGAGTTTCTGAAGAACTATGGAGGGAAGTTTGTAGCATTGTATAGGAGGCAGTGACCAAAACCATCCCAAAGAAAAAGAAATGCAAGAAGGCAAAGTAGCTATCTGAGGAGACTATACAAATAGTTGAGGAAAGAAGAGAAGTAAAAGGCAAGGGAGAAAGGGAAAGATATACCTAATTGAATGCAGAGTTCCAGAGAATAGCAAGGAGAGATAAGAAAGGCTTCTTAAATGAACAGTGCAAAGAAATACAGGAAAACAATAGAATGGGAAAGACTAGAGATCTCTTCAAGAAAATCGGAGATATAAAGGAAACATTTCATGCAAGGATGGCACAATAAAGGACAGAAATGGTAAAGATCTAATAGAAGCAAAAGAGATTAAGAAGAGGTGGCAAGAATACACAGAAGAACTCTACAAAAAAAGGTCTTAATGACCTGGATAATTGTGATGATGTGGTCACTCACCTAGAGCCAGACATCCTGGAGTGTGAAGTTAAGTGGACCTAAGGAAGCATTACTATGAATAAAGCTAGTGGAGGTGACAGAATTCCAGCTGAGCTATTTCAAATCCTAAAAGATGATGCTGTTAACGTGCTGCACCCAATATGTCAGCAAATTTGGAAAACTCAGCAGTAGCCATGGGACTGAAAAAGGTCAGTTTTCATTCCAATCCCAAAGAAGAGCAATGCGAAACAATGTTTCATTAATAATGATTTTGTGTGTGTGTGTGCTTAGTCGTGTCTGACTTTTGCAACCCTTTGGAATGTAAGCCACCAAGTTCCTCTGTCCATGGGATTTTTCAGGGAAGAATACTGGAGTGGGTTACGCTTTCCTACTCCAGGGGATCTTCCAACCCAGGGATCGAACCTGTGTCTCCTGCATTGCTCTTTACTGCTGAGCCACTGGGGAAACACCACATGCTAGCAAGGTTATGCTCAAAATTCTTCAAGCTAGGCTTCAGCAGTACAACCCAGATGTACAACCTGGGTTTAGAAAAGGCAGAGGGACCAGAGATCAAATTGCCAACATTAGTTGTATCATGGAGAAAGCAGCGGAATACCAGAAAAACATCTACTTCTGCTTCATTGACTGCACTAAAGCCTTTGACTATGTGGACCACAACAAATTGTGGAAAGTTCTTAAAGAAATGGGTGTACCAGACCACCTTACCTGTATCCTAAGAAACCTGTATGCAGGTTAAGAAGCAACAGTTAGAACCAGACATGGAACAACTGACTGGTTCCAAATTGGGAAAGGAGTGCAACAAGGCTGTATACTGTCACTCTGTTTATTTAACTTATATGCAGAGTACATCATGTGAAATGCCAGGTTGGATGAATCACAAGCTGCAATCAAGACTGCTGGGAGAAATATCAACAACCTCTGATATGCAGATGATACCAGCCTAATGGCAGAAAGTAAAGAGGAACTAAAGAGCCTTTTGATGAGGGTGCCAAGAGGAGAGTGAAAAAGCCGGCTTAAATCTCAACATTCAAAAAACCAAGATCATGGCATCTGGTCCCATCACTTTGTAGGAAACAGATGGGGAGAAAGTGGAACCAATAACAGATTTTATTTTATTAGGCTCAAAAATCGCTGCAGATGGTGACTACAGCCATGAAATTAAAAACTGCTTGATCCTTGGAAGGAAAGCTATGACAAACCTAGAGAAGTTATTAAAAAGCAGAGACATCATTTTGCCAACAAAAGTCCATATAGTCAAAGCTATGGTTTTTCCAGTAGTCATGTACGGATGTGAGAATTGAACCATAAAGAAGCCTGAGTGCCAAAGAACAGATGCTTTTGAACTGTGGTGCTAGAGAAGATGCTTCAGAGTCCTTTGAACTACAAGGAGATCAAACCAGTCAATCCTAAAGGAAATCAACCCTGAATATTCATTGGAAGCTCTGATGCTGAAGCTGAAGCTCCAATTCTTTGGCCACCTGATGTGAAGACCTGACTCATCAGAAAAGACCCGGATGCTGGGAAAGATTGAAGGCAGGAGGAGAGGGGATGGCAGAGGACGAGTTGGTTGGATGGCATCACTGACTCGATGGACATGAATCTGAGCAAACACCAGCAGATCATGAAGGACAGGGAAGCCTGGCATGCTCAGTCCACGAGGTCACAAAGAGTTGAACACAACTTAGTGAATAAGTAACAACATGTGTATCAGCCAGGACCCTGGAAATGAGTGGTATCACTCAAATTGCACCCTCAGATTGGTGCAATTTGAGTGGGTGGACAGAACATAGGAAAATCACTGGAGGCAGCACAGCATTCTGAGACAAGCAAGAGCACTGCTGGACCCTAGAGAGAAAGGGCTTGGTGGGTGAGGCTGTCTGAGAAGAGTAATGGCATTTGGTTCAGGGTTGCAGTCAGCCAGCACCTCTGCAGGGAAGAACCAGGTAAGTAAAGACCTGCCTCACTCCTTTTCCGCCTTTGATCCTCTGCAATTGCTCCCATTGAACAGACCCAACCTAAAGCCAAAAGCAAAGGGACTTCTTTGCTGTAGGCAGACTTCCCAGGGCTGCAGGCAGTGTGGAGAGGAGGCTGCAGATGCAGATGGAAAAGCTGTGGCACAACTCATGTATCCAGTTGCCTACTTCACATCTTTTGATGTCTCAAGGCACTTCAAATTCAGCATGTCCCCAACCAAACCATTCATCTAACCCCTCTTAAGATACAGTCAGCCTGGTCTTCTTGCATGCTCCATTAGCAATACATTTATGGAAGCCAGAAACCTGGAGGTCATTCCTGACTCCTTTCCCTCTCCACCCATAGTCAGTCTATCACCAAGGCCAGCTAGTTTTGAGTGTTTTTTCTTTTCCCTTTTCTTTTCTTTTGGCTGTACCACAGGACTTGAGAGATCTTAGTTCCCCAGTCAGGGAATAAACCTAGGGCCTGGCAGCTAAAGCTAAGAGACTCATCACTGGACCTCTGGGGAATTCTCCCAACTGGTTTTATATAACTTAAATTCAGTGAAAGAAAAAAAAAAGAAGAAAAAACACTTTCTCATGGTACTTTGATTTTTGAGGAGAGATGGGAAAACAAGTAAGGAAGGCCAGGCCAGGACTGCCAGATCCCTGTTTTTTATAAGCCCTGTTGGGGACTTCCCTGGTGGTCCAGTGATTAGAACTCTGCACTTCTACAGCAGGGGGTGTGGGTTCTATATCTGGTCAGGGAACTAAGATCCTGCATGCGGCACAGTCTGGCTAAAAAAAAAGTCTTGTTCTTCAGCTTCTCTTCGATCTCATGAGACCGCTATATTCTTCTGGTAGAACATCTTTTGCTTAATTTAGCTAGAGTTAGTTTTCTGCTGCTTGAACAAGGGCCTTAATGAAGAAAGCAAAATGTTTAATTAGGAAACTAACTGAAAAAATACTTGCTCCTCAAACATGTTATCACTCTTCAGAACTTTCAAGGTGTCTGAAACTTTTCTCTATTTTTAAATGTATTTTCCAAAGAGAAGCAGTAAAAGAGCATTATGTTCATTAAAAAATGTTGAGTAGAGCTATGTATAAATTCAATTACAGCACATGTTCTTACGTGAACAACAGGCATCTCTTGGAGGAAGGAGTAGAGGTGATTGGTATTTTCCTCTTTGAGTCTTTGGTCCCCATATTTTTTATTCTGAGTACCTTTTATTTCTATAATTGGGCTTTACAAAGCAAATAAGTGTTGTCTTAAACATAAACTATACAAATTATAGTGTATTGGTGCTGGGAAGAAGGTAAGAAAGCTCAATACTGCATACCAAGGCAAATAGCAAGAAACAGCTATTACAGAACTGTACTAAACACAAAACTAAGGGCTGGGTCTGAGGCAAAAGACAAGAGAGGGGTTGCTTAAATGAGAGAAAACTACCATCGAAAGGGATTTTTTTCCACCAGGTTTCAAACTACTCAAGAAAGTGGTTATACTTCTGCATATTTAAGAGTTGTTTCTGAGCTTATCAACAAGAAAGTGTTTTCTTTTTCCAAATTAGGCTATGGAAATTCATTTTCAACCAGTCTAAAAGAGATTAATCACACCTGGGATGCTTCCTTAGCGCATAGTATAGCAACACCCCCAAGGTGAGCCTCCAGGGGGAACTGCTGGGTTCCTCCTACAGCTAAGGAGACAAACCATCCAATGCAGACAGTGATCCACGGCAAAGTCTCAGCAGAAGACTCCTCTGCAGTGAGTTAATCGAGTAATAACAATCTTGTAGTAACAGTTACACAACAACAGCCATGCAGCTTTCTAGAAACCACTGATTAAACCTCATGTACTTTATGTTTTCCTACCAAAATGAACAGTTTCACTAACAGGTTTTAATTGATAAAGTAGAGCATTTGCCTCATACAAGGAGGAACTCCTTAAAACTATGTGTGTGTGCACATATATGTGTCTGTACATACATATATATATATAACTATAGAATTGGCATAATTTTATCATCTACACTAAAATGTTTAGGCATAGAGCCAAAAATCTCAGAGGATGCTTTCTTCTGGCACAAATAAACAGTGTGTGTTAGCTGCTTAGTCGTGTCCAACTCTCTGCAACCCCATAGACCGCAGCCCCAGCAGGCCCCTCTGTCCATAGGATTCTCCAGGCAAGAACACTGGAGTGGGTTGCCATTTCCTTCTCCAAAAGGAACTATAGAAAGAAAGAAAGTGAAGTCGCTCAGTCGTGTCCAACTCTTTGCAACCCCATAGACTGTAGCCTACCAGGCTCCTCCATCCATGGAATTTTCCAGGCAAGAGTACTAGAGTGGGTTGCCATTTCCTTCTCCCCAAATAAATAGTAATAATGGATAATTTAAAAGAGCTCACTATACTGGATTATAATAAGTAATATCTAAGTATGAGATCATGATGTTACATATTTCATGCACTGTTCAATCAACTACTTTAATTATAGTTTTGGTTACATCTGTGAAATGTAACAACACCATCTATCTCATAAGATGTTATGAAGATCAAAGACATATTAAATTTAAAGTACTCAGAACAGGGCCTAGCATACAAGAAGGTTTAATAGGACAAATGATATTTCATTAAAAGGATATATCATAACTCTATTCCCTACAAATGGTTCATGGACACATTTGGTAGATAGCTGCTCAGAGAAAGTCAGAAAGGTGAGAGAGCACACACCAGCTAACCTCTGAGATGAGAGGGTGTTGGTGGCATTTAGTAGAGAAAGAACAGCAACAGTGACCAAGCTACAAGAAGGACAGTCTTGAACAATGAAGAATTCGCTCACCTCTAAGGTCACTATAGAGAAACATTGCCGTTCCTCTTAACGCTGCGATCCCACTTCCTGTCATTCCTTTCCCACGGATTTATCTGCAGACAAACAAGCAAAAATGGTACGTGTAGAAGTTTATTCAATGTAGTTTTGTTTATCATAGTAACAGTTATGAAATAAACCAAATGTCCTTGTTAACATGGGACTAAATAATAATATGCAGTACATTCAACTAATGGAATGCTATGCAGCAGTGTACAGAGACTGAGAAACTTCCGTGTATGCTAATATGGAGAGATTTCCAAAATGTCTTCAATATTAAGTAGGAAAAGAGTGATGTACACAGCATGCTAACACTTGGGAGCAGATAAGAAGCCATATTTACATGTTATTTTATTTGTATACAAAATACAAGAAATTAAAAAACATGGTTATGCAGGAAAGGGTTTGCAGGCAGAGGCAGGAATGAGGTAGATGGGACAGGTAGATTTTTTCAGTGTTTGCCCTTTTCTTTTTTTTTCCATCTTTAAAATGTTTTGGCTGTGCTCCACAGCAAGTGGGGTCTTAGTTTCCCAGCCAGACATGGAACCTAAGACCCCTGCATTGGAAGTGTGAAGTCTTAACAACTGGACTGCCAGGGAAGTCCCTGCCTTTTTCTAAAAAAAAATAAAAGAAAAACATTAAAGTCATGAACATTGTGCTGTTTTTTTTTAACTAAGAAATAGGGGGTGGGATAGGTTTCCCTCAAGCATTTGTGGAATCTGGACCAAGAACAGAAATGGAGGCCCACAGACCCTTAAGTCTAAACATGTAGAAGTTACACAAAGAAATCAGGCTTGTTCAGGGTAGCGCCATACACCGTATAGAAGCCATAAATCAAACTAACAAACTGTTAAGTAAAATATGTTCTCTTCTCCTACCTTGAAAAATAAGTTTCTTAATGACAGAAAAAGATAAATAAGGGCGGTCCATTGATGGTTTGGTGATGTTTGGAAGAGTGATACAATAATGATGAACATAATACACAATGAATTTGTATTTATTCCACACTTTTGTTTTGGACTTCATTTCAATAAAACCACTAATTATGTAGTTTTCATTAAGATTTTTGAAAGTGAAAGAGGAGAGTGAAAAACTTGGCTTAAAGCTCAACATTCAGAAAACTAAGATATGGCATCTGGTCCCATCACTTCATGGGAAATAGATGGGGAAACAGTGGAAACAGTGGCAGACTATTTTTTGGGGCTCCAAAATCATTGCAGATGGTGATTGCAGCCATGAAATTAAAAGACACTCCTTGGAAGGAAAGTTATGACCAACCTAGACAGCATATTAGAAAGCGGAGACATTACTTTGCCAACAAAGGTCCGTCTGGTCAAGGCTATGGTTTTTCCAGTGGTCATGTATGGATGTGAGAGTTGGACTGTGAAGAAAGCTGAGTACCAAAAAATTGATGCTTCTGAACTGTGGTGTTGGAGAAGAGTCTTGAGAGTCCCTTGGACTGCAAGATCCAACCAGTCTATCCTAAAGGAGATCAGTCCTGGGTGTTCATTGGAAGGACAGATACTGAAGCTGAAACTCTAGTACTTTGGCCTCCTCATGCAAAGAGTTGACTCAATGGAAAAGACCCTGATGCTGGGAGGGATTGGGGGCAGAAGGAGAAGGGGACGACAGAGGATGAGATGGCTGGATGGCATCATTGACTCGATGGACATGTGTTTGAGTAAACTCCGGGAGTTGGTGATGGACAGGGAGGCCTGGTGTGTTGTGATACATGGGGTCGCAAAGAGTTGGACACCACTGAGTGACTGAACTGAACTGAATCAAGATTTTTGCATATTTTGAGTTCTATAGACAGTGTGTTAAATTAGCAAATCATTATTGAGTAATTAAAGTTTTTTCTTTAATTAGTTTCAGTTTGAGGAAACTGCCCTACTGAGGCTGAAACAACTGGAATTGTCAATAATTTTTAAAGCAATACTTAGATTGGAAACAAACTGAAATTTAGATATCATATTCAAGCATTATAACAGCATCCTTATTGCAAAATATTTACATTTATCCCATTAATGCAGAGTACATCATGTGAAATGCATGGCACAAGCTGGAATCAAGATTGCCAGGAGAAATATGAATAACTTAGATACACAGATGACACCACCTTTACGGCAGAAAGTGAAGAAGAACTAAAGAACCTCTTGATGAAAGTGAAAGAGGAGAGTAGTGGCTTAAAACTCAACATTCAAAAAACTAAGATCATGGCATCTGGTCCCATAACTTCACAGCAAAGAGATGGGGAAACAATGGAAACAGTGAGAGACTTTATTTTGGGGGGCTCCAAAATCACTGCAGATGGTGACTGAAGCCATGAAATTAAAAGATGCTTGCTCCTTGGAAGAAAAGCTATGACCAACCTAGACAACATATTAAAAAGCAGAGACATTACTTTGCTGACAAAGGTCTATCTAGTCAAAAGCTATGGTTTTTCCAGTAGTCATGTGTTGGACTATAAAGGAAGCTGAGTGCCGAAGAATTAATGCTTTTGAACTGTGGTGTTGGAGAAGACTCTTGAGAGTCTCTTGGACTGCAAGGAGATCCAACCAGTCCATCCTAAAGGAAATCAGTACTGAATATTCATTGGAAGGACTGATGCTGAAGCTGAAAGTCCAATTCTTTTGCCACCTGATGCAAATAACCGACTCATTTGGAAAAGACCCTGATGCTGGGAAAGACTGAAGGCAGGAGGAGAAGAGGATGAAAGAGGAAGAGATGGTTGAATGGCATCACTGACACGATGGAAGTGTGAGTACGCTCTGGGAGTAGGTGATGGACAGGCAAGCCTGGTGTGCTGTAGTCCATGGGGGTCACAAAGAGTTGGACATAACTGAAGGACTGAACTGACAGACTGATAAATTAATAGCACTCAGTTGTCCTTTTAATCATCTCTCAAAGTGATATTTATATCTATACTCGTGCTAAGTCACTTCAGTCATGCCTGACTCTTTGTGACCCTATGGACTGTAGCCTGCCAGGCTCCTCTGTCCACAGGGATTCTCCAGGCAAGAGTACTGGAGTGGGTTTCCATGCCCTCCTCCAGGGGAATCTTTGTGACCCAGGGATCAAACCCATGTCTCCTGTGATTCTTGCATTGCAGGTGGATTGCAGGCACTGCTGAGCCACTGGAGAAGCCCCATTTTTATCTATATAGTATTTCTTAAATTCTTTTCATTTTTGAATTTTCAATGCTGAGATATTACAAAGAAAACTAGAAATAGCACACCTCTTTCAGTGCCCTACTTCAAAGGACTCAAAATCTCAGAATTTGCCCAGGTCTTCCTGAAGTATGAATACCACTGGTTTCTTCCAAGTTGGGAAACTAAAGGACATCCCTGGTGGTTTAGTGGTTAAGAATTCACCTGTCAATGCAGGGGACCCAGGGTTTGATCCCTAATTGGGCAAGATTCCACATGCCTTGGGGCAACTAAGTCCGTGCACCACAACTACCAAGTCTGAGGGCCCTAGGGCCTACGCTCTGCAACAAGAGATGTCGCAGCAATGAGAAACCTGCTCACCATGAGTAGAGAAAGCCCGCATGCAGCAACAAAAACCCAGTGCAGCCAAAAATAAATAAATCATAAAGAATTTTTTTTTAAGTTGGGAGACTATATACATCAAAATAAATTATGGAAAAGTGTCCGTAATACTTAAAATCTCAAGACTGGTAAGATGGTAAAGGAACTCTGAAGTTAGTTGACACAAGTGAGGATGTGGTCAACATAATGCAGTCAGCAATGAATTACTCTTCTTTCAAAGTATCTCAAACCACAACAGAGCTGAGGATGTAATGGCAAACAATTTCACAGAAGCACCAGAAGCGTGTAGGAAAACCCATACCAGCCATCCAAGACAGAAAGAGACGGATGCAGAGAGCTAGGCGATAAAACCTTCTCTAAAGAGAGCTGTTAGGGGGAGAAAAACCCCAAGCCACAGAAGGAAAGGCAATTAATCCAGTTATTTCAATAAACTTGGACTTCTTACTACAATATTTCTAGAACATCCATGTGACTGTGATCTTGACAGTACAGTCATCTATTTATAATGTAGCAGCAAGGATTTGATACAAAATTATAATATCCTGAGTACTTTATTAATATATACAGTTAAAATTTGATACTCTGATTACTCACTAACAGGATATATCTTAAAGTAAGGGAAAACGGTTATTAAGGAGTAAGAGGAAAAGGGAAAATTAAAGGCATTCATCTATATAGAAAGATGATTGTATAAGGTGAGCACTGAGAGGGCTGATTTATCTGGGTGGACCTATTTTTATTCGTAACTCCTATGTTCACCTCTTACAGCATGTGAAGTAGCCTGTGTTGCAATGACCTGTTTATCTGCTTCCCTTACCACTATACTCTAAGCTTAAGGTTAAAGTTGGTGACTACAGTGTTCTTCACTGTGTTTCCAATAATTACACACGGTCTAATACACAGTAAGTACTAGTAACTGAATGGATGAGTGGGTGGATGGATGGATGAATGGATGGATTGGTGGGCAGATGGATGGGTAGGTGGGTAGGTGGGTGAATAAATGGGTGGGTGGATGGGTAGGGGAATGGGTTAGCTCAGGTGTCGCTGGTGTTAGGGAGCTGCACAATCCTTGGCGACAGTAAATAGGAAAGTTTCCTCATGCCCATGGGAAGCTGGGCTGCAAATGCCACAATCACAAACATCTGTCAGATACCACTAACCTCTGCAACCGTTTGCTCAAATTCCTGGTGCTTACCTTCAAAAAATTTCAAATGTTGGAAGAATAATCTTAGAAATCCAAACCTAAAAACTGATATAAAATATACCACATTCTCACAATCTGCAACACCTTTCAGAGACAGCTTCCGTCAGTCAATGCAAAGCTATCTTTTTTTGACTGAAATCTTTCCTTATTTTAAAGTTTTATTGAGAAATAATTCACATACCATATGATTTACCCATTTAAAGCACACAACTCAATGGTTTTTAGTATTTTCACAGAATTGTGCAACTGCCAAAATGAATTTTAGAACATTTTCATCACCCCAAAAGAAACACTGTACCCAATAGCAGCCTCTTCTTATTTCTCTTTCCCTCATCTCCTGCAAACCACTTATCTTCTCTCTGTTTCTATAGATTTCCTGTTCTGGACATTTCATATAAACACAATCATGGAATATGTGGTCTTTTGTGACTGGCTTCTTTCACTTTGCATCATGTCTTCAAGGTTCATCTACACTGTAGCATGTATCCGTGCTTAACTCCTTTTGATCACTGTAAAATGTTCTAATGCATATCACATTCTACTTATCCATTCATCAATTGATTGACATCTGGGTTGTTTCCAGTTTTTGACTATTATTAACAATGCTTCCATAAACAGTCATGTGCAATTTTTTGTGTGGACATAACATTTTCATTTCCCTTGGGTATGGCACAGAGGGGAATTTTTGGGTCATTCATTATTTCTATGTTTAACCTTTTGAAGAAATGCACACTCTTTCCCAAAGCAACTGTACCATTTAACATCCCGTCAGCAAAATATGAGGGTTCCCATTGTTCCTCACCCTCATTCACCCTTGTTTTTATCTTGTTTGTTTTTTTTTTAACACAAGACAATCTTGTAAGGTAGGCAGATTCTGACTCCTGGACCCTCCTATTCCCTTTTATTCCCTCTCCTTCCTAATTGAGTCTTCTGTCAAGAACCCAATGCTTTTCCCAGGCAATGTCTCTTTTCATTCCTATAAGCTGCTGTTGCCCAAACTCTAGAGCACTGATTCCTTCTTAATTCCTCAGCCATTATGCTTTATCCTTGAAGTTCCTGAGGGGTGCCACACTCAAGAAGTGCAGATTAACAACCCCAAACATCATTTTACAATAACTCAGTTATTTTACAATATTTTAAATGTAAAATATTTTACATTTTACAAACTCATTTTACAATAACAAGTTCTTTCCTTGATTTCTCAACACCAAGAAAGGAGTTGGGACAGACACACAGACACATGGTCCAAACCCCTCTGAAGGAAGGAAGGACTTTCTTCCCAGCTGGGAGTAGAAGGAGGAACATGTGGTGCAGTCAGCTGCAAGGAACTGCTTCTCCTGAGTTCTCTCCCTTTCCAAGGCAGCCCACATTCTCTGACTGAGCAAATTGGAGATTTAAAGACACATTCATTCTGGTCTGGCAGAGAACACTCTCTCCACAGTTCCTTGCCAAATTGGCCAAGGTTCTGTTGAGCCTGCACTATAGTTCAGCTTCAACCTCCGCCCAATACTGTTTCCTTCATCTTCCTTCACAGCTGTTGATTCCTAATAAACATCTTACACCCATCTCAGCAGCTGGTTCCAGAGAACCCAAGCTATGTGAGTTTGTACCAGGAGTAGTCCAACAAAGTAGGCAATAAGATGGGGTTCTGGAGCAGTTATTTACCTCGGGCAGGTGGTGAGGACACCAGTTACTGGCAGGAGGAACACAGCTCTGGGGCAAGGTGGCAGCCTAACTGTTAAAACTTTCACCTGTGGTGAATTGGGAGCATGTACTGGTAGGAGGGAAGGTACCAGCTAGAATGATTTATCAGGCATTTGAGATGTATGGAGAAAAGAGCAGGTGCATGGATAAGAGTAGTGGTGTGATCGCTAGGAGTTAGTGATGCGCTACAGAAAGATAATGAACACTGAAGGACTGAGTAAGAGGCAACTGAAAGCTAGGAATGGAAGCCAGAGGGCTTCTTTAAGTGTATATGAAGCAGCTCTCATTTCCTCTAGGAGGGTGGAGAGCCAAATTCAGGAGGCTTCAATGTCCAATCAAGGTCCCTGAGGTTTTGACTTTCAGACTCCTCTGAACTTGCTGAGCCTGCAGACTCAGAGAAGCTGTTCACCTACACTGCTAGTAGCTATCACCCCTCCAGCTCCCCACCTCAGAAGACAATGCAGAAGCCTTTCCCCCTTCAAGGTATCATGTGGCATTTGCTCAGATAATTGCAAAGGGTAACTCCTGGACATTTCAAGAACTGCTGGAACAAGATCTGCACAGATGCTGATACCCAGAGACTTGAAGCATCACCACAAGCCCCTTGTTCAGAGAAATGATATGAAGCCTAGATAATAGATGAAATCCTAGCCAAGTCCTGGCTTGGTGGTCGACTGTGTCCGTGAATCCACCCTGTGTTCTGTTCCCTTCTTGCCAAATGTACCATTAGGTTGACATCCTTGGCAACTCCCACATCAAGTCCTTGGTCTGCAGGGTTAAGAGCTGTCATGGGAAAGGCCATGTGGAAGGCTCTTGAACCCCTTCTCCCTTCAAGACAGTGACTCTGCATCCTGGGGGAAAAAGTAGAGATTAGTGTCACTCTTAAAGATAAAAAAGATGCAAGGGTGGTGGTTCCCAAATATCTCCATCTAATTTGCTAAAGCAGACCCTGAAGAAACCAGATGGACCCTGGAAGATAACTGTAGACCAGGGGTCAATGAACTTTCTCCATAAAGGTAAGGGTAATTAATATTTAGATTTTGCTGATCATAGAGTTTCGGTTTCAATTACTCAATTCTACAGTTGTAGCATGAAAGCAACTACAGAAATTTGTAAATGTGGCTGGATTCCAAAAAAATATGGTAATATATTTTTTAAATAAAATAAATTTAATACACAAAACAGGCAGATGTGACTCTCAGGCTCAAGTTTGCTGACTCCTGCTAGACCACAACAAGCATGACCACATAGGAGCCTAAATTACAGACACCATCTTTTGCTCGAGAAAGTAGCATGGCCTCCGGAATATGTCCTGTGGTCTTGACATGGTGAATGACTTTTCTATCACAGCCAAGAAAGGTAATCAGCCCCGAGTTGGGGAAGCCACAGGTTTTAGATCCGCCTCATTCACAAGCTGGGACGAGTGACAGGGGAATGTGCAGAGTGAGGGATGTCCTCCACTCCTCACCCCCTTTCTGCTCTCTCCTTTCCTCCCTCCTCAGATGCGAATGCTCAGAGTTGCCTCTGCCTCCTCTCTCCTCTCTGCATCCAAACAGCTCCTTCTCTACCCCCCCTGCCCTTGCTCTCTCCCGATTGCCTTCCCCTTATGCTCTGGGGCCCTTAGCCCTGGCTTTTCAGCTCCCTCCTTTACTCCTCTCTTGGCACTGGAATCTTGCTGTGGCTCAATCCTGCCACATAGCTTCTCCTGGAGACCCCTTCCTCCACTTTCAGAGCCTTACCCCATAGCACTTCCCAAACTGGTGTCCTGTGGACTATCCCACAAAGTATGCAGAAGTTTCCATGAGCCACTAGGTTTGGGAAATACTGGGCTAAATAAAATTAGGGTTTTTTTTTTGTTGTTGTTGTTGTTAAAAAGGGGGGGATCAAAAATAGTTCATATTCACATCAAATGGACAATATACATTTTTAGTTTTACCCTAGAGCTATGTAAACTTCTGCCCTCTGTTGTATTTATTACATAGATATACTACAGGAGATCTCTGTACTATCCTGGTATTCTTCAGAACATGACACTTATCAATTACATTATGGGCATTATGTTTATTAGGCCAGACAAGCAAGAGGTGACCAACAGGCTAGAGGCCTTGGTAACACCTTCACAGATGTTCCAGGAGATGTGAGATAAACTCTGAATATATACGGGCCTGCTACATTTATAGCTCAGTGGTCAGGGGTATGCTGAAATCCCCTTCTAGAGGAAAAACAAATTATACATCTTTTACCATCTACCATGAAGAAGGATGCACAATGCTGGTTTGGATTCTGAAGATGTCGTTTTCTACTGCTAGTGATAGTTTCATGGCCCATGTACTGAGTGAGGTGATTGGCTGCTGGATTTTGAGGACTGCAAAGTGGGAAAGGGCTCTAGAGCAGGTTCAGGCTGTGATGTGAGCAGCCCTTCTGGCCACAGTGGCAAAGATGGAGGTGATTCATGGGCCAGAAGTATGGACTCTCACTTAGCAAGACAGATCTTCATACTGGTCACCCCTTTTGAGTGGAAAGAGAAGGACCTAAGGCTAATAATTACCATTGTTGAACAGAGACCAGCAAAGAGCCAGCCCCTGGTATGACACCATTCCTTGAAGAGACCAAGTGGCCAACTTGCAATGAATTGACTATACTGGGCCCCCTCAAACCTAGAAAAACCAGCACTTCAAGAATATACACATATTTTGGCTATAGATTTGCCTTTTCCATCTGTAGGCCTTAGCCATGACCACTATCTTAAGGGCTTACAGAGTGTTTGATCCACTGGTATGAAATCCCATACAACATCACATCAGACTGTGGGACCACATCCCAGCAGAAGAGCAAGAGTGGGCCCAGGACCATGGGCTCCACGGGCTGCAGCACATTCCACATTTCTCAGAAACTGCCCAGCCGAGAGAGCCTCGGCAATTGGCTGAGGGCGCAGCTGAAGTATGGTCATTGGCATTACTCTGACAGGATGGGGTCCCAATCTCTAGGGTGCAAAATAATCATCAAATGAAAGACCTTTTTATACTTTTCCCAGACATACCAACTGGTTAGTCTTCAGAGCATAGACTCCATCTTAGCCCTGCTTCTGGAGCAACTGACCTGGAATAAGAATTATGTCGACCACAGCAGTGGTACATCAGAGTCTCTGTCCCCCTTCTCCCACCAACTTTCTTATAAACTTTAACCGCCTCAAATTTTCTCTTTTTAGTGCTTCCCCAAAGCACCTTCTTCCTCCTCAGGCTGCACAGTGGAAAGTGGGCCCCAGACTTCGGGCCTACCTGGCAGGAATCCCTGGGGACCCAGGACTATGGACCTGCCCCTCCCTCTCAGTCTCTCTCTCTTTAAAGCATATTTCACCTCATTCACTGCCAGTCCCCAGGGGAGAGGAAGCTCTGGACAAGCACAGGTTGTATTTTTGTCCCAGTCACACACATCCTTTCAGTGGCAGTGACAGCTAATAGCTTAATGAAGTAAACCCTACAGCTATTTGCATTTTTAAAAAGTTATTAGCCCCAAGAATGCCTTTCTAATGAAGAATTTCAGGCAACAATGACATAATAACAAAGCTGAGTGCTCCCTCTACCCTTCCAAACACACTGTTGGCTGCATGCAACCCTTTGGTTCAGTCCAAGAGCATTAAGATAACAAAAATAACAAATGACTGAGTCTTTATTATATGCTAGCCATGGGCTGGGCCTTTTACATTCCTCTAAACCCCACACCAACTTTGGGTTAGATACATAGCTGAGGCTTGGAAAACCAAGTGGTTCTCCAGGGGCATGCAGCTTGGAAATGACAGAGAGAAAATCCACTCAGCTATTTTGACTTTGAGTGCCCAGCCCACTGGAGCAGCCGGAAAGCCACTCCCAGCAGACACACAAGCCAGGCAGCCTTAGCAACAGCTCAGCAGGACAGCACAGAGATCCGCACACAGTTTACTGTTGGATACACATCCAAAAGGTATTGTTCGCCATTTAGGGTCTGAAATAATATACCAGCCTGGGGACAAAATGTGTTTGAGTGGGACATTCTTGGATCAGTAGAGAAATTTCCACAGTTTTGAGTTAATGTCCTTACTTTAAAGCAATAATGAAGCTATGTACCTACCTGTATGAGAGCTGTGAGTTAGGAAAAGGCCCTTATTTTGGCGTGTGAGGTGTCATATTGGTGAGGTGCTCATGCTCAATTGTGTCTGGCTCTTTGCAACACTATGGACCAAGTCCATCAGGCTCCTCTGTCCATGGGATTCTCCAGGCAAGAATACTGGAGTGGGTTGCCATTTCCTACTTCGGGGATCTTCCTGACCGGGGATCAAACCCGTGTCTCTTGCCTCTCCTGCATTGACAGGTGAATCCTTTAACCACTGCGCCACCTGCGGAGCTCCCATAGGTGGGGATGGAGAGCTGCTACTTAGCCATTTTCATTCGGAAATCTGAGTATAGATCTTAGTGACGGTCAGTTGTTGTAGGTGTGTGCTCAGAGCCAAGGAGAACGCTGTGGCCTCAGTCCTTCAAGGACCACACAGTACTCGAGCCCCAGTGCAGGGTTTAGTTCAGCGAATGACAGCTGACAGGGTAGAGGCAAAGCACCTATGAGCTGCTTCCCCTACAAGCTGCCTCCCCTTCAATGCAACATTGCTGCCGTCTGACTCTTTGCAACCTCATGGACTGCAGCACACCAGGCTCCCGTGTCCTTCATTGTCTCCTGGAATTTGCTCAAATTCATGTCCATTGAGTCAGTGATGCTCTCTAACCATCTCATTCTCTGCTGCCTCCTTCGCTCTTTCCCTTCAATCTTTCCCAGCATCAGGCTCTTCTCCAGGGCAATACTGTCATTCCTATGAATTTTATTAGGTCCATCCAGTGGTAGCATTTTTAGAAAAATATAGAGAAGTGGGACCTGGGGGAAAGGCAAGCAGGACGCTGCAGCCTTGGGGTGGCCAGGTGGGCATTGGGCACATTTCCCTGCAGGAGGACAGTCCCTCTCCCAGGAGGGTTGGGGTCTGATAGCTCTGGCAGCAACGGTGGGAGGTGGATGGGGAGGGGGGAAATGCAGGACGACCTCAGGCAGCAGAAGACTTAGCTGGTTCAAGGGCTGTTCCGCTTTAGTGCCCACCAGGGATTCTTGCAGCCAGGGTGTCTGGAGAGGTGGAGGCACACTCAGAGAGCTCAGACCAGTGCCTATTCACTAACCAGTTAAGAAGCATTTAACATTTTCCTGATGCTCACTGATGTACTGGGAACGGCCCTGGTTATGACACATGGAGACAGGAAAGGCTCCTGAGGAATACTGGAAGATCTCTGCACAGCGCTGTGACCAGAAATCCTTGGGCTACTGATCATTTCTTCCAGGGGCCAGTCTTCTTCCAGAGTTGTCTGGATACCTGGAGACACACTGCAAATAAAATTAAATACAGAGGAAACCACAGATGTTACATATAGTCAAAATACTAATGAAAGTTAAGATACAGTAATATATGTGCATCTTTATTAATGCATTCAACAAGATCCAGCGGTGGGTGAAGTAACTATTGAATTAGTAATGAATATAAATGGTATTTTGAGATGTCTGTGATGGCTGGATGTGATATGAATGTACCTGTGGTTTCTATTCTCAAAAGCACTGCTAATTCGACTGTGATTTGTTGCCTATATTCACAGTAGAAGGAAGTACTAAGTTTGATTTTATGACTTTAAGGTTAATGGCAATAAAGATATCATTTCTCCCATTCATATTCAGAGAGCCAGTGGGGAAAGTCCAGGGACCCCAGGTTGCTAATCTCCACCTAAGACTGTAGCACAGACCCAGTCCCTAATGTTTCATGTTCTCTAAGCCATCCTGAATTCGTGTACATCATTCGTGTACATGTTCTCTAAGACATCCTGAGTTGTGTGCACCAGCAGCTGGTGCCTAAATGCTTATCAACCCAGGATTCCATGGGAGGTATGAGGCAGGTACACTAGTGTCCTGATTTCCATTATGACCCAATTCCTGGGAAAACAGAAAACACTCCCTTTATTATGTAAATTCCTTGGAAAGCTCAGGTTGCCCTGGGGTCCCCAGTATACAGCTGCACATATCAAGCATCCAGGTACCCAGTGAGGGGACAGCTCCCTGTTGTTGTGTGTGAGTGTGATGTGAGTGTGATCACCAACTGCTCCCTGTTGCAGTGTGTGAGTGTGATGTGAGTGTGATCACCAACTGCCTTGGTAATGCTTGAGACACAAGAGAAGGGAAACTGATAGAATCCACCTGTGATGGCATGGACGGCACATCATGGAGAAGAATGCCTGACATTCCTTCCTTGACTGTGTAAGAGTTATACCTGTGTATAGGTTGACAAATTTATAATTATCTCCTGGTAAAAATAGGGTTGAAGAAAGACCATCTCCCACACAAAGACCTTTAAATAAAAGTTAGCAGTAGTAGATTTACTATGGCTTGAGTAGAGTAAGCTGGGACTAACAAATTTTGCAGCATAAAATGAAACTCAAATTTGATCATTACCACTGATGATATTTAAGTTGTAGCTATTATTTCAGGGAAGAAGAAAGCAAACAGCTTCCACCCAGGACACCAAATAATGCTGCTCTCTGTGCTATACACCTGAAACTGACACAATATTGTAAACCAACTATCCTGCAATAAAAAAATTTTTTTAAAATTGTTGCTCTAAGAGAATGTCAATCCACAATTCTGGAAGCTGCTGATAAATACTCAAATTGTCCTGACTCTTGTTAAGCCATTCTGAACACCAGAAGTAGCTGTAGCTGGAGGCAGTGAAAAATACATGCCCAGACCTTGACCTTTGAGCTATCTGCCCAACATTTTATTTCTTGACCTCAAGGATGCTCTGAAATTACCTACACAATGAAATTCTCCTTTAGACTGTTTGTTTTAGACTCTGTGCTGTCAGATACTGAGAATGTACCCAGCAGTGTGGCAATCAAGAATACAAATACCATTTGGCCATCCATACACTGAAGATTCTGTGTAAGTTATTAACAGGGCCCATGGTTCCATAATTGGCTTTGTGTGAGCTATAGCTTTGCCTTTAGACTTGCTGACCAGTAACTGCCAGTGGTGGGACAAAGATAGCTCCTTCATTTCTACTCAAAACCCTTTTGTTGTTCAGTTGCTCATTTGTATTAAAAAGCAGACACCTTACTTTGCTGTCAAAGGTCTGTCTAGTCAAAGCTATGGTTTTTCCAGTAGTCAGGTATGGATGTGAGAGTTGGACCATAAAGAAAGCTGAGTGCTGAAGAATTGATGTTTTTGAACTGTGGTTTTGGAGAAGACTCTTGAGAGTCACTTGGACTGCACGGAGATCCAACCAGTCAATCCTAAAGGAAATCAGTCCTGAATATTCATTGGAAGGACTGATGCTGAAGCTGAAGCTCTAATACTTGTCCGACTCACAGAGAGTCGGACACGACTGAGTGACTGAACTGACTGACTGACTGACTGACTCTTTGTGACCCCGTGGACTGCAGTATGCCAGGCTTCCCGTCTTTCACTATCTCCCAGAGTTTGCTCAAACTCCTGTCCATTGTGTTGATGATGTCATCCAACCATCTTATCCTCTGACGCCCGCTTTTCTGCTCTTGCCCTCAAACTTTCCCAACATCTAGGTCTTTTCCAATAAGCCAGGTCTTCAGATCAGGTGGCCAAAGTACTGGAGTCAGCATCAGAGCTTCCAATGAATATTCAGGGTTGATTTCCTTTAGGACTGACTGGTTTGATCTCCTTGTAGTTCAAAAGACTCTCAAGCATCTTCTCCAGCGCCACAGTTTGAAAGCATCAATTCTTGGGTGCTCAGTCTTCTTTACAGTTCAATTCTCACATCCATACGTGACTACTGTAAAAACTAGAGTTTTGACTATACAGACTTTTGTTGGCAAAGTGATGTCTCTGCTTTTTAATGCATTCTTTAGGTTTGTCATAGCTTTCCTCCCAAGGAGCAAGCAACTTTTAATTACATGGCTACAGTCATCATCTGCCATGATTCTGGAACCCAAGAAAATAAAGTTTGTCACTGCTTCCATTTTTTCCCCATCCATTTGCCATGAAGGGGTGGGACTGGATGCAATTATCTTAGTTTTTTGAATGTTGAGTTTTAAGTCAGCTTTTTTACTCCTCTTTCATCTTCATCAAAACCCTGGAAGGTAAGATTCTGTCAGGTTGACTCCTCATGGCCTAATGAGACTGGAACCTGTTCTTCCTCATTTAATCCCTACCTAAGTCACATTTCTCCTTATACCTAGTCAAAACTTGCCAAACTCAGTCTATATAGAAGTAAAGGAAGGAATCTGAATTAAATGACTGACATCAATATTCAGAATATAGAGAAGGAGGCCAGGAGAAAAATGGGTAATTATAATCAGGATTCATGATGATGAAGATGATGATGGCACATTTATTAAATGCCTCCTACACGGTGGAAACTCTGTGATTTATGAGCTAACACCTGTGTGTCTTTATGCTACCACCATACTGCTTTGATTACCATAATTTTGTGATATGCTCTGAAATCAGGAAGTGTGAGATCTCCAATCTTGTTCTTTTCCAAGATTACTTTGGCTATTTGGGTTGCTTGAGATTCCATATGCATTTTATGAGAGTTTTTCCATTTGTGCAAAAAATGCCATTGACATTTTGATAGGGTTGCACTGTGGGAATTAGGGGATGCACTTTAAAAAATACAACCCTATTTATTTCTTGTGTCACCCTATGAGATAGGTTCTATTATTTCTGAAATGCACATAAGAAAGTGGAGGCAGTGATCTTGTACCTTTTTACAAAATGTTGATACTGAGCTGTGGAAATTCAGGCAAGAGTTTTAAATTTCTTTCCCACTACTAATAATGAATATTATCATTATCATCTATCTCCATTCTTTTACCTTATTCCTACAATCTACTTTTGTCTGTGGAGTGTCTTGATAGGAGTTAGAGATTTGGCTCCAGAGGCCTAGGTCCCCAGACAGGGCTTTGACCACTGGATTATCCCAGCGGTGAGATCACAATCTGCCTGGAAAAATCAACCCCCACAGCTCTAACAAATTAGCACTGTATGTACTGGGATGGTTGATGCTCTTCACAGAGGACCATGCTAGGGCCATGACTAAGCCTTACCCCTGTACGTGTTGCTGTGGTAGCAGCTCTCCAGTGATTCACATGTGGTAGGAGTTCCAGAGATGGTGCCTGAAATTTATTGCCCAGGTGTACATTCCAAGTGATATTAGTCAGAACCATCCTTAGGGAAGGTGTGTGTGGAGCAGCCCAAATGAATAATGATTTTTAAAACAATTTTTCTTAGGGAAAAGTTCTAACATATTCATAAGTACAGAGTAGTATCATGACTGTCCATGTCTGTATTTTTATATGGATGAAATCAAGCTAGAAAGAGCACCAAGGACAGCTCTGAAGAGGAAAACAATGAGAAAGAAGACACACAGGAGGGAGTGATAAATGGGAGGGCCTGTGCTCAGACAAAGGCTCTTTGTAAGATGGATGACAGAGTGAAGGTGCACCACACCCTCAGGAACATTCCTGATGCCTCCCACAGGATTTAGGAATAAATCCATCAAACAAAAGTTAATATTTATTAAACCTTTCCTATGTGCTAAGCATGATTTTATAAACTTAAGAGGCAGCCATTATTATTATGGTGCTAAGCACCATCAAAAAAGCAAGAGAGTTCCAGAAAAACATCTATTTCTGCTTTATAGACTATGGCAAAGCCTTTGACTGTGTGGATCACAATAAACTGTGGAAAATTCTGAAAGAGATGGGAATACCAGACCACCTGACCTGCCTCTTGAGAAATCTGTACACAGGTCAGGAAGCAACAGTGAGAACTGGACATGGAAAAACAGATGGGTTCCAAATAGGAAAAGGAGTACATCAAGGCTGTATATTGTCACCCTGCTTATTTAACTGATATGCAGAGTACATCATGAGAAACGCTGGGCTGGAAGAAGCATAAGCTGGAATCAAGACTGCCAGGAGAAATATCAATAACCTCAGATACGCAGATGACACCACCCTTATGGCACAAAGTGAAGATGAACTAAAAAGTCTCTTGATAAAAGTGAAAGAGGAGAGTGAAAAAGTTGGTTTAAAGCTCAACATTCAGAAAACTAAGATCATGGCATCTGGTCCCATCACTTCATGGGAAATAGATGGGGAAACAGTGGAAACAGTGTCAGACTTTATTTTTGGGGGCTCCAAAATCACTGCAGATGGTGATTGCAGCCATGAAATTAAAAGATGCTTACTCCTTTGAAGGGAAGTTATGACCAACCTAGATAGCATATTAAAGAGCAGAGACATTACTTTGCCAAGAAAGGTCGGTCTGGTCAAGGTTATGGTTTTTCCAGTGGTCATGTATGGATGTGAGAGTTGGACTGTGAGGAAAGCTGAGCACTGAAGAATTGATCCTTTTGAACTATGGTGTTAGAGAAGACTCTTGAGAGTCCCTTGGACTGCATGGAGATCCAACCAGTCCATCCTAAAGGAGATCAGTCCTGGGTGTTCATTGGAAGGACTGATGTTGAAGGTGAAACTCCAAAACTTTGGCCACCTCATGCAAAGAGTTGACTCATTGGAAAAGACCCTGATGCTGGGAGGTATTGGGGACAGGAGGAGAAGGGGACGACAGAGGATGAGATGGCTGGATGGCATCACTGACTTGATGGGCATGAGTTTGAGTAAACTCCGGGAGTTGGTGATGGATAGGGAGGCCTGGCGTGCTGCAATTCATGGGGTCGCAAAGAGTCAGACACGACTGAGCAACCGAACTGAACTGAACTGAAGCACCATCTTACAGACTTACGAGATAGCCATTATTATTATTATTATTTGTAAGATGCCCATCTCACAAAGGAGAAAATTGCAGCTTTGAGAAGTTAAAGTTCACTTTTAAAAAGTTCTGTGGATGACCAATGTCAGAGGCAAGATTTAAACCCAGGATCGTCTGACTCAAGAGCCTCTACTAATAATATGCCTGTGTTTACAAAGCCTGATTCTTTGGCTTTGGGACTCAAAACCACTAGGGGACTTGTTAAAAGTAAGTCTGCTTATTATATGTACCATGGTGAGAGCTTGCTTTTATAACTTAACCCAGGTTACTTCAATGGTTGGTGTAATAACATGCTACTGAAAGAATTTCACTAACCAAGGCATTTAAAAAACATGATTAATATTGTCATTGGTTTCAAGGGAGATTTAAATAACTATATTGTCATTTTCTGAGGGAAAGAAGAATGTACAAAGATGAAAGCTATCTTTTAAATTAATAAGCCAGATTCTCTCCACGGCTTAAATCATTCATTGATTGTAAGGCAGGGACATGGAGAGTTAGAAGAACTCTTTAATTAGTGCCTTGGAATTTCATTGATAACAGGAAGTATTAAGTATCACGCTGAAATTTCTTTTAGCCCTTTTTAACTGGACTACCACGAGGCTTTCTTGGGTCCAGGTTTTGCCTGGTACATCCAAAAAAAAAAAAAACAAAAACAGATCAACTCCATAAGCCTTGACAAGAAACTTTCATCAAGGAATATTCTTTTCCTAGTCTTCATGAATTTTATTAGAAGGAATAATCTCAAAATAGAACTGATGATGGTTAAAATGTCACATCGTACAGTTTGTTAGAGATTTTTAAAAAGACCAAATTACCTTGATAAAATTTAGATCTGCAAATATTTGTTAAGGGTAATTAAATTTCATAAAAACAATGGTCACAAAAGAAAATTTACAATGGCAGAAGCTATAATGGATGCAATTTGATATTTGGTAGATGTATTAGATACTTCCTGATGTGGTACAATGGTAAAGAATTTGCCTGCCAATGCAGGAGACATAAAAGATGGAGGTTTGATCCCTGAGTTGGGAAGATCCCCTGGAGTAGGAAATGGCAACCCACTCCAGTATTCTTACCTGAAAAATTCCAGAGGAGCCTGGCAGGCTACAGTCCATGGGGTCACAAAAAAGTCAGATGTGACTGAGCATGCACACACACACACCACAAAACAGAAATAAATTCTCTCACTTCAGAAAATGTATTATGCCAGCATTCGTAAACATGGAGTCCAAGGGACTGTAGACAAAACATTCACCTGGCATGAATAGTCAGAGTCACACTAGGGAGAGAATGCCCAGTGCCCACCAGAGGATGGTTTCTGGAACTCAGGCCTATGTGTGGAGACAGCCTGGTTAATTCTGCTAAAACCCCATAGCCATGTCTAGGTATTACCCACCTCTCCAGCCATCCCTCCTGCCTTCCCCTGACCTCCTCTAGTTAACTTAAGTGATTCCCCAGCCTAGGTTCCCTGGCTAACACTGTTTCCCTGCCTGGCAGGTCTTTCTATGCCCCTAATTCCTACCCTTCCTTCCAGATGCAGGCCCAGCTCATCCTTGTTACCTCCCACGTGGCCTCCATCCTGTTGTGATCCAGACCTTGTCCTTCCACATAAACTCCTCCTTCCAAAGTCACCAAGGACCTCCATGCTGCCAAAGCCAAAGGAGACTCTCAGATTGCCTTCTCTGTCTACTACTCCCTCCTTCTGATAGAAACCATTTCTTCCCAAGTTTCCACTACCCCTTGTGTAATACAACGCCATTTGGCCAACAATGCCCAGAAGAGCCGCAGCTGTGGGCTCTTATCAACCTGCACTCAGGGCAGCCCTCAGTCCTAAACGAGGGAGTTGGGCAATATCCACCACACACCCCCTAACTCAGCAGGGTTCAAAACCAGACGCATTTGATCCTGACCATTCTGTTTTCAACTTTTCCCTCTGACTTTCACTATCCTAACTGAAGTTCTCGTCACCTTCTGATCAGATTAATTTGCTAGCCTCCTTTGTAAGCTGGACCCACTCCAGTTCATCCTTCACACAATTAGCTAGTTTTTCTTTTTTTTTAATCTATTCTTTTTTTGGTATTTTTTTTTTGAATACTGGTAAAATATGCCTAACATGCAATTGACCATTTTGACATTTTAAATGGCATTAATTAAATTCACATGTTGTGCAACAACACCAGTCTATTTCTAGAACTTTTCCCTTACACTGAATGGAAACTCTATAAAGTCAGTCACTCCAATTCCCCCTCCCCAACTCCTGGTAACCTCTAATCTATTTTCTGTTTTCCAAGGAATGTATTTAAGGAAGACAGCTTGCATTCTTCCTCAAAATATCCTCAGAGTCTTCAACTCTCTCTGCACTGGATGGTCTGCCCTCTCTGACCCCTGCAGCCTCCCTCATCTTTACTGTCTTGCTGCTGTCTCTCCCCTCACCTCTTTGTGTCCCACCTCCACCAGCTCTCAGCCTGAGACCTTCTCCACCCACATAGCCAGCGGCAAAGTGCAGTCTGGCTTTAGTCTCATGGGGAGCAGCCTCTTGTATTCCATTTTAACTCCAGAAAAACTTGTTTAATCACTCAGTCATGTATGACTCTTTGCTACCCTATGGACTGTAGCCCATCAGGCTCCTCTGTCCATGGGATTCTCCAGGCAAGAATATTGGAGTAGGTTGCCATTCTCTTCTCCAAGGGAGAAGATCCAGGGATTGAATCCATTCTCCTGCATTGGTAGGAGGATTCTTTACTGCTGAGCCACCAGGGAAGTCTAGAAAAACTTGATGTCCCCACAAATCTATTGTATAATTTCCTCTTAGAGGTGACAATGGAAGGAGACCAAATGCAACATTTGCCTGTTGCACCTAAGACTATTTCCAACTCACAGCCTGACCATCCCCCTCAGCTTCTCTTACGGGGTTGCTGAAACTGCACTGGCCTCAGACAAGTTAGTGCAGGGATAGAAAGTGGGCTGGGCCAGTAGGTGGGGTGGGTCAAAGTGAGGGTGGAATGTTGAGGAGACATTAATGTTAAAGAGCTGGGGCAATAGCATACAGATGGAGAGAACACACCAAAGTAGGAAAAGCGAGGTCGGTTCAGTGAACAGGAGGAGGCCCGGTTGCCTAGAGAGTAGCGGGCACAGGAAAGTGACATCAAATGAGGGTGGAGGTGAAACTCTTGGGTTTGTGTAAGAAGCTGCCTTGCCTCCACATTTGATGGGACGCTCTCTCTGTATGAAATAGAAAATCCACTTTGAGGGTTTAAATAACAAAGGGGATTTATTGACCCAAGGAGCTGAAAAGTCCAGGGGACCTTGAGGTGAAGGCTCTGGTTTCATTTCTCAGGAATTCTCTTCTTCGCCCTTCTCTTGAGAGTCTTTGGGCTAGTTTCTCTCAAGGTTGAAAGGTGGTTTTGGCAGCAACCAGGGTACAGGTGTCTTTTTCCCAAAAGGAAAGGGACGGTCTAGCTTCCCTAAGCAGCATAACAGGATTCCTCACCTTCACTTGGGGTCAACCTGCACCAGTCACAGTGCGCAGGCCTTTGCTATGCCCCTCTCTGCATAACCCAATCTCTGCAGTGATGTTCTTACCCCCAGCAGGAACCCCTTGAAGCTAGGGCTGGGGTCAATCCCAATGGCATGGCTGCTGGTTTGGACTTCATCTTTGTAGTCAGCAACAGAGGTGTTGAAATGAGTTGCCTTTTGTGACAGTAAGCAAGTAATGATTTTTATTTTTTGATTTGTCTTTCTCTTCCTCCTTGATTTTTTTTTTTTTACTGTTTGCAATTTACCACAGCATATTCTTTTGTTCTTCTAATGTTTTTGAAAATCATAACCTACATGGTTTTACTAGAGTTTTATTTACTGCTCACTGTGTATCCAAGTCAAGTGACTGAAAATATCCTCAAAAATGCTTTTTGTAGTCTAATTTTACAAGCCCAAAGGACACAGCTTCACTTGAATATTAGAACACTGTGAGATTAATATTAATTTCGCTGAATGTTTTCAGTTTGAATTAACATGCTTGCAATGCCATTCAATCTTGCAAATTGCTATCCTCAGGAACTGAACGTGCTTTAGCTTTTCAAAGTATCAATTATAAGGCCTAAGAGTTCAACTACAGCTCCTGGTTTAATCCTTTAGCTATCCATCATCTAAAGCTTACAGAAATAGTTGAATTAAACTTCAAGGATGCGGGGTGGCTAGTTTTGCAGACTAAGCAAACAATAGCTGCAATTTGATGCCCTTGATAGAAGTGGACTGGTATGTTAATTCTACATATAAATTCAGCAAAGTAAAGAATTTACTCTTGTTCTCATTCAAGTTCGACTCCATCCTCTCAAAAACAATTCCTATTACTTCATTCATTAAAGAACTTCGGGACTTGGCTTTGTCTCATTTTGAATTTCCATGTATCATGTCATGGATTTCTTTGCTGTGCTCCGCTCTATCTCTCTGATCGTCAGTTATCTTGACCTCTTTTTATTCCTGTTTAGGATCCAAGTTCCTGACTAGATACCTCACAACACTGTTTTGAAGGTCAATATGGAGAAGCTGTGAGGACTGCTAAGGTTTACATAACATGTTTACTTTTGTGAAATACAGCATCTGTAGTTGTAGCAGTTACTGTTCAGGCCCTTCTGTATTACAGCTTCTTCAGTCTTTGTGTGAGGGTTTTCACCAGTCTCCTGAGGGCACCAGACCTATGTGCAAGGCTCAACCCATGACCAGTGGAGTTGGTGGACAAATATCCCCAGCTCTTTGCCCCTTGGTGGTGCTGGTAGGCAGAGGGCAACTCTAACAAGTGATCTATGCAACACTTGTTGCATAGTACTGAGTACTCAGAGGTACTCAGTAAGGCTTCTTTAATGCACACGGTTCTGTGCTCCTTCCATTTTATTTTTCACTTTCTGAACTGGTATCTCCTGGATTTACCTCTCAAACTGACCACCTGTCCTCAAATTCTTAAGGTCTGTTTCTGGGGAGACTTAGCCTAAGACTCTAGTTCCAATGGCTTTTCAAATAGTATTCATGCAGCCAGCTCACCAATGACATTCTAGAATTCTAGGGCTTTATCGCTCAGCCCTAGTCCTGAATGGAACTAAGTCTGCTTTGTCTCCTGATTACTGGGACTTAGTGTATTTAGTGCTAATTCTCTGAGAGGTAGTTTTCTAGTAATTCTGGCCACAACTTCCATTTGCTGAGAGACTGTACCTTACAGAAGAGCCAGCTGAAACATGAGTCAAGCAGATGGAGATGAAATATCACCATTATTGCTAATAAAGATGATTTTAAAAAACACGGCTTAGAGCCGTGGGCAAGAGAGCTTTCTAACACTGAACCCCAAAGCCGGGCAGTCTCGTGCACAAGGTCGTAGGCAGTGGTGGACAGCTGAAGGACCCCAACTGCCCCAGCAGAGCCTGCTACTCTGAAGTCTGCAGAAAGGAGGAGCGGAACAGGGTGTGTTTTCTCTGTGGAGACAGATCCCAAAGAGAAAAAGGAGGAGGAAGGGGCTGCATCACACATGCCGAGCTCCTATTCTCCAAATTTCCTGTTAGAAAATTCACTCCTCCCTTGTAGGAATGAGTGGGGCCAGAAAGAAACCCAGAATGTTATTGTAATGGATTCCTTTCCTCATAGAAACAAGATGCTAGAGGAAAGGAGTTCCCTCTTTCCAACGTTCCCCAGGTTTTTATTCACTTAGCTCCCTGGGTTTAACCACTACACTCTGGGCCGACTCGGAGTGTGACCGGCTCCCCTGCAGGAGATCAACCATCTTTTGATACGATGCCAGTGTAGCCCCCACCATGGTCCTACCCCCACCCTTCCCACTCAAATGGCGACTACCCTTTCTTTGTGCGTTCTCCTGGTCCTGGTGGCGAAAAGTGTAGCTACTGCCCCAAGAAGGCCATTTAGTGACTGAAGTGATCATAGGCCACGCGGAGCCCAGCAGAAAGTTCCCCAGTTCACTTTTCATTCTGAATTATATCTAACCATGCTGTTTCAGACAGTCTAGCAGAGGTTCTGCCAGGAGATTATGTAACGCTGTAAAGATGTTTTCGGAGAAAATATTCCAGTAAAATACTGATGTTCCCAATTTAAATACAACCCCTCTACCATTGTGAATTTCCCAGGGAGAAATCAGAGTTCTAAGATTAGAATTCTCTTTTCTGCCTGAGTTAAAGTTAAAAGGCATTAGCCTAAAACTTATCCTTCCCAGGTTCTAATTCTTGCCTGACATCCCCCCCACCCCCTGCCCCCAGCTGTGCCAGGCAGCATGTAGGATCTTAGTTCCCCAATCAGGGTTCAAATCCATGCCCTCCACAGTGGAATTGAAGTCTTAACCACTGGACAGCCAGAGAAGTCCCAAATTCTGCTCATTGTGAACCAGAGGGGTTCTTCATATCTGTGGTTCTTTCAGCAGCTTGGACAGGGTGTCATTAGAACCACTGGTGTGGCTTTTTTCAGTCTCAGAAGTTAAACAGCACATTTCCATTATACGTCACTTTTTAAGGAGTATCATCAAAGCACTCAACACCAACAAAATGAAACAGTAGAAAAAAATCAATACCAAGACCTTCAAGTAGTTATCAAGACAAAGTGATGCTTCCAGAACTTTGCACTTTTCATAAATGAGACTCAGTGTCATCTTGATTCGGGCTTCACAGGATGCTAGTCCATCTGTGTAAGTTATCTGAATCCTTGATCTGTAAATAGACTCAACTGGGAGGAAGCTCCCTCAAGAAGTTAAAGCGAGCAACATATTTTGCCATTCCTGTGGGAAGAATCAACAGATACTTCTCTCAGGGTGACATATGAGACTATAGGAGGTCAGAATACACCATCCCAATATATGCCCTCTGGCATAAGGATTATTTTGAGCTGAAGGAAACTGAGCAAAAGCAGGCACAATATGAGCTCTTTGCTGTCTCCTATCTTGTGAAAAATGGTATCACAAATTCCTCTGTGAAGGTTTCCCCATCCCAGTGCCAGCCCCTCATTGTCCATACCAGAAAGAGAATGACAACTTCTAGTAATATAGGAGACAGGCTGGTCCCATGAGTCTACACAACCAAACCTTACTAACTAGGTTAGTTAGCTACCATTGGTTGCTCATATATTTGCCTTCCTACAGTTTGCTGCCCCTAGAAGCTCCCAAGTCCTTTCCATTTGTCTTCACATTTCTAAGAGTATCATGCCCTACTGACTGAGTTAGCTATGCACCCTTGACACTTTTTAAATGTCACCTTTTGTTCAAATGATATAAAACCTCCAGCTTTAAGTTGTTTCTTTGTGAGTTTTCTCTCTTTCTGGGAAACTCCCTCATCATGTAAAATTTGTAACATCAAAGAAACTTGTATGTATTTTCTCATTTTAATATGTCTGTTATCAGACTATTGTGCAGACCCAGTCAGAGAACCTAAGAGTGTAAAGAAGAATGTTATTCCCCACAATTTTTGCATCTTTGCAATGATGGGAAGGCCAGCCATGAGTCTGTTGTGAGATCTTTCTCTCCCACCTTGACACTTAACACCCCTTAACTTCTATTTCCCCTTTCAACCCTCTGTCTCCAACATCCCCTGATCCATGGAATCTGGGCTTTAAGTAATGACACAGTGGCTCCTACTGTTGCCTTTTGCTGTGGAATCACTTGGGCGTGTGAAGCCTGCCATGTAAGGGGAGTTTTCCCTTCATCCCCCGCAGTTTGTTTCAGCTGGAAAATGTCCTCACCAGGCTCCTGAACTAAAGCTGTAGTTGACATTTCTGCAGCTTGAATTTCTAGGTGTATTAGGATTAGTTTCAGATATGAATGATAGGAAATCCAAAATAACAGGGAGAAGGTTGAAGTTTACTTTGCTCACATAAACGTCTAGGTCAGCGTTCCAGTGCTGGTGTAGCCTTCCAGCTACACCTCACTGTCCCACTTGCAGACATCTACATCCTAAGCAAAAGAAGGTAGGAAAGGATGAAAGTAAAGCAAAGGGTACTTCTGCCGAGCTTCTTAAGGAAGACATGTAAGTACAGGCATACCTTAGAGACACTGCAGGTTTGGTTCCAGACCACTGCAACAAAGTGAGTATCGCAAGAAAGCAGGTCACATGAATTGTTTGATTTCTCTGTGCATATAAAAGTTGTTTACACTATACTAAGTGTGTGATAGTGTTATGTCTAAAAAAACAATGTACATACCTTAATTTAAAAACACTGCTAAAAAATGCTAACCATCATTTGTGAGTCATAATCTTTTTGCTGGTGGAAGGTCTTACCTTGATATTGATGGTACTGACTGATTAGGGTGATGGCTGTTGAAAGTTGGGCTGGCTTGAAATAGAACAATGAAGTTTGACTCATCGACTGACTCCTCCTTCCACGAATGCTTTCTCTGCAGCATAAAATGCTGTTTAGATAGCATTTTATCTATAGCATTTCTTTCAAAATTGGAGTCAATCCACTCAAGCCCTGCTGCTGCTTTATGAACTAAGTCTATGTAACATTCTAAATCCTCTGTTATCATTTCAACAATCTTCACAGCATCTTCACCAGGAACAGATTCCATCTCAAGACACAACTCTCATTGCTCATCCTTAAGCAGCAACTTTGCTTCCATTCATGTTTTATATGAGGTTGTGGCAGTTCAGTCACATCTTCAGGCTCCACTTGCAATTCTAGTTGTCTTGCTATTTCTACCACACATGCAGTTATCTCCTCTACTGAAGTCCTGAACTCCTCAGTCATCCACAAGGATTGGAATCTTCTTTCAATCTCCTGTTAATGTTGATATTTTGACCTCTTCCCAGAAATCACAAATACTTTTAGTGGTATCTAGAATGCTGAATCCCTTCCAGAAGGATTCAACTGGCTTTGCCCAGATCCATTAGAAGAATCATTATCTTCAGCAGCAAGAGTCTTAGAAAATGCATTTATTAATAATTAGACTTAAAAGCTGAAATGACTCTGATCAATGGGCTACAGAATGGATACTGGGTTAGCAGACATCAAGACAACACTGATCCAGTTGCACATCTCCATCACAGCTCTTGGGTGACCAGGTATATTGTCAATGAACACTAATATTTTGAAAGGAATCTTTTTTTCTGGGCAGATCTAAAGAGTGGGCTCAAAATACTCAGTCAAACATATAAAACAGTTGCACTGTCACACAGGCTTTTTGTTCCATTTACAGAGCACAGGTAGAATAGATTTCGCATAATTCTTAAGAACCCCACAATTTTCAGAATGGTAAATGTGCACTGGCTTCAACTTAAAGTCACCTGATGCATTAGCCCAAACAGGAGAGTCAGTTTGATTTCTGAAGGCTTGAAGCCAGGCATTGACATCTTTCCTCCAGCTATGAAAGTCCTGGATGCCATCTTCTTCCAACAGAAGGCTGCTCTGTCTACACTCAAATCTGTTGTTTGGAATAGTCACCTTGGTAAATTATCTTAGCTAGATCTTCTGAGTACCTTGCAGCAGCTTCTGCATCAGCACTTGCTGCTTCACCTTGCACTTTGATGTGATGAAGATGGCTTCTTTCCTTAAACTTCATCAACCACCCTCTGGCAGTTTCAAACTTCATCTGCAAGTTCCTCTCCTCTCTCAAGTTTTCAGAGAACTGAGGAGAGTTAGGGCCTTGATGTGGATCAGGCTTTAGCTTCATGGAATATTGTGGCTTGTCTGATCTTCTATCCAGACCATTAAAATTTTCCCTGTATCAGCAGTAAGGCTGTTTTGCCTTATCATGCATGTGTTCACTGGAGTAGCACTTTTCATCTCCTTCAAGAAATTTTCCTTTGTGGTCACAACCTGGCAGTTTGGCAGGCCTAGCTTTTCTGTTTCACCTTCCAATGTGCCTTCCTCACTAAGCTTGATAATTTCTAGTTTTTTATTTAAAGTGAGAGACATGTGACTCTTTCTTGAACACTTAGAGGCCAACATTCATTGGCCTATGTTCAATACTGTGTTTCAGGGAATAGGGAGGCCTGAAGAGAGAAATGGGCTGTTTTGGTGTGCTCATGGCATCCCAAAACAATGACAACAGAAACATCAAAGATTGATGATCACAGATCACCATAACAAATATAATAATAACGAAAAAGTTTGAAATACTGTGAGCATTATCAAAATGGGAGAGACGTGAAGTAAGCAAATGGTGTTGGACAAATGAAGCTGATAAACTTGATTGATGCAGGACTGCCATGAACATCAATTTGTAGAAAATGCAGTATTTGATAAATGCAATAAGTGAAGTCGCTCAGTCTTGTCTAGCTCTCTGCGACACCATGGACTGTAGCCACCAGGCTCCTCCATCCATGGGACTCTCCAGGCAAGAGTACTGGAGTGGGTTGCCATCTCCTTCTCCAGGGGATCTTCCCAACCCAGGGATCGAACCCAGGTCTCCTGCATTGTAGGCAGATTCTTTACTGTCTGTGCCACCAGGGAAGTCCAATATAGCAAAATATGATAGATACTCGGTACTGCAAGAGAGGCTGAGAAATGTGGTCTTCATTCTAGGCAGCCATATACCCAACCAAACATTACTATTATTGTGAAGTGAAAAGGAAAGTGAGTCACTTAGTTGTGCCTGACTCTCTGTGACCCTGCAGCTTGCCAGACTCCTTTGTCCATGTAGCTTAGTTGTGTCCAACTCTTTGTGACTCTGTAGCTCACCAGGCTCCTCTGTCCATGGAATTCTCCAGGCAAGAATACTGGAGGGTTGCCATTCTCTTCTCCAGGGGATCTTACTTGGATCTAACAGGGATCAAGCCCAGGTCTCCCTCACTGCAGGCAGATTGTTTACCATCTGAGCTACCAGGGAAGTATTATTACTAGAAATAAACAAATACTGAAGGGAACTGGACTACCAGACTAAGAGCAGTGGTGAGGATACATACCTCTGGCAAGCCTCCTCAGCACACCAGAACTTCTCCTGCTTTTGATTGGTCCAGGCCTCCGGCAGTAATCCTCTCTGCTCTGCCTTATCCAGCAATAGTGGATATGTCCTAGTGTGTGATTTCCTCACTATACCTTGCTAGGAGGAACAGCTGAGTTTGTCACAGTATAACTTATTTCTTAAGTTGATCCCTGTCCTTCCCTAACACATATAGTCTAATAGTATGTGTCAGATCTGATGATTCCTTTTTTTTAAAAAAAAAACAAAAAACTTAACTCTCCTTTCTGGTCCAGACAGTGTTACCTTTCTCACCTAGATTTTGTCTAATGGAGTCTTGTGTTCTGAGAGATAAGTTACTAGATTCTGGTCTTCTCAAAGGCAATCATTGTTCAAAAAAACCTTGGGCACTCTCACTTTTCCGAGTTAGATATTCAGCATGGATTTTTTGACTGGGCTCATGCCAATTCAGGGTTGTATTTCATTTATCATTGTCCTGGTCACTCTTGCCTACTATGTTTCGCCTTTCTTGTTGCCTTCATTTAGAGTCTTAATTCTCAACATTTCTCAGGTGTGCTCCCTCTGGGCACATTATAGTGATATCTGGAAACTCCTTTAATAATCCTGTGAATAGTTTACTTGCATTGGACTGCTATTCCCCTCTCAAGTGGTTTAGACTTTCAGGTACATTTGGCACCGCTGTCATGTCTTGAAGGAACAGTTCCCTAGGGGTTCTTTCCAAGGATGCTCTGTGTGGCTTTAACAGAGCACTCTGCACAGTAGTGGCCTGTATCTGTGCTCCGTGCTCCCTCTGGGACAGTTAGTACAGGTTGCTGAGGCTTTGCTTATATTCTTATTCAATTTCCTTGGAACTAAGTTAATTATTTCTGTCCTTATGTTCCAGATGATCCCACCAAATATCTACCAATTTAAGAGATAACCTCTTAAATGAATGAAACTTCAAGTACAGTATCCTGTCCCTTCAAGTACAGGACAGACATTGAAAGTCTGTCCTTCAATTTCACTTTTCCATTAATGTCTATTGAATCTGTTCTGCAAGATCTCAACTTTATCTCCAAAAAAGGTTTCTCCTTCTAAAGCCTAGTTACCCTTCACTTATTTGTTCTCATCCTGTCATTGTTTCGGTCCTGAGACTGAAGCACATTCCAGGAACACTCCAGACATTCCTTGATTTCCTGAACAGACCTGGTTTCTAGAGATCCAAGTTTCTAGGCACAGGATAATCACCTTCTTGACCTTTTTTCTTTTTTTTTTTAAAGATTTATTTATTAATTTCGTGGCTGTGCTGGGTCTTTGTTGCTGCATGCAGGCTTTCTCTAGTTGTGGCAAGTGGGGGCTCTTCTTTATCGCGGTGCATGGGCTTCTCACTGCGGTGGCTTCTCCTGTTTCAAAGCACAGGTTCTAGGTGCTCTTGCCTAAGTAGTTGCAGGATGTGGGCTCAGTAGATGCAGTTTGCAGGCTCTAGAGTGCAGGCTTAGTAGTTGTGGCCCATGGGCTTAGCTGTTTCATTGCATGTGTGATCTTCCAGGACCAGGGATTGAACTGGTGTCCCCTGCATTACATGGCGAATTCTTAACCACTGGACCACCAGAGAAGCCTGACTTTTGTTTTATTTAAAACAACTTGTGTCTTTAACAGGTAGTTTTTTCATTCAGTAAGGGCTCCTATTTATTGTTTGCTGGTTTTCAATGAAAAGCCTTATTATGGGTGCCTGCATGGGGCCTTGGCCAGAGCTCATAATAACTTACAATTCTAGTCAATTTTGGATCACGTAGTGGGAGATTAGTCTTGAGATTCTGCACAGGTCATACCATACAACTTCAAGATTAGTCTTGGGGCAATGCCTCCATAAGTTGGCACTAATAACTGAAAACTAGAACTGCAGAATGGAGACACAGATGTAGAGAATGGACTCGTAGACCCAGTGGGGTAAGGAGAGGGTGGGAAAATGGAAAAAGTAGCACTGACATGTTATACACGCTCATGTGTAAAATGGATAGCTGGCAGGAAGCTGCCATCAGTTTGGTGCTCTGTGATGGACTGGAGGGGTGGGGTGAGGGGAGAGAGGCTCCTGAGAGAGGGGATATATGTATAATTATGGCTGATTTGAGTTGCTGTGGGGTAGAAACCAACACAATACTGTAAAGCAATCTTCCTCCAATTAAAAAATAAATTAAAAAAGAAAACGAAAACTTCAGACTCCAGTGCTCTCGAGCACCCACGCTGTAAGGAACCCACTGGTAAAGAAATGATAGAATTAGAAAATCACCGTTTTGCAAGCCCTAAAAATAGTATTCTAGATAATATATACCAATGGACACTAAAATGGTTTGATGGCAAACTTTATAACGGTGCTTCAGACTGACAGCACCAGATGCAGCAGACTAAACACACTTTTCAACCAGGGACAATGGAAAACATGATACTAAGAAGTTATTGTTAATTTTATTTAAATGTGATCATGTTATTGTGGTCATGTTTATAAAAAAATGATACTCATCTGTTAGCCATGGGGAAAGTGAAGTTGTCTTGAAGTTCATTTTTAAGGAGTTTAAGTTTAGTAATTCTAGGTGGAAAGCAATAATAATAACATAGTCACATCTTGATTATCCCCGAACAGTGTCCAAAGCATGCATCGTCCAGGACTTTGACCACTGCTCCTCTCTTCTGCAGCTCCTCTGCTGGTCACCACATTTACAGGTGACCCAATGTAGTACAAAAAGCACACATCCATCAAATTTTGTGACTTGTTGGATGAAGATAGTCTGTGGGGAGGAGGCTGAAACTACTGGTTGAAATCAGATTTATAAATAATTTGAACATTTCATTTCTTTCTGATTTACATGTCTTCCTTATTATAGATATGAGTTACAATGATTACATAATAAAACTTTAGATCCAAAATACAAAAAGCCTTCATTTTATTTAGTTTCTACTTTACTTTTGGAAAAAAATCATTTTTTTAAAAGTTTATTTTACCAAGGACTAATCCTTTGCTGATGTTCAACTTTAAAGTATTCTTTCGTGTCTGTCTCATAGGAGAAAACATGAAACATTGCTTCTGTGGCAGTTTCTTCTAGTTTTTCAAGGACTCATGTAGTAGCAACTGGTTCAAAATACTGCTTTGTTTCAAAGCATGCAGTTTAGATGTATCTTCACTAATGATGGCAATATTTCCATTTTGTTCCTGAGCTGTCAGGTCACTTTCACTGTCAGACAGTGTACAGAGCAGAGTGTCATTTTCATAAGTTGGAAAGTAATACCTGAAAACAACCACAAATATACTGAATAACCAAAACTACAGATTATCTAGAAAATTTCTCAGCAGTTGAATGCACACATTACTATAATTTTGCTGGGTTTCTTTGCCAATAGTTTCAACCACATTTTGCAAAGGCTGTAAAGGATAGAACTTCTGAATTAATTTTACTTTGACCTTTATTGGCTGACATCAGTTTTACTAGTATCTTTGTTAGCTGGCATTTCAGCCTTTGCTTGATATTTAACATAACAAGATACCATCTTAAAAGGTAGGCTACTCTACTATCAGGCAGCTCTAGCTATTAATTTAATACCTTCTTGTATAAAGCTAAAAACGACATTCCTCTCATTTCTATTCAAAGGTTTCAGTTCCCCCCTAGGGATAGGAAAGTTCAAATACAGTTACTCTTTCATATACTACTCCTTCAAATATCCAATAAAAACAACTGTTTCCGAGTGTGGGGTTCCCCCCACTCCAATCTAATCATCACTATTTTCTTCATTATAAATTTAAAAAATTAAAAACATCCATGGAATTTTAAGTCTACTACTCTGGTTCCTTTTCTGGACAACACACTCTGGAGTTAGTTCTGAAATATAAAGGTTTTGACTTCTATAAGAAGAATTATAGGAACTGGGTCTCAGGTTAGTCCAGGGCTGACTCTGCCTCTCATAAATCTGGAATTTTCTAAAGAGGAAAAACTAGAGCTTTTTTGCCTAGACTCCTGGGGGCTCTGATTTAACATCCCCTGAGAATAGAGGTATCTCTCTGGAGCTGGAATCCCACAACCTCCCAGAGGTTCCCTCAACTGAGATTATCCAGAGTGATTTGAGAACCATCTCAGAAGGCGAGACTGGCAAAGGATACCTGGGAGTCTGAGACCATCTCAACAGGTATGTATTAGAAGAACAAATGCTTGATGTTTTTAAAAGCGCCAGGATGCAAAATATGCATCAAAAGCCCTGGTAGTGGTATACTGTATGACATAGTAGTTTTATGTCTAGTTTATCTAAATGAAATAATTATGTAAGTGTGCAAAAATGCAGGCATATGCATCTATTTAGAAGAGCAAAACATAAAAATCCTAAACATCTAGCAAAGTAGGGTAACATCCATACAATGGAATATTTGGCAACCATTAAAAATGATTCAATAGATGTGTAGTGGATATGCTTTTAAATACTTTCTTAATAAAATATAACTTAAAAATCTATATTTCTATACCTATATATAGCTATCCATATCACTACACCATAAAATTTGAAGATTACATCTGTAACAGGGAAATTATTTTAAAAGAAAGGTTTTTGAAGATTTTTACTTTTTACCACAGATTTGCATTTATTTTTTATTTAAGTTTAAAGGAATTAAATAAATGGATGAGATAATGGAGAAGGAGCAAAGAAATATATGTCTGGTTGAGCAGAACTCACTGTGGTTGATCCCATGTCTGTTTTTCAGGAAGCAGCGAAGTATGTTTAGCTTCTTCCATATGAATCCTTAAGTCTGCTCTGGACCTGAACTTCTCATGGCAGCCATAGCATCTACATTGGTGAATCTGCCTCCGAATGAAATTGACCAATTTTACTTGCTGATAGAAATTCAATCCTGAAAATGGTAGTATACAGAATCATCAGACAGCTGACCAGACCCATTTTTGCACTGTTGCAATTTTTTTAAAAAGAACCACTTCTCTTTATTAACCAACCTGAAGAGGCAGTGCAGATTTAAAGCAAAATAAGAGATAGAAAATAATAACAGCCAGTACTTATATAGTGCTTATGTACCAGGCACCGCTCTAATCACTTTTCATGCATTGATACGTTTAATCTCCACAATACCCTACCACATAGGTGTTACCGTATCCACATTATACACCAGGAAACTGTCCAAGGCTGCACAGCTAGTAAGTGGTAGAGCCAGGATTTGACACCAGGCTATTGGCTCCACAGCCCATGTTCTTTACTATTAGCCTATTACATACACAACACATATACATGTCTGTAAGAGCTATAAAGTAAAGTAACACTTTCAAGAGTCTAGGAAAGTAGTCGGTGAGTTGAGGGGTGGGACGTGAGCTTTTATGGTCTTGGATATATTAGCAAGTCAGTACTTTACATCTTCATGACACTAATATTTCTGTCACAGTGATCTACTTGGGTACATCTACAATAAACACTCGAACTACACTACCAAGCAGTGCAGTAGGTGTTTTTCATTCACTATCCATTCTCTACAACATTCTGCTGAGCTGAGGCCCAATGTCACACAGCTAGTAAGTGCTGGAGCTAGACTGTGAACTCCAGTCTGACTTCAAAATCCATGCTTTTTCCACTAGCCCCCTCCACTTTACGATAAGATATTAATCATTAACTTGTATGCCCTCCTCCAGGGGATTTTCCCGACCCAGGGATTGAACTAACGTCTCATGTCTCCTGCACTGGTAGGCAGGTTCTTACCACGAGTGCCACCTGGGAAGCCCTGTTTTATTTGACATCATATACGTAGGAAAAAAAAAACAAACTATAAATCAAAACCATAATTGAATATTGTAGCTCAGACTGTGAATCACTGTTTCAGGAAGTCCCACTGAGACCATCTGTGGAGAGACACATTTTGGCTGTACACTGTCCAATCACAACTGCAGAACACAGGCATTGTTCACGGAATGGTGTATGAAAAAAAGCAGCAGCATGGAAAACAATTTCCGAATCAAACTTACCAAGTTCTGACTTTATTTTGAGAGATCAAATTCATGTGCATCCTAAAAAAAGGAATGAATGTATCTGTGAGCATATAAATTATTTAATCTTTCAGAATGAAAGTTTAAACAGACAGCTTACTCACAGGAGTTTGAACACTGCAGAACTCAGTCTCAGTTCATCATATGTTTTCAAAGTCTTCGAAATCTACACCCAATTGCTTTATGAAGCACAGTCCAAACAAGTCATGTCAATCAGTTAAAACATTTTAGTTGTTCACAGCTTCTATCTCCAGTTTTTATCATTTACTCTGTATGCATTCTGCAGTCTGACAAAAGGGTCTTCAGTCTCTCGGTAAATGCAGACCTACTGTACTGTGTGTCTGGACTAGAATTATGACTATAGGTCCTTTGCTTCACAAGTAGATAGGTAATTTTAAATATTCTGCTTTTCCTTTTATACTGTCAAACATGGTGTTTAAACCTGCAAGTTTCTTCTCACTCATATCTTCCCACAAATTACATGTCTTTTGATTTTTACGATGCACAGGCTTATTTTTATTCTGTTCCATTCCTGCAATCGCCCATCTGGGTAAATGCTTCAACTTACAAGCTTACAGAGAATAAAGACCATCTAACTCTCTGTGAAGGCATTCAGTGTAGCACCACAGGCAGGATAATTAAGAATTCCATGATATGTTATCACTTAAAGTGACTCAGCAGAGGTTGAGGACACCAGTCAAGGATCCTGCAAAGGGAACTCTTAACACAGGATAGAGGGACCAAGGCACCTTTCAATTCAAAGAAATTAGGATATTGTGAGATTAGGATATTTAAGACTGGAAACTATACATATGTACTAGTGACAACCTGCTTCAGACAAAATAATTCTCCTTTCTCTTGAGTTAAATGTCCATAGCCTTTTGAACACCTTCCAGGTCCTTGTTTTACTGAACTAAGAACAGTTTTTATGAATGAGAATGAAGGTGGGTCAACCAGGAGAGTCTGCTCCACTACTGAAGAGCTGAGGGGGTGGGGGGGGGGGGGTGGGAGAGAGGGCACATCAGAATAATCCAGTAAAATTTTTCTATTATACTCAACTCAGCTCCCAATATAACAAAAGAATAGCATGCAGAAGAGAAAACACAAACCGGAAATGTCCTCAAATTTCTTCTCTTCAAACCCTGGTAACTGAGGGAGCTGTAAAAGCACACGCTGTGCCCTGACCACCTCCATGGCTCCCCACCCTCATCCCTCCCAAGGGCTCTGTAAACGGCAGCTTTCTCTCTCCCGCTCTCCTTGTTCACCAGCAGGGGAGCACTGGGAAAGACTCAGAACTGCCCACACCCCGCGTGTTGTTAATCGTGGTTGCAGATCCTACAGGTTAAGGCAGAACTATCTCATAAACACCTCAGAGGTGGGATGGCATCAGTGGTCTGTGAAATATCAAACTAACAGTCCACCCAGGTTCAGTGAACTCCATTTAACTGCCCTGACTTCTGCTTCTCTTTGATGGACCCGCCCTGACTCCCATTTTGCTTACAGCACTTTAAGGAAGGGGAAAATAATCAAGAGACTAAAGGTATAAATGACTAAAGGTATGATGAGGTTGCAGTAATCATCAACTTCTCCCTGTCAGAACAACAAAACAAATGTCAAATGAATCAAAGTATCTCACCTCCATGTGGACACATAATTTCTCAATTGTTTCTGCTTGCTTTTCACAAAATAGGCAGACAGCAGACACAGGGTGTTCTTCCCAATCAGACCAGTCACTGTGTTAAAAATAAAACAGCAAACATGGAGCTTCAAGGGTATACTGAACAGTGACCTGGTATTACTTTCTGCTCCCTAAGAAACCCTGCCAGTCCCTTTCAACTCTGACATTTCTGTAAAGACTGTCATATTATGACTTTTTGATACAATTTTTGAAATTCAAAGTAGCACCATGAAATTAATAGAAACAGAAAACAGGTGCTGCTCTATTTTCTTATATTTGCCTCTCTTTCTGAGCAGCTATTTCACTACAAAATCAGCACCATGTCTTTCTGGGCCAACCAGATTTAATTTGCAGAGAAGACATATCAGGAGATGGGATGCTCTCTCATTAACTCCAACCACTAAGTGCGCATGCTGAGAGGTGCAGTCAGTGCTGAGTGTGTTTCTGCATGAAAAATGGCATATTTTAAAAAGGCAACCTTGCATCTTTCATGTGGGAAATACTGATCATTTTAAATGGGGCAAGTGTTAAATTTGATGGCAGATATAAAAAAGCACACAGGGCCTTTTTTTTTTTTTACCACTTTCTCCCTTCCTTGCATTTATTTTTTGAGATACTGTCAACTTCTTGTCACTGCTAAACCAGGAGAAGCAAAATCCCAGGAGAGACAAAGGCTGAACAGCTTTGAGTGAGAGGAAGATGAATAATGGGGAATCCTTTTAGGTTGAAAAGAATACTTCTTGAGCTTATAATTTCAAGCAAAGAAGCTGTGAATGTTTTAAGTTAGTCATCAATGGGATGAACACAGAACAAAGTTAACCGCAATTTAGTTGTTAAATTCTCTATTCTAACAGTAAGGAGCATGAAGAGTTCAAAGATCATATCAGTTTAAGGTCTAGGGATCAATGGACTAATGAGTAAAGAATTATGGAGTATATTTTTCTCTGAATTATATATTACCTGTGTGTTCAACGATCAGCTGTAGTAGCAAAACACTATTTAGTTGGAATAACAGTTGTTTTAATTATGTCCAACTTATTTTGGTGTTATCATTAATTTTATTGAAGTATAATTGATTTACAATGCTGTGTTAGTTTCAGGTATGTAGCAAAGTGATTTAGTTATATGTATATATTCAGTTATATATGTATATATTTGTATATATATATATATATAATCATTTTATAAGCATACGTTTTTAATAAAATATCTGATAAAAAATCTGGTATTTTTTATCAGATTCTTTTCCATTAAAGGCTATTACAAGATATTGTCTAATCTCCCATGTTATACAGCAGAACCTTGTTGTTTACCTATTTTATATATAGGAGTGTATATCTATTAATGGCAAACTCCTAAACTTATCACCCCCTTTCCCTTTTAGTAACCATAAATTTGTTTTCTATGTCTGTTAGTTTATGTTTTGTAAATAAATTCATTTGTGTCAAACCTTTAGATTCCACATATAAGTGGTATCAATTGATATCTGTTTTTCTCTGACTTACTTTATTTAATATAATAATCTCTCAGTCCATCTATGTTGTTGCAAATGGCATATCATTATATCATTCTTTTTAATGGCGGAGTAATATTCCATATCTTCTTTATCCATTCATCTGTCCATGGACATTTATGTTGCTTCCATCTTTTGGTTACTATAACTAGTGCTGCTATGAATGTTGGGGTACATGTATCTTTTCAAATTAGAGTTTTCATCTTTTCCAGATATATACACATGAGGGGGATTGTTGGATCATATGCTAGCTCTACTTTTAGTTTTTTAAGGAACCTACATAATGTTCTCCACAGTAGCTCCACCAATTTACATTCTCATCAAAAGTATAGAAGGGTACCCTTTTCTCCACATTTTCTTCAGCATTTATTATATGCAGACTTTTTGATGATGGCCATTCTGACTGGTATGATGTATCAAAAGTTATTTTGATTTCAAGTTTTGGCTATATTACATGAAATGATGCATGGCTTACAAAAAGGGTTCTCTTTCTTTTTATTCTATCTTTTCAGAATGGTAACTTAAAATCAAACTAAAGAACTATTTTCCTTTTCTTAAAATACTGTGATTAAGTACCATCAATAATAAGTCTTACTCTTCCTGATGCTCTAGCAACTCCCGATCATCTTCTAGTTGAACTTCTTCCCAAGATTTTCCGAGTTCCTTTGAAGGAAGAACAGAGGGATTAGAGATAAAGAGGGGAGGTGAAGGGGGAAGAGGGGAGAGGAGAGAGAAAGTAGACACTGAACTCAAAACAAAACAAGACAGTACCTAAACGCAAATGGTTTTAAAACAATATAAGCAGAATATAGTAAAGGTGTTATTTCAGGGTAAGAAATGATATAATCTAACTCAAAGTTTAGGATTTAGGATATATCCTAAATGGTTAGGATTTCAGATATATCCTAAATCAAACATTTAAAAAGCATGTAACAATGATTAATAACATTTAAATATGCTTTTCTTTTTTGGAGAAGCAGAGATAACCTTTCAGTCAAATTCTTTTCTCTTAAATGTAAATTAGCATTTCTCAGCCCTGGATGTACACAGGAACCTCTTGGGAATCTTTTAGAAAAACCACTAATATCTTTTGAGAGAGACTCTCCCAGCTGGACTCTGCTTCCATCTGAGGTTCCCAAAAGTCAATTTCCCATACAGCAGCCACAGTGAACTTTCTGCAGGGTACCTCGCTGTTTGTCTAGCGAGGGCTTCTCACACTCCAGACAAAATTCAGAGGTCTTCCCATGGCTTATAAGGCCTCCATGGTCTGCCAGGCTCCCTCTCTATCACTGTGTTCCAGCACTTTTTCTCATGCTTAGCTGGCTCTGGTCAGACCTCTCTTTGGTTCTTGCTTGAACACAGCAAGCCGACTTCCACCTGGCTACTTCTACACTTGTTGGCATTGTTTGCCTCACATATCCTAACATGGCTCTGTCATCCTGAATGTTACCACTTCTTTTTCTGAACACTGTCTAAAACACCCCTTTTTCAAGTTACTTTTTATTCTGCTAGGATGCTTTATTTTTCTTCAAAGCATTGATCATACCCTGAAATCATTTCGTGGATCTGTTTTCTTATTTCCTGTCTTCTGCACTAGAATGTCTGTGAAGACACGGGTTTTGTTCACTGTTATATTTCCAGAGTCAGGCATACAGCGGGTACTAGAAATTATTTTTTTGAGTTGAATTGTAACTGAAAACATCTAAAAAATGTGATGCCAATTTAGATCTTACTTCAGAAGTTTTGTGCATGTTGAGTAAATAGTTAACGTATAAAAATCACATGGTACCAGGTAATAGTTGGTACTCAAATATCTACTCAAATCCCTTTTATCTCTTACAGTTCATGGAGGAGTTCCACCTTTGCAGGGCTATGTCAGACAAATTTAGTCATAGTTTCAGCAAAACTTAATGCAGTGATGAGCAGGAATGCTTTCTTTTGGCCCAACATGTCTCTTTTCTCCCTTGAGTCATTTTTTCTTTCTCTTGGCCTTTCTTCTCTCTCTACTCAATCTTCCCACTGTGCCATGCAAAAACAGACACTGCATTAAAGAGGGATACAGAGAAATATTACTGGGCACTTTTCCAAGCAGTTAAACTGTGGTAACTGTCAAGTCCAACCTCACCTGATATAATACAGATATTTCTGCTTTATATCCTTTTTTTTAGAAAAACATTACCAGAATTCACTCTCAGTTAAAAATATTTTCTCAAGGAAGGTATTCATTTAACTAAAAACAAAGGACTACAAGAGCCATTATGATTTAGACAAAAAGAAAATCTATCATTCGTCAACTTAATGAGAGGTTTTGCAGCTGTCATTATCTATCAGCTAAATGATGCATAAACTCAGACACGCAGAGATTTACCATAACGTCATTAGAGACAGTTAATTTGGACTCCATAATGGACTTCCCAGAGTCGTCATGAAGTGTCTAAGCATCATTATGAACAGTAAGAATGGCCTCACCATTGCCAACAGGATTCTTATTAGATGGAATTTTTGGTGATGAATTAAATCTTTTATGCATTGGTTGGTCTCTTTGGACACAAACTCAAGGCCACTGCTGCAAGATATTACTCAAGGATGGGTCATTTGGGATATTACCATTCAACAATACAGGCAAATGTTACTTATCAATAAATGTTTTGAGCCCAAAATGATGAAAAATATCTTTCACTGTCAAACTTCCAAAGTCAAAGCATTACTTTACAGCTTTCTCAGTATTGAGTACAACACGGGGATTTATCTAGGCAATACAGCACTAACCATTTACTGCTTGAGAACAAAAGAGAACTCTGTGTTCATTAGTATAATAGGAAACAAGTGATTTGACTGTGACAGTGGCTGAGACTTTCCTAGAGTGCTCTGCCTTGGTACAGTTAAATGTATGATTTATTATAAGAACAAAACACAAAGAGAAAAAAAAATTAGTCTCTGATTAAGACACTGTGCCTACTAATGAATCATATCAGGAAAGAGAAGAACACACACACAGAAAACAAAGTTGGAAAGGCATGTCAGTAAGATGTTCAGAACACCTCCTCAAACCTCTGCATCAGATGGCTTATGATCAATGAGGGAAAAAACATGGGGAAAAAAGGTTCCTTTCACCCAGCACCCTTTCATCTCTAAAACTCACACACTTACACATGCTTATACACAAAAAAATCCATCAGAAACAGAGACAGTATTTAAATGTAAATAATTACAGTAGAGAGAATTATAACAAGACTGAAAAACAGGTTAAGAGCCTACTTCTGTTGGGGCTTCCCTGGTGGCTCAACAGTAAATAATCTGCCTGCCAATGAAGGAGGCGCGAGTTTGATCCCTGGGTTGGGAAGATCCCCTGGAGAAGGAAATGGCAACCCATTCCAGTACTCTTGCCTGGGAAATCCCATGGACAGAGGAGCCTGGTGGGCTACAGTCCATGGGGTCACAAAGAGTTGGACATGCCTCAGTCACTAAACAACAACAATTTTTTGTTACAGATGGGTTTGTATATTTTAAAACTAAAAAAATTTAAATAAAAAAATGAAACCACTGCAAAAATACTTCCCTTAAGTAAAACTCAGGCCTTGAACCATGAGCACCTACAGAACATGTAGCTGAAGCCTTGAAGATGATGTTAAACAGTCTGCTGCCCTCTGAGGCAAGAGTATTTGAATACGAAACTGCCTGGGACCTTCTCCCCTTAGCTGTTCCCCCCACCCCAACCCCCATTTCACTGAACCTTCTGTCTGCGAGAAAACAAAGCATGAACTCTAAGTAGATAATTTAGATTATGCAAAAGACCTTTAATATATTGATTTGCAAATCTATCAGTATTTAGAAACTGATATGAGTTATTAAACAGGAAAATTATTTCTCCCAAGAAAGAAGATGGAATCTATCAATTTGCTGAGCCCAAAAGGGACCCCAAACAGCCTCTTTGTCCTGATCAGGGACCAGGACATTGTTTAGTGATCTCCCACCTTTTATGACTCTCAGAGTGTATCTTGCCAGGAATACCCTGGATGCTTCCATTACTGCTGGTCTGAAAATTCTGTTCTGAAGTGGGACACTCTGTGAGCACATGACTCAATTACTGCACAGATCTACTACAGGAGAGGTCAAAACATTAATTCTGCACACACCATTACAAAGTGTTGAAATTAATGTGCTTACACATCTGGTTCTCATACCAATCTCTAAGTTCCTTGAAAGTAGCAGCTGTTCTGCCATATTTTTCTTTCTGTTCCACCAGCATCTGGTACCTGGAAAGCACTCAAACATTTGTAGAATGTATGAAGTCAATGAAATTTCTTCTGAAGGAAAGAGGATGTGAGAAATGGATGTGCAGACACTAGCTACTAAAACAACAATTCAATCTTTTGCCTACATCCACGTACTCATGTCAGTTTTTTCCCTCAGAGGAATAAACAATGAATGACTCTCATTTCTGTTTTTCTTTTTTTCTTCTTTTTAATCCTTAAAAAAAATAAAGCAGGAAATTCCTGGTGGTCCAGTGGTTAGGACTAGGAGCTTCCACTGCTGGGGGCCTGGGTTTGATCCCTGGTTGGGGAACTAAGATCTTGTAAGCTAGGTAGTGCAGCCAAAAATTTATAAAATAACAATAAAAAACTGACCTGCTCTTTAAAGTCCTTAAGAAAAAAAAAACACAATGTGTTTATTGCTTAACTAAACTTTTAGAATAGTTTACTCTTGATAATAAATATTTTTCATTAATGAAGTCTAAAAGAAAACTAAAATGAAAAACCACTGGCCCTCATTTTTCTCCAACTATACACTATTAATATTTGGGACAGTTTTAAAAAATATATTTAGCCTATATATTTTTTATACCTTTATTTATAATATTCCAAGAACACTGTTAAGATTAATACTTCTGATAAGCACTCCTCTAGCTTAAGGCACTGATACACCTTTAGAGATGTTATTAGCTTTTTCAATTCTTTCCAAAGGTAAGTTTACATCATTTCCAAGCTATGAAAAACCTAGACAGTGTATTAAAAAGCAGAGACATTACTTTGCTGTCATAGGTCCATATAGTCAAAGCTATGGTTTTTCTAGTAGTCATGTATGGATGTGAGAGTTGGACCACAAAGAAGGCTGGGTGTCAAAGAATTAATGCTTTCAAACTGTGGTGCTGGAGAAGACTCTTGAGAGTCCCTTGGATAACAAAGAGATCAAATCAGTCAATCCTAAAGGAAGTCAACCCTGAATATTCATTGGAAGGACTGATGCTGAAGCCGAAACTCCAATACTTTGGCCACCTGATGCGAAGAGCCGACTTGCTGGAAAAGACTCTGATGCTGGGAAAGACTGGGGGAAGGAGGATAAGGGGATAACAAAGGATGAGACAGTTGAATGGCATCACTGACTCAATGGACATGAGTTTGAGCAAACTCTGGGAGATAGTGAAGGACCGGGAAGCCCAGCATGCTGCAGTCCATTGGGCTGCAAAGCGTCGGACACGACTGAGTGACTGAACAACAACAAGGCATCATAACACTTCTTTTTTTAAAAAAATCTTTCCTATGGTTTCCCTGGCAGTTCAGTGGTTACGACTCCGAGCTTTCATTGCCAAGGGTATGGGTTCAATCCCTGGTTGGGGAACTAAGATCCCATAAGCTGTGTAGCATGGTCAAAAAAGGAAAAAAAACAAACAAAACCAAAAAATCCAGAAACAAAACACTTTACTGTTTTTGGCCTCAATGGAAAAGCATAGAGAGCTAAGACGGTTAGGGTTGTGGGCTAGAGCCCCTAAGGAGCCGATCAGTCGGCTTTACGTGACCGTGGGTCAGCTTCTCCTTTGGTAAAAAGGACAGTAGGCAAAGGGTGTGCGTGTGTGCAGATCATTAAAAATGCATCACCATTAACTGACCAAATCCCCAAACCAACCCAAAGTGTAAGAGGTGGGTACTGCTACTATTTCAATTGTAAAAACTGAGGAAAAATGGAAGGAAACTGATGCAGAAAGCTTTAGCTATGTGACCCTGGAAAATCAACTTCTCTATGCTCTAGTTACCTAATCTATAAAAGAGGATAATGACAAAACCTGTGTCACTGGGATGTGGTTAAGAGTAAATGACTTAATATAAATACCTAAGACAGTACCTGGCACATCCATGCATGCGTGCTAAGTTGCTTCAGTCGTGTCTGACTCTTTGCGACCCTATGGACCATAGTCCCCCCAGGTTCCTCTGTCAATAGAATTCTCCAAGCAAGAATACTGGAGTGGGTTGCCAAGCCCTCCTCTAGGGGATTTTCCTGACCCCAGGAATGAACTTGGATCTCTTATGTCTCCTGCATTCGCAAGAGGGTTCTTTACCTCTTTACTAGCACCACCTGGGAAGCCTGTACCTGGCACATAGTTGGTACTCAAAAGCTGCTAATTAAAACCAAACCAAGGAGAATGGGTATGTGTACATGATGTACGGCTGAGTCTGCTGTCCACCTGAAACTATCACAACATTGTTAACCAGTTATTTCCCAATACAAAATAAAAAGTTGAACCCCCCCACCAAAAGCCTTAAAAAAAAAACTATCAGTATTACCCTGAAGTGATTTAATTTTCATTTTATATGTTATTAAAGCCTTTACATTCTCCTGAAGTATTTCTTTCAAGCCATGATTCATCCCACATGAAATCTGGGCTCTCCGTGGGCAGTACAATCTAGCACACTCATCTAGAGCCAGCTGGTCCTCACGGATAATTCCAGTTTTCACAGTCGTACTATTTGATGCCCGTATTGAACTTTTCTAAAAGTGCCAGCAGAATCTGAGTGAGCAGTTTCTCTGAAGTCTCCTCTAAAAGATAAACACCTCCAGCTATGTACAATGTTCTGCTAATCCTAAGCTCTTGACTATTAGTTTAAAAGAGCCCCAGAAGGAAGTACTAGTAAATTGCTTCCACAGCTTCCTGCAGTAGCTGAGTATTTCTTAGAGCTAACACTGAAGTCCATTCCCTGTTGGATTGGGCTGGGCCCTGAAGTAGTGTTTGCTCTAGGAATTAATGACTGAGTGATTTCAAGAGAAGATTGAAAGACTCAAAGGGTGCCTTTACCTTTAGCTAGTTGTAACACATTTGTAGCAAACCACAGCAACCTCTCAGAGACAATCTTTAAACACATGCTAACCTTATTTCTCAAGGGGAATTTTATTTTAATATGCTAAGGATTAGTTAGAACAGGCAAAAATTTTATCCTAAAGCGGAGACTTTCAACATAATTCAGAATATGCTTTCTGTCCAATAGATAAAATGGCTCATTATTATCAATTATGCCTTTTGTGGCCAATGGACTTGGATTAAAATTCTTTCAAATTAAGAGCAAAAAACACTTTCTATTTGCTTTAGAAAGCTGTCAGAACTGGAACTCCTTATCTTTTTATCAATTCCAATGCAGAATTACTTAACTCCTTCTCTTGTCATGAGTAGTTTTGTTAGAGAACCACTGACTGCAACTGCCAATCCTAGACAGGCACGATAACAACCACTTTGTATGAGTTATCATAAACAACAGGAGGTCCTGGGAAGTAATGCACAACTAACAAGTTACCACCAACTGGAAGAATTCAGGAAAGGTCAAAAGGAGAGAGGAGATGCCAGTCCATATGTCCTACTAACTTCCCAGAATCCTTCCTGCTGAAATCCATCTTAGCTGAGAGATGTGCACGCCACCAGGAATACCCATGAGTCAAAATGATTGGCCACAGACAACCAGGAAACTAAACCACTTACCATAAAACCTGAAATTGTGAGCCATGTGGCAGAACAGTTCTCCTGGGTTCCCTTTGCTGCTCTACCCCTGGTGCCCCTTCTCAATAAAGTCTCTTGCTTTGTCAGCATAAGAATCTCCTTGGACAATTCATTTCCAAGTGTTAGACAAGAGCCCACTCTTGGGCCCTGGAAAGGGTCCCCCTTCCTACAAGTTTCCTTCCTTTGCTATGTATACGTAAAACAAAAATCAGCAGACTGGGTTCAGGGCTGGTAGCACTCTCCAGTCTGTATGTCAATCAAAAATCTCTTTTTAAATTTCCAAATGCACCTAAAGAGAAGGACATTTGCCTCCAACTGAATACCTCTTCTTACACAAAAAGGACTGTAATCTACAGAGGCCAGTAAATGGTATGGAGGTTTCTGGGCAAGGAGAGTTTACAAAGTATTTAAAATTCTTGACATGGTAACCCCATCAATCCATCACATACATATATATGTATATATATATATATACATATATATTGTGTGTGTGTGTGTGTGTGTGTGTGTGTGTGAAAGAAAGGCAAAGATATTTTAAAAGGGGAAAAGGTCATGAGTGAAGAGACTATAAATGATTATCTAGCACAGTACCCAGCACACCCAGAAGTCAAAAATGTTTTTAGAAAAGAATATAGAAGTCCCTGTATTGATATATACAGAAGTATATAGTATACTGGAGAAGGAAATGGCAACCCACTCCAGTACTCTTGCCTGCAAAATTCCACGGATGGAGGAGCCTGGTAGGCTACAGTCCATGGGGTTGCAAAGAGTCGGACATGACTGAGCGACTTCACTCTCTTTCTATAGTTCCTTTTGGAGAATGAAATGGCAACCCACTCCTGTGTTCTTGCCTGGAGAATCCCCATGGACAGAGGGCCCTGGTGGGCCACAGTCTATGGGGTTGCAGAGTTGGACACGACTAAGCAACTAACATACATACATACATATAGTATACGGAATGTAATAGTATATAGAATATAGAAGTCCCTGTACTCAAAGTGGTGGTGGTGGTTTAGTCACTCAGTCGTGTCTGACTCTTGCGACCCTGTGGACTGTAGCCCTCCAGGCTCCTCTGTCCACGGGATTTTCCAGACAAGGATACTGGAGAGGATTGCCATTTCCTTCTCCAGGGGATCTTCCCAACAAGTAACAGACAATAAATGGGTGGCAATGTGTAGCTATCCAGATGTTTTACATTTATTTATTTGAGCAAGATCCCTACAAGTTCTAGAGACACAACCTTTTTACTATATAAACACCTGGCAAATCAAGAGACAAATCAAATCACGTTACCTTTTGTAAACTAACCATTTTAAAACTAACCATTGCTTCAAAGTATCCCTCAACCACATTTTGATGTTTGTAGACAGGCAATCAAATTTTAAATTTCGAAGAGAAAAGAAAGCCTTACCAAATAGTTGATGACATAAAACCGGTCATATTCTCTGTTCCTAGGATTGATCCGACGATGCTGTTTCTTCCTCATATGATCTTTAAGAGTATTTTTATCTCTGAAGGTCTTCTCACAATACAAGCACTGCAAGCTACAAGAAAGACACAAACACTGAGATTAAGTAAGTCCCCTGAAAAGCTGTTGCAGCAGACCTTTATTATTATTACTATTACTGGGTCTTAAAATTTACTCATTTTTTAGGTCTCATAGAGTTTTCAAACGGGATGTAATATCTTTTTTGGAATCCCTCTCCCTTTATTCATTTGGCTTTAAAGGATGTGTATTGTGGTTTATTTTGTAGTTGGCTATACTGGCCAACTTGGCTATTTAAAACTATGATAAAGGTATCAATTACCCAAAACTGATTTTGGTGCTTTACTAATTGAATTGAAATATCTATTCTGAAAACAAAAATGAAGGTATGCTCTCCATATAACTATAACGATAACCAGCACTGGCTGCTTCCCCGGAGTGCAATGATTAGCCTGAGGTTTGGCACATCCTGGGACCTGATTTGCAGGGTTTAACTCCTAGCTCCAGCTGTGGGACTTGGTCAAGTTACTTGCTATCTCTGTTACCACTCATTTTCTGATCTCTAACCTGAAGATAACACATTTTAGAGTATACTTATGACAATGTATACATATAAATTCATAACCATGAGACTAATTTACACAAAACATGAATACATGAGCACATTTAAACCATGCTTTATTTATACATATATGAATAAAATGCCCAGCATATTCATGGCACACAGTAAGTGCTGCTTTTACTATCTTATCACTCACATGTACCTTCTGCTAGAGTATTTCCCCTAACTGGGAATCATTACCTAATGTGGCAGTAATGACCAGTTTCGAACAGATTACTAGCAAAATGTCTTTTCTCATACTAAGCTGGACAGTTGACACTGCCTGGAACTTCTACCCAGCAGTCATAAGAGTTCTACTTTCTAGTCACAAAGAATTCATGAAAACACTAAAATTATAACCGAGCAGGACACTATGGGGCATTCCCAGGACACAACACTTCCACCATGTCCTCTGCCTGCCTCTTGCCTGTAGAAAAGTTGCAGTCTTCCAGGCCTCCCCTGAGTCAGAAAAGTCTATCTCAAGAATTAATGATTGACAAGATAGGAACATGTAGTGACAAAAACAGCAGTTGGGTCAGGAGAACTTGCATGAATTTGAATAGTAAATCACCCATGTGGCAGTCATGGCATCTTTAGTTCCTTCTTGAAGTACCTGATGATCATGGGCACGTGGGCTCCAGATCTACTGGAACCTGAGGATTGATAATGTTAACCCTTGTGACACCAGCCTGTTACCTCCACATCAATCAATCAGAGAACTGTCTATAAGCTGATCAAACATCCTGTGATTATCCTCCCTCAACTTGCCTTTAAAAATGCTTCCCTGGACACAGACATAGAGAACAGATTTATGGACACGGGGTGGTGGGAGGGAGGAGGAAGGAGAGGGTGAAATGTATATAGAGAGTCACATGGAAACTTGCATTACCATATGTGAAATCGAGAGCCAGGGGGATTTGCACTATGACTCAGGGAATGCAAACAGGGTCTCTGTGGCTATCTAGAAGGGTGGGCTGGGGAAGGAGATGGGAGGGGGGTTCAAGAGGGAGGGGACATACATATACTTATGACTGATGTTTGGCAGAAGCCAACAAAATTCCGTAAAGCAATTATCCTTCAATTAAAAACTAAATAAATTAAATTAAAAAATTGCTTCCCTGAAACCCATTAGGGAGTTCTGGTCTTTTGAGCATGAGCCACCTGTTTTCCTTGTGTGGCCCTTGCAATAAACCTTTCTGTGTTAAACTGATGTTTTGGTTTGCTTGGTCTCACTGTGTGTTGGGCACATGAACTTGGGTTTGACAACAAAATGACTGAAATAAGTTTTTGTTGCTATTTTGAATTCTTTTCCATCTTTACCAAACAACATCTCAATTATTTTTTATGCCACAGAAGTAACTATATTCTTTTATAGTAAACAATTTATGGGCAACAAGTTGATTAAGGATATTCATTACTGCTAGTCTTGCTAGAGAACACACCTGGTATTATTTTATAAATGAAGGATCATTCATTAAAAGAGTGAAGAGACCTGTTTTAATGTACTGTTGATGCCAGAATATGAATTTAGGATTTTATAGTAGGTATTTCTTGCTCAATGTTACTGCTCCAAATGTTGTGGGCTGAGACACCACATTATTAGTACTATATTTAAGTGAATAAAGTTAGGGTTTGAGAGTAAAATCTTGAGCCCTTCCTTAGAAAGAAGAGTGAACCCACATTTTGGTGATGGAGAGAATTTTCTTCCCTATTTTTACAAGTTAAACAGTCAGAATATAACCTCAAGAAAAGTGGACTGTTATGATATATAAATGTAAATTAACACTAAAGTTAAAAAAATACAAGCAGGATGCTATGTTTCACCTAAAGTTGAATATTATCTAGGAATCCGACTTTACTAAATGTGTAGAATAATTATAGAGAGAAGTATAGAAATTATGAACCAAAGTGAAGAACAGTAGTTACTCAGGGAGATACTAATGAGGAAGGGAACAAAGAGAGACTTAAGGGACATAGTAACATTCTCTTTCTTATGCTGGTAAGTATATTTTTCATACCCTACATGACATACCTTATAGTGGTATATACATTGTTTGCTACATATGACATTTATATTTAAAGGTGATTAAAAGGCAATATGATCTACACAAAATAGACTGTCATATAAAATGTGAACTCCTCCAACATGAGAAATTAGAAAATTCTATTTTTTTAATTACTTGTGACTATTAATTTTTAAAAATTCACAATGGAGTCCAAGATTAAGATACCTTTAGGTTGTGTTTCATAAAAATGTACTTACTTGTCAAGCTTTTTCTGTAATGTACACAGAAATTCACTGCAGTTTACAATGTTGTCTGGCAATCCAATGTTGAAAGCATGTTCTCTGGCCATGTGGTTCAAAAGAACAGATCTAGGAAGAAATTTGAGCCATCTGCATTATTTATAACTCATCTAGGAACAAATCAGGTCAGAAGTAGCATTTATATAATGATAACAATACTAATTAGAAGACAAGCAAAGGTTAAACACAGCGACATACCAGAATGGGTTACCATTTCCTTCTCCAGGGAATCTTCCCAGCTCAGGGATGGAACCTGTCTCCTGCATTGGCAGGTGTATTTTTTTTCTATTACCACTGAGCCACCAGGGAAGTCTATGTAATAGTATGCATAAACATATCAGTTCTTTAAAGGGAGTCCACAATCTGTCACTGAGCAGGACTACACTCAACTGGTGAATTGAGTCCTTTAAACTACTAAATAAATGTGCTTTGCTTACTCTTCCAATTAATGAGGAAGAGACAACCGCTCCAGCGAAATACATAAACAAACATAACCCAGGATCACAGACATTTAGTTAGCTTATGATTGGATGCAAAACTGGAATCCACAGTTCACATATCTAATTTCATGTAAAGGTTATGATAACTTGCATACACAATGACCATCTTTTTGATCAGTTCATGTATAGAAGGAAAATTTTAATTTATGTAATATAATAGTGTAACTTTTACACAGAAAAAATCTTATGTGTAAAATACATACTTTGGGCGTTTACCACAAATTTAGTTCATAAAACAAAGGTGACAGTTTTTGGGAACTTATTAGTACACAAACCAATGATAGACTATGTACAGTGACATTACGCAGTTTATTTTTTCTAGCTTGTTTAGACACATAGCTGGCCCCAAATTGCTTTCATTGTTTTTTTTTCTCTTCAGAAAGTGAAATATAGCAACCACCTTCCTGAAAATGTTTTACTTTTTTCTTTACTATATAACAGATACATTTATGAATCTCATAGTTCATATGTCCATTTGTAAGATCACTTAAGTATTACAGACAAATATGAATAAAACTAGCATGTGCTGGACCACTCCACAGTGCCTTCTGGGCCTGTAAGGGGACCCCCGGGGACAGCCCAGACAGAGCTGGACTTTTCCAGGGGTTCTAGGCATGAGGCCCAGGCTGAGGAAGGGTCCAGGCAGAAGCAGAGGTGGGGTCCTCTTTCAGGGATTGGGATGGGTGAGTGGCAGGCTATGTGAGGCAGACGGTTGGAGAGCTTCCCCTAACCTCAAGGCTGTACTGGGGCAGAGTTCAGTGCCTCTAGATCCAGACCCTATATTGTACCTGGAAGGATTCAGCAATCATTAACAGCTGGTTCAAGGCCTATGGATGAATTAGGAGGATTACTTCATCCTAGTCTGTGTGGCATTAGGATCTCTCACTTTTTTAAGAGTTGTACTGAATGTACTTATGGGAGATTACTGCTCTCATTTCTCTGGGACCTAAAGGCTTGATATCTAGGGTCCATAAGTTAAGAGATGGGAGCTAAGCCAATGCATTTTTCCTCTCTCAAATATTTCTCCCTTGTTTCATTGTAGGAATAAAGGTTTCCCTACATAGTTAAACAATGCAGTTTGCCTGAAGCAGTATCAATTGGGATAAATGATAGGTTGGCCACAAAACTTAAAAGGAAAATCTGGGTAATGAGATGATCATAGGGGATTTTCAACAAAGTTCAAGCACCCTTCTAAGTATCTAGAAACACACATGTGCAGGGCTGTGTGCATCCCAAGGAAATCCCTGAGAATACCGTAATCTTTCACCTGTGGCTGACTCTGAGACTCTACACAAGCAGGGAGTGAAGGTTAAGGCAGAGTTGTAAACTGATGGAGCACTGAAGATAGGTCTCAAGCCAAACACAGAACTCCTTGGCAAAGGGAAGAAGGTATGCTTCCTCAAGGCAATTAAGTAAATTGCTGCCATATCATTATTGAACACTGAGCTGAGTAAATATGTTCAGCAGCCATACCGGACAAAGAATACATGCTTCCAGAGAACGAGTTCAGGAAACTCACTAAATACACAAATAGCAACAACAAAAACTCTGGTTGGGTAGGGGACAAATCTAATTTCTGTAGTTATCACATTATTTAAAATGTTGAGTTTTCAACAAATTACAAGACGTGCAAAGAAAAGAAACTATGGCCTACCATATGAAAAGAAAGTCGTCAGTAGAAACTGTCACTATTTCTGAGTAAGCCCAAATGTTGGACATAACAGACAAAGATCATAAGATAAATTAGATTATAAAAATATGTGCAAAGAACTAAAGAAAACCATGACTAAATAATCAAAAAAAGGTATGAGAAAGATACCCTGACCAAAATGGGAATACTAATAAAAAGATAGAAATTCAACAAAACAGACAAATTCTGGAGATGAAATGTATAGTAACTGAAATGAAAAATTCACTAGAAGGGCCCAAAAGAAAATTTGAACTAGCAGAACAAAGAATCAATGAACTTGAAGATCAATTGAGGTTTTCCAGTCTGCAGAAGAGAAAAAGAAACAATGCTGAAAATTAAATTGAGCCTCAGAGATTATTACATCTACCAATTTATGTATAATAGGATTCCCCAAAAGCAAAAAGGATAGGGGCAGAAATATTTGAAGAAATAACAGCTAAAAACTCCCCGAATTTGATGGAAAACATTAACTCAAACATTGAAGAAGCCCAACAAAATTTCATGTAGAATAAATTAGAGAGACTCATACCAAGAGAAAAAATGAAGATGAAATCAAGACATTACCAGATAATAAAACCTGAGAAAATTCATTGTTAAAGGACTTGGCCAATAAGAAACTAAAACAAATTCTTTGGGATAAAATAAAATAATGCAACATTGAAATGAATTAGCCATGGATTTACATGTATTCCCCATCCCGGTCCCCCCTCCCACCTCCCTCTCCACCCGATCCCTCTGGGTCTTTCCAGTGCACCAGGCCCGAGCACTTGTCTCATACATCCAACCTGGGCTGGTGATCTGTTTCACCCTAGATAATATACATGCTTTGATGCTGTTCTCTTGAAACATCCCACCCTTGCCTTCTCCCACAGAGTCCAAAAGTCTGTTCTATACATCTGTGTCTCTTTTTCTGTTTTGCATATAGGGTTATTGTTACCATCTTTCTAAATTCCATATATATGTGTTAGTATACTGTAATGGTCTTTATCTTGTTAAAATAATGTTGTAAAGTAATTAGCCTCCAACTAATAAAAATAAATGGAAAAAAAAAACCAAATTCAAATATGATGGGATATAATGAAAAAAAAAAAATAAAATAATGCTAGATAGTAATTCAAATATACATTAAAAAAAATAAGCACCAGTAAAGGTAGTCACATAGTCAAATATAAAAGGCAGTATAAATGAATTTGTTTATAAATCTTTTCTTTCCATATCTGATGTAAAAATAACTGCATGAAACAAAAATTTTAAAGACATGTTAATGAGCTTATTATGTATAAAGATGTAATTTATGTGACAACAATAGCACAAAGGAGTGGGGGAGAAGCAATCCATCTTGGAGCAAATTTTTTGTGTATTGTTGAAATTACACTGGTATTAATCTGAGTTACATGTTTTAAGTTAAAAATCTCAATTGTATTCCCCAGTGAATTATAGTGGGCAGTGAGTGGACCACTAGAAAATAACTCAAAAAATAAGGTAAAAGAAACAAGGGAATTGAAATGGTGTGCTAGAAAATGTCTACTCAACAAAAAAGAAGGCAGTAATGGAGGAAAGAACGTCTTAAAAACTTAATAAATAAGGAAAGTAAACAGCAAAATGGTATAAGTAAATCCCATCTGAACAGTAATTACACTACAATAAACATAAATATAGGAGAGGAAGAATGTACTCATTTTTCTATCCTTGACCATTACCCACACCATATGTTTTTCTATTCTTTTTATGCCCAGGCTGGAAGAACACAAATATAATCCCCAAACATTGCTAATATCATGCATGGCTAGAATCAGGTTATATTGTTAATCTTTCCTTATAAACAGACCTTTCATAAATAAGAGCTGCAGAAGGAAAGGGGACATTTTATAAAAATAAGACACTGCTTATCTTTATCACTGGTTAAAGCTACCTGGCAAGTGGTGCAGTGATAAAGAATCTGCCTACCAACAGAGAAGACGCAGGAGACACAGGTTCGATCCCTGGGTTGGGAAGATCCCCTGGAGTAGGAAATGGCAACCCACTCCAGTAATCTTGCCTGGTAAATTCCATGGACAGAGGAGCCTGGCAGGCTATAGTCCATGGGGCTGCAAAGAGTTGTAGAGTGAGCAACCACACATGCATATGCACTTGGTTGTATGGTGCAAGATAAAGCAAACTTCTGTCTCTGCAACAGGCTGACTGCCTTTCTCTATCAAACTTTCACTCCTTATATCCTGATACCCATGTATCCCTGAGTTTAAGGACATATATTTCAAATCATGTCAGTATCTACATTTATCATAAAAACTTAAGCTATAGAAAACAAAAATATTTGTAGACTTTTAATACTAGAGATTCTTAATAACAGTCACACAGCTCCTCACTGGGTTAATAATAGTCTTAATGTTAAATCAGAAATAACATGTTAAAAGGAAGTAGCAGTGCTTGGTAAGCTTTTTGATAGGGAGGTGGTCCTCACTTGCATCCCCATAAATCTCTTTGATATAGACAGTGTTAAAAGCATAATGACTGGCCTTGGCATAGGTTTTCCTCTATGCTAACTGATCTATATGAGTATCAAATCTTTATAACTGGTGTTTTCAAATTTGATGCTTCATCCAAACCCTTTTCTAAATTCAAACAAACAGTTACCCTCTCCTTTTCCATGTTTTTCAGACGACAATGTCAGTTACTGTGCTTAGCCCTTTTTTTTTAAACTAAAGACTGCTTTCCTTCAAGTGGTCAGCAGAATGATTGTCCACTCTAGGTTGTCACTAAAACTATTCCCATTCCCTAGAGGTTACAACTTCATGACTTGTATTTAAGTTAACGTACACTTGTAAATATTACTGTTGTATAAAAAGAACTTAGTCTGGTCTTTGTCTTTGGCTCCAGGCACTGAACTTCAAAAACCCTCGGAAGTTCTCTAAGATTATTTTTGTTATGCCAATAAAGTGACTTGTGGTAGGCTTCTAGAATGCTTCAGAACGGGGGTTGATTGCCAGAAAGACTAAATAACTAAGTGATCAAAGTTTAGGAACCCAGAGCCACCCTGACCTTCAGAAAGGAGAGAGGATCTAGAGACTAAGTTCCATAATTAAATTAAGTATGCTCACATAATGAAGCATGTAAAAATTCTGGATACCAAAACTCAGTGAAGATTCTTCGTTGGTGAATACACTGACGTGCCAGGAGGTGATAGATTCTGATTCTTTGAGAAGGCACAGAAGTTCTGTGTTAAGGACCCATCCAGACCCAGCTCTACGTGTCTCTTAATCTGACTGTTCCTGATCTGTATCTTTTATGGTTAACACTTTTCTGAGTTTTGTGAGTCATTCTAGTGAATTAATGAACCTAAGCAAATTAGAAGCACAAGCTGGAATCAAGATTGCCGGGAGAAATATCAATAACCTCAGATATGCAGATGACACCACCCTTACGGCAGAAAGTGAAGAGGAAGTAAAAAGCCTCTTGATGAAAGTGAAAGAGGAGAGGGAAAAAGTTGGCTTAAAGCTCAACATACAGAAAATTAAGATCATGGCATCTGGCCCCATCACTTCATGGAAAATAGATGGGGAAACAGTGGAAACAGTGGCAGACTTTATCTTTTTGGACTCCAAACACTGCAGATGGTGATTGCAGCTATGAAATTAAAAGATGCTTACTCCTTGGAAGGAAAGTTATGACCAACCTAGATAGCATATTAAAAAGCAAAGACATTACTTTGCCAACAAAGGTCCATCTAATCAAGGCTATGGTTTTTCCAGTGGTCATGTATGGATGTGACAGTTGGACTGTGAAGAAAGCTGAGCACTGAAGAATTGATGCTTTTGAACTGTGGTGTTGCAAAAGACTCTTGAGAGTCTCTTGGACTGCAAGGAGATCCAACCAGTCCATCTTAAAGGAGATCAGTCCTGGGTGTTCACTGGAAGGACTGATGCTGAAGCTGAAACTCCAATACTTTGGCCACCACATGTGAAGAGCTGACTCATTGGAAAAGACACTGCTGCTGGGAGGGATTGGCGGCAGGAGGAGAAGGGGACGACAGAGGATGAGATGGTGGGATGGCATCACCGACTCGATGGACGTGAGTATGAGTAAACTCTGGGAGTTGGTGATGGATAGGGAGAACTGGCGTGTTGCGATTCATGGGGTCGCAAAGAGTCGGACACAAATGAGCGACTGAACTGAACTGAACTGAAGCAAATTATTGGTGGAAATCCCTGCATTTGTAGCCCGTTTGTCAGAAGTGCAGCTGTCCAAGGGAATCTCTGAACTTGTGTGGTGTCTAAAGAGGGGGCAGTCTTGTAGGGGATGACCACCCTTAAACCCACAGTGAAGTGAAGTGAAGTGAAAGTTGCTCAGTTGTGTCCAACTCTTTGCAACCCCATGGAAGTCTCCCGGCCAGAATACTGGAATGGGTAGCCTTTTCCTTCTCCAGGGGATCTTCCCAACCCAGGGATCGAACCCAGGTTTCCTGCATTGCAGGCAGATTCTTTACCAGCTGTGCCACAAGGGAAGCCCAAGAATACTGGAGTGGGTAGCCTATCCCTTCTCCAGTGGAGTCGGATGCTAACTCTGTGTGGTTAGTTTTAGAACTGAATCAGAGTATATCAGTTGGTTTTAGGCCAGCTGGGGTTGGTGACAGAATTATCAATTCCCCATTTATTTTCCCCCTTAGATCTTTATCATTTTTAATGTTTAAAAATAAAACACCAAAAGCTGCTGAAGGTTTAGAGTTTACAAGTTAACACAGAAGGGCACATCTGTTGCACATGATCTTGGCCTGTCAACAGATTTTAAAAAGCCCTACAACATTAAACACAAATCTATTTCTGGCTTTTAAAAAATTTTATTCCCCTACTTTGCTTAGAGCAAAACATTCCATCTTTGATGTTTGGTGTATTAAAAAAAAATTACTGTGGATATATTAAAGGGCACTGAGCCAATTCATGTAACTTAATCTATATAAGATTAAAACACCCACTGTCAGTGTTTTGATAAGTTTTCAGATGAAAAACAGTAACATTTAAATACATACACAACAGCTACCTGTTTCCGAGGAATTCCTCATTGCAAAACATACAAATGCCATGAAAGCTGTGGTCATTTCGTTCTTGTTGCTGTTGCTCTAGAATTTCTTTCTGTAAAGGAAAAACAGATACATTACGTTATCTTTAATAAATGCATAGCTAGCGAGTGAAAAATGTCATGGTCTGGTTGGGAGGAAACCAGAGAGAGGCACAGAGGAAGTATATGAACACTGATGATATTTCAAATTTCTGCATTCCTGTTCTTGTACCTAAACTCCAGGTCTATACAGCTAAATGCCAGACAACATAGTATTTGGATAGTATTTGGATAGCTATGTAGGAAACAAAGTCAACAGGGTCTTATCATCCTTTCCCGACTCTGTCCTTTCTTCTATCTTTATCAGTCATCTCCCAATCTCACTCTCTTCCAAAAGCAAAAATGTGCTCCTTTCTGAAATTCTCAGTTTAGTTTGTAATCAAGTTCTGATCAGTGCTTTTTACTTGATCTGTCTTTCATGTTACTTCTCGCCACCAATCCCAATGCCATCACCCTCAATCCAGTCTTTAGTCAGTCATTACGAGATGACTATGAGTAAGTCCCCTAGAGGGTCTGCCTGATTTTAATCCTTTTTTCTACCATATTCATCCTCTCTCTGGCAGGTAGAAAAACCTTAAAATTATTTTCATGTACAATTATCTTGTTACTCTCCAATTCGTATAACTTAAAACATGCATCAGTGACATCCTAGTCTATTCCCATTTCTGCCACGTAGTCAGTTCTGAACTACAGTACAACAGGTAAAGAGTTCAGAATCTGAACCACTGAGAAGAACTAGATTTGAAGCCTGGTGTGCTGCGCCCCATGGGTTTGCAAGGAGTCGGGCACCACTTAGCAACTGAACAACAACTACAACTCACTTGTACTTGATATTTTATTTAACCTCTATAATACTTAAGTTTTCTCAATTTTAAGGTGAAAATATTACCTCACAGCATTGTTTACAGGATAAGATCAGAAATTTGTGTAAAGAATTCAAATTGCACATGTGTATGGTCAGGCCACTCAAGATGGCTGTTCTCTTGCTCTCTGTACATCTCCTGTCCAATCAGCCCCTACTTCACTTCTATTTTACATACATGACTGACCATAAAGAAGGCTGAGTGCCGAAGAATTGATGCTTTTGAACTGCGGTGTTGGAGAAGACTCTTAAGAGTCTCTTGGACTAAAAGGAGATCAAATAAGTCAATCTTAAAGGAAATCAACACTGAATATTCATTGGAAGGACTGATGCTGAAGCTGAAGCTCCATCACTTTGGCCACCTGATGTGAAGAGCCCACTCATTGGAAAAGACCCTGATGGTGGGAAAGATTGAAGGCAGGAGAAGTGGGTGACAGAGGATAAGATGGTTGGATGGTATCACTGACTCAATGCACATGAGTTTGAGCAAGCTCTGGGAGATGATGAAGGACAGGGAGGCCTAGCGTACTGCAGTCCACGGTGTTGCAACGTGTGGAATACGACTGAGTGACTGAATAATAACAACAACACATGACTGATATTCCTACACACAGGCCTCAGGCCCCAGCTAGTGATTGTTCTTATCAAAGGGGCAGTGAGGGGCATGCCCCTTTACTGGTCTCCTGGTAACTAAGGAGCTCATCTGACCTCACTTCCCCTCTAGTTGGTAACTTGCTTTACCATCATCTCTTTTGCTTGCTTTATCTTCTGAATGGATATGAAAACTCTTTGAAATTAAGAGAGAGTATTTTATGCTGTTCTTATTTTACATCTGCATACTACTCTTCAGCTACTCTTGTAACATGAAGCACAAAATAGGAACTTCATAAAGTCTATTATTGACTCTATAAATATTTGTAGGACAGCCTAAAAATGAGCTAGTATCTAGAAGCTTAACAAATTCCATTGGTGTGTCTGGAAATCTATCACCAAAGATTTAGAAATACTAATCCACTGAAGAAAAAAAACTAAGATACTGCCACAATAAAAATCAATTCAATCAACTTTTGCTTTCAGTCATGACAAAAATAATGGATACTGGACTTCCCCTTCCCCTGTAAACTACTATAAAAACAAGTTGCTTCATATATTGTATCTGTTTTCAGAAAATGGATAATAGCACTGTGATGGATGAGTAAAAATAAATATACATTGCCAGTTTTCTGTTGGGTAGTATTTTCAAAATCACAACACTGGGAAGTTAAACCCAAATGAAGGGTAAATATCTACCTCAGTTGGTGGAGAAGAAAAAAAAATAGACTGGCATTCAGCATACTTTAAAAGCAAGAGAAATTTGTGGGACAAGGTACTAGAGAGAAGAGAGCTTCAGAGGAAGAGCTCAAGAAACCTGGACTGGGATTCCTTATATCTTTGTCCAAATACTGAGCTCTCTCTCTATATAGGGTTAGTCTGTGGTGGCTCAGTGATAAAGGATCCACTGCAATGCAGGAGACATGGGTTTGATCCTGGGGTTGGGAAGATCCCCTGGAGAAGGAAAGAGTAACCCACTCCAGTATCCTGCCTGGGAAATTCATGAATGGAGAAGCCTGGTGGGCTACAATCCATGGGTTGGACACAACTGAGTGACTAAACCACCACCACAACCAATGTATAGGACAAGACTCTGTGAGGCCTGATAGGGGAGTTTCCAGGGGCTGTGAAGCTTAATGGAGATTCTAGAAGTCACAGCACTGGACTCAGTATGTTGGAACCTGACATACAAAATGGAGAGACCTTACTCAACACTTCAGGCACACAGCAAATATAAAAGAACACTTTTTACTTCATGAAGCTTAGGGCTTTCTGTTGGTGGCAAGTGGATAGATAAAAGCAAAAGAAACAAAGGGAGTAAAGTTGATGTATCAGAAAATTTTAATGATTGCTTTTTAAGTTAATCTTACATAAAAACTGAAAGTGACAGTAAAAGCCAAATTAAAGGAAAAGCGAACCTTCACAAACATGTATAGCCCAACTGAAAAAGAGAAAACACATCTCAGAGTCCTTTATTTACAACTATGTTAGCAGCAACCAAAAAAACCCAACAGATAATGCTCTTGATAAATAAAGATCACTTTAATACACTGCAGTAAGGCTGAGCAATACTTTCTTGGCCTGCTCCTGTTTTTGGACTATGAGACCAGTTAACACTTATTAAAATCATCATTCTGGCTCATATTTCTCAGGCTGGTGATGATATAACCCAAAGTTGGCTGAAGAAATATCTTACTGAATACTTCCCTGGTTTTGATTCAGACAAACATAACACATTTCTGAGTTTAAACCACAGTGATACTAAGCCATCTACAGTTTACTTTGGCCAAATTTAAGTTTTATCAGTTGACCGTAATTGGTACAACCTAAGTATAGACACCTGAAGCTGTGTGTAAATTCTTCCTAGGAGAGCCTAATTTGCATTTTGGTGAATTAGAAGGAGCATGGACTAGACAGGGCAGTAAAGCCAGAAGCCACTTTTTAGTGGCAAGTAGCTAAAACTGCTCCGTTCTATTTGCATCCTTGAGCTTCTCTCGCGTGGTGGTACTATGGCTTCTCGGCTAGTTTATCTGCACTACCTACAACCACAGTGAGAGAGACAAGGACTCTAGTGTTCATGTGTCATCCTTGATTTGGCTGGTTCTGTACAACTTCTTTCATTTTTATTTAAGTTCATTCTTTTGAGATCTGCCTTCTGCTCGCTGCCCAAACTCTTTTTAAACTCTTTCCCAGACCTTTTGCCAAGTGAAGCTGCTTAAACCATGCGTTGTTTCACTTCTGCTTTCTGTTTATTTGCATAAGACCTCTCTCATTTTAATATTATCAATGTAAGAAAGAGTTCTATATTTGGGAATAATGGACATGGCATGCCAGGTAGTTCAGCTTTAGTCAGATTCTCTGCTCCAATTGTTCAGTTCCAACTCGTATTCTGGCCATATTTGACTCTTATGATTGCAATGACATGTATACTCTACCTATTCCTTCTTGGTTATTTTCCTATCTCTCCATTAACATATTCTATTTCTACTAACTACAACTAACCTCTCCAATAAGATTTCCTTTCTGACCAATACTGCTCAGTACTGACCTTTTAGAATTTGAGAACTGAAAGGACATCATGAAACTACTTAACTCCCCATAAAGAGATGTTAGGGTGACCTATTTAAAGCTACAAAGCTACTTGGTGCCATATTTGAATACCAAATTTGCTTTTTTTCCCAGATGATACCCAGTGTAGCATATTTAGACACAAAGTATATGGCAATAACTGTTCTACTTAGTAAACAAACCAAGTTCAGAATCCAAGGCGTAGATATTTGCAAAGGCAGGGCAACTTAAAAAATTTCTTACAGAATATCGACACATTATCTTTTTATGCCACAGTTTACAATGTTACACTGACAACTATATTGTTTAGTCTTCAAGAAAACTATGTCCCAACCATCCCTACTAATAGAACATGAGCTCCTTTATGCACAATTTATTACAGTAGAGTCTTAAAAATACCAGATAACTAAGTTTATACCCCTGGTGCAACAACAAACTCACTACAAACCTGACTGCTCTCTTTAAAATCAAAATAAAATTCTCAAAGGAGAGGAGTTTATAAAACACTTGATTATCCCTTACTCATAAAAGATTGGCACATCTTATGCCAATTCTTAATAGCATCTCATATAGGCTATAAAAAGGTGGCAAGAATATACAGAAAAACTGTATATAAAAAAAGATCTTCACAACCCAGATAATTAAAATGGTGTGATCACTCATCCAGAACCAGACATCCTGGAATGTGAAGTTAAGTGGGCCTTAGGAAGCATCACTACAAACAAACCTAGTGGAGGTAATGGAATTCCAGATAAGCTACTTCAAATCCTAAAAGATGATGCTGTGAAAGCGCTGCACTCAATATGTCAGCAAATTTGGAAAACTCAGCAGTGGCCACAGGACTGGAAAAGGTCAGTTTTCATTCCAATCCCAAAGAAAGGCAATGCCAAAGAATGCTCAAACTACTGCACAATTGCACTCATCTCACATGCTAGTAAAGTAATGCTCAAAATTCTCCAAGCCAGGCTTCAGCAATACACGAACCATGAACTTCCAGATGTTCAAGCTGGTTTTAGAAAAGGAAGAGGAACCAGAGATCAAATTGCCAACATCCGCTGGATCATTGAAAAAGAAAGAGAGTTCCAAAAAAACATCTACTTCTGCTTTATTGACTATGCCAAAGCCTTTGACTGTGTGGATCACAATAAACTGGAAAATTCTGAAAGAGATGGGCATACCAGACCACCTGACCTGCCTCCTGAGAAATCTCTATGCAGGTCAGGAAGCAACAGTTAGAACTGGATATGGAACAACAGACTGGTTCCAAATAGGAAAAGGAGTACGTCAAGGCTGTATATTGTCACCCTGCTTGTTTAACTTATATGCAGAGGACATTGTGAGAAACACTGGGCTGGAAGAAGCACAAGCTGGAATCAAGATTGCTGGGAGAAATATCAATAACCTCAGAAATGCAGATGACACCACTCTTATGGCAGAAAGTGAAGAATAACTAAAGAACCTCTTGATGAAAGTGAAAGAGGACAGTGAAAAAGTTGGCTTAGAGCGCAATATTCAGAAAATTAAGATCATGGCATCCGGTCCCATCACTTCATGGGAAATAGATGGGGAAACAGTGGAAACAGTGGCAGACTTTATTTTTGGGGGCTCCAAAATCACTACAGATGGTGACTGCAGCCATGAAATTAAAAGACGCTTGTTCCTTGGAAGAAAAGCTATGACCAACTTAGACAGCATATTAAAATGCAGAGACATTACTTTGCCAACAAAGGTCTGGGTAGTCAAAGCTATTGCTTTTCCAGTGGTCATGTATGGATGTGACAGTTGGACTATAAAGAAAGCTGAGCACCAAATTGATGCTTTTGAACTGTGGTGTTGGAGAAGACTCTTGAGAGTCCCTTGGACTGCAAGGAGATCCAACCAGCTCATCCTAAAGGAGATCAGTCCTGGGTGTTCATTGGAAGGACTGATGTTGAAGCTGAAACTCCAATACTTTGGCCACCAAAGTATTGTGAAGAACTGACACACTGGAAAAGACGTTGATGCTGGGAAAGATTGAGGGCAGGAGGAGAAGGGGATGAAAGAAGATGAGATGGTGGGATGGCACCACCGACTCAATGGACAGGAGTTTGGGTAAACTCTGGGAGTTGGTGATGGACAGAGAGGCCTGGCGTGCTACGGTTCATGGGGTCGCAAAGAGTCAGACACGACTGAGCGACTGCACTGAACTGAATAGGCTATAAAATGGAGAACTTTCTGCAGCAATAGTAAGTTTTTATTATTGGTTATTAATTTAAAAGTTCTAAAGTGCTTTTTTAAGAAGTCACAACTGATAATTTTTAGAAGTAGAGTTACACAGAGAATTTTACATTTTTATGGGAATGGAAAGTGGAGGATGAGTTTTACTTTTTTTTAATGAATTGCTTTCACTTGATACAGCAATATATTTTAATAAGTATATATCTCAAAAAATTTTTTTTAATTTTTACTTATTTATTTATTTATTTTTGGCCATGCTGGGTCTTTGTCACTGTGAGGGCTTTCCCTTAGTTGTGGCAAGTGGGCGCTACTCTTTGGTTGCAGGGCGTGGGCTTCTCATTGCGGTGGCTTCTCTCATGGAGTGTGGACTCCATGTCACGTGGGCTTCAGTAGCTGGAGCATGTGGGCTCAGTGGTTGCTGCTCTGGGGCTCTAGAGCACTGGCTAAATAGTTGTGGCACAAAGGCTTAGCTGCCCCGTGGCACGTGGGATCTTCCCAGACCAGGGGTCAAAAAGGTATCTCTTGAACTGATAGGTGGATTCTCTACCACTGAGCCACCAGGATGTTCAGTTCAGTTCAGTAGTTTAGTCGTGTCTGACTCTTTGTGACCCTACGGACTGCAGCATGCCTGGCTTTTCTGTCCATCACCAACTCCTGAAGCTTGCTCAAACTCACCGTCCATCGCGTTGGTGATGCCATCCAACCATCTCATCCTCTGTTGTCCCCTTTTCCTCCTACCTTCTATCTTTCCCAGCATCAGGGTCTTTTCCAATGTGTCTGTTCTTCGCATCAGGTGGCCAAAGTACTGGAGTTTCAGCTTCAACATCAGTCCTTCCAATGAACACCCAGGACTGATTTCCTTTAGGATGGACTGGTTTGATCTCTTTGCAGTCCAAGAGACTCTCAAGAGTCTTCTCCAACACCACAGTTCAAAAGCATCAATTCTTTGGCACTCAGATTTCTTTATAGTCCAACTCTCACATCCACACATGACTACCGGAAAAATCATAGCTTTGACCAGACGGACCTTTGTTGGCAAAGTAATGTCTCTGCTTTATAATATGCTGTCTAGGTTGTTCATAGCTTTTCTTCCAAGGAGTAAGCATCTTTTAATTTCATGGCTGTAGTCAACATCTGCAGTGATTTTGGAGCCCCCCAAAATAAAGTCTCTCACTGTTTACATTGTATTCCCATCTATTTACCATGAAGTATGGGGCTGGATGCTATGATCTCAGTTTTCTGAATGTTGAGTTTTAAGCCAACTTTTTCACTGTCCTCTTTCACTTTCATCAAGAGGTTCTTTAGTTATTCTTCACTTTCTGCCATAAGAGTGGTGTCATCTGCATTTCTGAGGTTATTGATATTTCTTCTGGCAATCCTGATTCCAGCTTGTGCTTCATCCAGCCCAGCATTTCGCATGATGTACTCTGCATGTAAGTTAAATAAACAGGGTGATAATATATAGCCCTGATGTACTCCTTTTCCTATTTGGAACCAGTCTGTTGTTCCATGTCCAGTTCTAACTGCTGCTTCCTGACCTGCATACAGGTTTCTCAAGAGGCAGGTCAGGTGGTCTGGTATTCTCATCTCTTTCAGAATTTTCCACAGTTTATTGTGATCCACACAGTCAAAGGCTTTGGCTTAGTCAATAAAACAGAAGTAGATGTTTTTCTGGAACTCTCTCTTTTTCAGTGATCCAGCGGATGTTGGCAATTTGATCTCTGGTTCCTCTTCCTTTTCTAAAACCAGCTTGAACATCTGGAAATTCACAGTTCATATGCTGTCGAAGCCTGGCTTGGAGAATTTTGCGCATTACTTTGCTACTGTGTGAGATGAGTGCAATTGTGAGGTAGTTTGAGCATTCTTTGGCATTGCCTTTCTTTGAGATTGGAATGAACACATATCTTTTCCAGTCCTGTGGCCACTGCTGAGTTTTCCAAATGTGCTAGCATATTGAGTGCAGCACTTTGATAGCATCATCTTTCAGGATTTGGAATGGCTCAACTGGAATTCCATCACCTCCACTAGCTTTGTTTGTAATGAGGCTTTCTAAGGCCCACTTGACTTCACACTCCAGGATGTCTGGCTCTAGATGAGTGATCACACCATCATGGTTATTTGGGTCACAAAGATCTTTTTTGTATAGTTCTTCTGTATGTTCTTGCCACCTCTTCTTAATATCTTCTGTTTCTGTTAGTTAGGTCCATATCATTTCTGTCCTTTATTCTGCCCATCTTTGAATGAAATGTTCCCTTGGTATCTCTAATTTTCTTGAAGAGATCTCGAGTCTTTCCCATTCTATTGTTTTCCTCTATTTCTTTGCATTGATCACTGATTTTCACAATGATCACCAGGATGTTGAGGAAATTAAATAAATAAGTCTTGTTTAGGCTTAAGAGACAAGGCACAGCAGGCCTCTGACTTTGCTTCTAAGCTGCATGGACACTGCCCTGATGGGAGTGCCCTGACTGCCTGCTGTGAGTGTAAGCCTTGCGGCACCATAGATAAGATATGGGACAAATCTTGGGACTGTTGAGCCCCTGGAGGGGGTTTGGCCAACCAAGCCCTAGGCTTAACAAAGTTTTACAGGACAGAGCAAACAGCATTATAATGAAACAAGAGCTGCAATTTGCTCACAGACTGATGATATTATCAGTTTGCATCCTGAGATTACAACTGGGAACCCTGAACTTTCTGAAGTCTCACCCACAGAGCAGATGCACTGCTTGGGACCCTTTCCCAACTGGGACTCCAGATGTGCTGTAGCACAGGATTTCCGTGCTGCATCCACTTAAGTCTGGATGTTGGTCAACACCCAATTCGGTGATATATATCCTTTGTTGTTTCTATTCTCTTTTTTCTTTTAATGTTAGTATATTGAAAGTAAGCTAGATAATTCTCTAATAAATATTGGTATTATTTATTTGTATATAATGAGTGACTTATTTTGTTAACAAATCCTTTGAACCTAAGATGAAAGTGAAAACTCTCAGCAAAATACAGGGAAGCCCTTTAATAAGTATATATCTCAAAAGCATAATTACATGTTTGTCACTAAGATGATTTTTTGAGAAAAACAGGAGATGCAAGTCAAGATGTAGAAATGAACTAGAATGATAAATCCAATAATTAAGGAATCTAAATATATTGAAGTAGAATGTAATTGTTTTTGTTTTATTCTTTAAATATATTAAGAAATAAAATAATGGCAACATGCTTTCCCTCTTATCCACTCTAACAGAACCTACTCTATGAAGTGTCTGTCTATACATTATAAAACAAATAGGAAATTATTATTTCTTAATATAGGAATATCAAATATATATTGATATACTTTGAATCAAATTTTACTTATGCATAAATCATGTGAAGATGAAAAAGAAACTATTTTAATTCCATAACTATTATGTCTATAATAGCTTTCCTTATCTTGTAATCAACTCAGCAAATTAAGGAGACAGTTATTTATTTGCTGAAATTGGGTCTGTTGACAGTTATGTTAAGAACACCAAATAGTTAGTAAACCTGGAAGCTATTCAAGTCAGGTAACTCGGTCACTGTCTGATTTATTTATTTTTTTAATTGTGAAAAATTTCACAAGCAGGAAAGTTGAAAGACTAGTACAATGCACATCTGTATACTGAATCAGTTCAGTTCAGTTGCTCAGTCATGTCCGACTCTGCGACCCCGTGAACTGCAGCACGCCAGGCCTCCCTGTCCATCACCAATATCTATACTCAATAACTTCACATTTTGCCACAGCTTCTCTCTCTCTCCTCCCCTCCCACACACCATACACACATATATATTTAGCACTAAACACCTCTTGCTTTGCTGAACCATTTGAAAGTAAGCTGCAGACTTCACAACACTTCACTCCTAAACACTTCAGCATTCTTCTACCGAAAATAAGGGCATTCTCCTATATACAACCACAGTGCCACTATCATTGTATCTAAGAAAATCAATAATTCCCAAGTAGTGTCTAACACCTGGGTATTACTTAAATTTCTTCAGCTGCCTCAAGTATGTCTTTTACTGTTCATCTCTTCCCCAGCTCCCACCAAGATCTTCCTAGGTTTACACATTTCATTTGTTTGTTAGATGCTTGGGCTTCCCTGGTGGCTCAGAGTTTAAAGTATCTGCCTTCAATGTGGAAGACCTTGGTTTGATCCCTGGGTCGAGAAGATCCCCTGGAGAAGGAAATGGCAACCCACTCCAGTATTTTTGCCTGGAGAATCCCATGGATGGAGGAGCCTGGTAGGCTACAATCCACGGGGTCGCAGAGAGTCGGACATGACTTCACTTCACTTCTGCCTCCAAGTCCACCTCCCCCCACCCATTTTTTAAAACTTTTTAAAATCCAATTCCCCCACCCTCTGAATCCTAAACCACAAAATAACTAAACAGCCTGCTATCTATTAACTAAATGACTCTGATGTCTGGAAAAGGAAAAACTCAATAATGGTCTTCTAAAGTATATGGACAATAACTGTTCAATGGAAGTGCTATGCTTCCTAAGATCTCTACTTACTCAGACCCCTTGAATGGTTAGCAAAAATCTAGGTGAAAGACAGCCACATCACCACTATGCCCCTCCACCCTTATTTCCATTGATGCTAACTTGGTATGATGAGATAAAACAATACAGAGCTTTAAGGATTCTGTATTTCTTTCTTCTGTAGCATACATGTTGCTCACTGTTGATGAAGTATTAGTGAGGAAGAAACTGAGTGGAAGACACTTGTGACAAATAAGAACAATTTTTTTTTTCTTTTTTTCCCTTTCCTCCTGCCCTTCCTTCCTTTCTTCCTTTGGTAAGATTGGTGTTGGTTAGGATTAATGATAGCTATGCTTGAAGTCATTTACAAACAGAAAAATATAAGTTTTGGAGACAATCCATAGAAAGCATCACAAAGATGCTTTCTATGGCATCTTTGACGGCATATCCAAGCCACCATTTTTGTGCTTTTATTTTTTCTAAAAAAGTCCCATGCTGGGTAGATATACTAGATTTTATTCATGGATTTATAGAATAGAGGGATGAAGAGAATGTCACAGATGTTATCTGTTTGAACTGCTCAAAGTGGCTGATGAAATCAGATAAAATTTTCATTACAAAATAGGCTTGGATAAAAACCATAGTTGTAAGAATATAACATCAGCTGATGTATTAAGCAAAGAGTCATAATAACAAGCTGTATGTTTGTGTAATTGGTTTAAAATGTCAAGAATGGTAGCAAAGGGGTCAGCACATAGTGTTTCATCTTTATTCATAAGCTGAAGCAGAGGAAACATTAATGAAACGGCAGACATAGCAGATGGCATGCTACACAGTCATAGAGGACTGACATGTAGGTAGAAAATGAAATTTGTGAGTTAGTTTGGAAATTATAAAAATCAGCCAATTTGGGAAAAAGCAATTTAGAAAATGTCAATTTAGGTAAGTATTTGTATACAGGAAAGAAAAAAACTGATGCTTAAATGACAAATCCAATGGAAACAGCTTGTATTAACATAAGGAAGTAAAACTAAGGTTGATGTTATTCATACGATATCAAAAACATATCATAGATACTGACATATTAGATTCATAATAGTTTCCTGGCTGAACGGCTACATAAGTGACTATGAGAGAAAAGAGCACACTCCTAAGGTTCCCTCCCAACCAGCTCAAAGGCAGCAGCATGGCAGAACCTGCTAGGAATTCTCAGTCCAGGGGCCTAGTTGCACTCCTCGCATACAGAACACCACAGATCTCCCTACCAAAGTTAGAACAGTGGCCCAAATGCTCCAAAGAAAGGCAGCAGAACTCCTTATTCCTCCTGCTTTCCGTTTCTAGAACCATGGATTATCTCTGAGGTGTCTGGGATTATTTAATTTACACCTCCATCTTGTTCTCATAAATATTTCAAGTGGTTATAAAACAACATAGCAGAAAAATTAGTAAAGGAAGAAAGAAAAATTAGGGTGGGAAGGGCACACAAATTGAAGATAAAAAATAAAAAGAAGAAATAAAAATGTACATCCACACATTCAAGTCTCTAGGTGCTTCAAATTTGGCTACTGGCTTTCTTAGAAAAGGGAAACAGTTGGACAGGAGTTCATGTAACAAAGAATTTTGCTGGCTTTGCCCCCTGTTCCTAGGAGATAACCTCTAAAGCCCTGGGATTCCTTGAGTGTTTGGAGTGTCTTTGTTACTCCTGATGGGCCTTTTGAAGTCACCTGATAGTTTACGCTAATGAGAGAACTCCGTGGGACTGCCGTTTCAAAGACGGCAGTGTGATCAGTGGGCTACGGTTTTGAACCGCAGGACATCAGCCTGACTTCAGGAAGGGGAGGGGAATGGGAGTTTGAGTTCAATCATGTGATCAGTGAGTCAGTCAATCAAACTTAATGGAGTTTCAGCAAAAACTCTAGACACCAAAGCTCAGGTAAGGTTTCCTGAGTGTGTATTGTTATAATACTGTGTGTATTGTTATACACTGATGTATCAGAAGAGCAATGCCTCCCTGGGGATGATGAAAGCTTTGTGTTTGGGGTTCTCCCAGACCTCACCCTATGTATCTCTTGGCTGGTTCTGATTTGGACTTATTTCTACAATAAAATCTGTAATCATAAATGTAGGCTTTCCTGAGCTTTGTGAGTTATTATAGCAAACTAATGAATCTGAGGGGGCATAGTGGGAACCCCTTGAATTTGTAGCCACCTGGTCAGAGCTGAAGGCAACTTAGGGAGCCCACAATTATGGCTGCTGTTTGAAGAGAGGATAGTCTTGTGAAATCTGGCCTAACTCTGGGAAGTCAGAAGCCATTAATAATAAGTATACCATGTGACAGAATGGGCAATACACTTAGAATGTATATGTGTGTTAGTCGCTCAGTCGTGTCCGACTCTTTGCAACCCCACGGACTGTAGCCCTCCAGTCTTCTCCATCCATGGAATTCCACAGGCAAGAATACTGGAATGGATAGCCATTCCCTTCTCCAGAGGAACTTTCCAACCCAGGGACTGAACCCTGGTCTCCTGCATCACAGGCAGGTTCTTTTACCGTTTGAACTACAGTGAAGTCCATATACTTAGAACAAATAGACCAAACAAGATAGACTGTGTCTCATATTGATTCTCCAAAGTCAGCTCTCATGCCAAAGCATATCCCAAAACTTAGTGAAAGCAATGCAGAGGGGTAGGGTAAGAATCATCATGATACAATAGATAGCTGTTTCCTTCTGACTGGAGGCTGACAGTTTAAGACTTCCTAGAAAAACTGTGACCCTCCTTAAAAAAATTTTCCCTGAACATGCCTTTTATAAATATTGGCTGATAATATTCTCAACTTTGTCCTTCCAGTCAAGTAGCTTCATTGTTGCTTTTCCAAGCTCTGACTTGGATGCGCAGCCACTGGCCTTAGAAGGCAACTGGGAGACATCTGAGTTGACTCTGTCTTATAAAAGCTGCAGAGTCCTAAACATGGACAGGAGTTGACATGGGAAGTCATTTAATTCTTTGTCAAAAATGACTCAAGGGGACAGCTACACACTAGATAAAAAAAGAGTCCCCTAAAAAAATCATTTTTATTCCCCATCACACCCCCCCAACACCAACTACTAGCCTCCAAAGTTGTACCTCATTTATCATGGTCACAATTTTTAACACAGATTAAAGTTTAAAGAAGGTGTCACCAGTTGTCCAGCTCTGATTTTGGGGAGGGGGGTAAGTTGGGGGCTGTCAGGAATGTACCCAAAGAACACCTGCCAATGAGTGACATAATTTGTTGGCACATCCTCCAATGACAAACTTCCAGCAAAATGTATACCAAGGTACATTAAACAGTAATTTACTAATATAATATTCACTGATAACTATGCCAAAAGGCCAAGACCGACATAAATCACAGCAGGATCCTCTATGACCCACCTCCCAGAATATTGGAAATAAAAGCAAAAATAAACAAATGGGTCCTAATTAAACTTAAAAGCTTTTGCACAACAAAGGAAACTATAAGCAAGGTGAAAAGACAGCACTCAGAATGGGAGAAAATAATAGCAAATGAAGAAACAGACAAAGGATTAATCTCAGAAATATATAAGCAACTCCTGCAGCTCAATTCCAGAAAAATAAATGACCCAATCAAAAAATGGGCCAAAGAACTAAAGAGACATTTCTCCAAAGAAGACACACAGATGGCTAACAAACACATGAAAAGATGCTCAACATCACTCATTATCAGAGAAATGCAAATCAAAACCACAATGAGGTACCATTACACGCCAGTCAGGATGGCTGCTATCCAAAAGTCTACAAGCAATAAATGCTGGAGAGGATGTGGAGAAAAGGGAACCTCTTACAGTGTTGGTGGGAATGCAAACTAGTATAGCTGCTATGGAGAACAGTGTGGAGATTCCTTAAAAAGCTGGAAATAGAACTGCCATATGACCCAGCAATCCCACTTCTGGGCATACATACTGAGGAAACCAGGTCTGAAAGAGACACGTGCACCCCAATGTTCATCGCAGCACTGTTTATAATAGCCAGGACATGGAAGCAACCTAGATGCCCATCAGCAGACGAATGGATAAGGAAGCTGTGGTACATATACACCATGGAATACTACTCAGCCATTAAAAAGAATTCATTTGAATCAGTTCTAATGAGATGGATGAAACTGGAGCCCATTATACAGAGTGAAGTAAGCCAGAAAGATAAAGACCAATATAGTATACTAACACATATATATGGAATTTAGAAAGATGGTAACAATAACCCTATATGCAAAACAGAAAAAGAGACACAGATGTACAGAACAGACTTTTGGACTCTGTGGGAGAAGGCGAGGGTGGGATGTTTTGAGAGAACAGCATCGAATCATGTATATTATCTAGGGTGAAACAGATCACCAGCCCAGGTTGGATGCATGAGACAAGTGCTCAAGGCTGGTGCACTGGGAAGACCCAGAGAGATGGGGTGGGGAGGGAGGTGGGAGGGGGGATCGGGATGGGGAATACATGTAAATCCATGGCTGATTCATGTCAATGTATGACAAAAACCACTACAATATTGTAAAGTAATTAGCCTCCAACTAATAAAAATAAATGGAAAAAAAATAAAAATAAAAAAATAGATATTAAACAATAATAGGTTTTGGAATTTATTCATGACAACTAGTTAGTAAGGCCAATTGTCTCTTTTAGTAGACAAATACATATGTGTGCATATCTTTCTGAATTCTATGAAAAGAGGAGAAGCATCTACTTTAACTAAATTGGCATTTAATCACTTAGAATTGATACTTTTGAACTGTGGTGTTGGAGAAGACTCTTGAGAGTCCCTTGGAATGCAAGGAGATCCTTCCAGTCCATCCTAAAGGAAATTAGTCCTGAATATTCATTAGAATGACTGATGCTGAATCTGAAACTCCAATACTTTGGCTGCCTGATGTGAAGAACCGACTCACTGGAAAAGACTACGATGCTGAGAAAGATTGAAGGCGGGAGGCGAAGGGAACAACAGGGAATGAGATAGTTGGATGGCATCACCCATGTGATGGACATGAGTTTCAGCTCTGAGAGTTGGTGATGGACAAGAAAGCCTGGTGTGCTGCAGTCGATGGGGTCGCAAAGAGTTGGACACGACTGAGCAACGGAACTGAATTGAACTGAATCACTTAGATATTAATTAAAATAAAGCAGAGGGAGAAAGAATTTCACTCTGCTTAGGATAAGGAAAGCCACAAGAGAACATCCTTACAATGACAGAAAGTTGGATTAAAAAAAAAGACAAACCCCAAACAAACAAAATCCCTCCACAACTTATTTTGACTCCAAGAAAGCTGAAATCAAAAGGCAACCAGACATACTGAATTCCAAAAGGTGACAAACTCTCTGAAGAGAGGCAGGGATACAGGAACCATTTCACCTTTGGCAGAGCAAGAGATGTAAAGGGCAAGAAAGATGAGAAGAGCTGAAATTTTAAAGAGCCCTGGGAGCCCTGGACAAAAGGGGATCCAGCTCTTTTCCACAGGCTTCCTCCGAGATCTCGGGACAAGGACTGGCAGTGGGGCAAAGAGACGTGAGCAACGGCCCTCCCATGGCGTGATGGTCACTCAGTCACGTTCGACTCTGCGCCCCCATGGACGATAGCCCGCCAGGCTCCTCTGTCCATGGCATTCTCCAGGCAAGAATATTGGAGTGGGCTACCATTTCCCTCTCCAGGAGATCTTCCCAACCCAGGGATCAAACATGGGTCTTCTGCACTGCAGGCAGATTCTTTACCATCTGAGTCACCAGGGGAGCCTACTATTAAGAGACATTTCTAAGTATAAAGACAAGTCAATTAAAAAGTATCTGCAGATAACATGCTTGACTTTATCTTATAATCTATAGATAATATATTAGAATATTTAATGAATCCATACACCTTTTTCAAAGGAATACCTGAAACAGAAGTAGCAATAAAGTTCTAAATGATAATCATCAATTAGATGAAATAATTTAGATGAAGCTTATTTCTCTTGAAGAGATGAGGACTGGGCAAGTAGTCAGGAAGAAAATACAACGTGCTTTTAACTTTGTATGAAAAATAATGTTCAGTTCCCTGTTGCTTAACATACTTCTGTTTTTGTCACATAAATCACAAATTACTGTCTGAATACTTTATTAAAACTCTGCTTCTGGCCTTTGTTTTTGAATCTGTTTGCTTCCTGGGACCTTGCTAGTTTCCGTCAGTTCTTTAGCACACAGCTGCTGGCCAGGGGAGGGACCGCCGTACCACACGGATACAAAGCAGAGGTCCGCACTGCTGGGGGATGGGGCGGGGATACTAAGAAGTAAATTAGAGTATCACTGAGTTCTTTCTGACTGTACAAGAGTGTTTTGTGGTGTAAGAGCTGGATATAAAGATAGACCTGGAAGATCCTAACTTGGAAGTTTGTAAGCAAGTCTGACAGTGCATTTTTCTTAGAACGTTCAAGAAAGTTATAGGTATGTATTTTGGTATAAAAGGATTTAAACATAAAATAAAAAAATTTACAATGCTTAAAATTTACAGAGATGAAGGTTTTTCTGTCTAAACTTGGGGCAGGTCTAGCAAGAAGCTGATGGAACAGCAGGGAAAGACGGCAGATGAAGGAGACCCGCAGCACCAGTCTCTGCCCATTCTGCACACCTGGTTAAATCCAGGGACCAGTAAAGGTCCTGAGTATATTCACTTTTTGCTTATACGCTGAGATTACGAAAGATCTTCACAAGAAAAATGAATAAAACATGAGCGTTTGGGAATCTTTGAGGAGGACACACCTTGAAGAAGAATCAATCCTGGAACACTTTAGAATTTATTTGTGTTTTCAGCTACTTGATTAAAGTTCAGGGTAAAAAAATGAAGCAGTAGATGGTAAACAAAATGGAGGCTTAAAAGAAAACTAATAAAAATTCTTTTTAGGCAGATGCAGAAAAAGGTCTGTACTGTTGATACAAATGAGTCACTAGCTTTCTTCTGAAGTGACTTGTTTCCAATACCAAAACCCAGACGGCATACCAAATGACAAAGCCCCTGATACACATATGGAACCCTGAGAAGCCTTTGCTCTTAAAGAGTAGGAACATTTGCTACTTCCAAGCACAGCACTGGGGATTCTGGACTGGCACTCCTTTGGAGAACAGACATCGAGGCATGAAGAATGGTACGTCAGCCATTGCTGGTAATAAAGCAATCAAAGGAGTCTGCTGCCTACTTCCTACTCTTCCTCCCCCATACCAACCAGAGTAAATTATTTGAAAATAACATGGATAGGTCTATTTTAAGCAGGTGACATGGACACTTCAACTGGTTAAAACACACATCACTTATTCAGCCAAGATTTCTCAAAAGTTAACTAAAGATTTGGTTTTACACTGGGCATTGCAACCTATGACTTCTTCTGGGCCATAATTTCAAATTCAGAATAGGTTTCAATTTTTCCTACCCACTGAAAAAAGACTGTAGTAAATTAACCAGTCAACATAAGTTTTGAGTATCCACACTGTAACTGGTAGCTGAATCAATGCTCCACAGAAGGCAGTTTTTCATAAATCATTCTAGTCACCCATTTGAATTACTCTAAATATCTTTATGTTCCAGAAGTATTCCAAAGGCATTCATTAGCCTATAGATCTATTTTAAAGGCTGATCTTGGATACAACCATCTCCAAAATCTCTTCCTTTCCCTTCAGAAAAGCCATAAGATTTTAGAGAAGAGCATTCCAAGTAGAATAAATGGTAAGTGGTGTTGGCTGGAGCTTCCTGTATCTGAAGAACAGAGACATGGCCAGTGTGATGGGACACAGTGAGCAAAGAGAGTGAGTGAGGGAAACAGGCACCCACCCTTTGAGATCTTGGTAAGGAGGCTGGATTTTTATTTTAAATAAATTTAAAAGTATCGGCAAGTTTTAATACTAGAGTTATGTGAACTGAACAAGTTACAGTAAAAGCTTATTTTTTCTATCATACCCTTTATTTTATCTGACACTCAAAATGAGAAAATTTAAGTATAAAAAGCTCGATAACATTAATAATACACGGATTAGGGGACAAGTACGTAACAAAGTAAAATGGAAACATGGACAAATTTTATATATGATATTGATGTCCTATTTCAACCACTTTCAGGACAGAATCTGCCTGTAACTTAAATATTTTAGAAACTCTCTGACCTGGGGTCAAGTAAAAAGCTACTTTTCTCCAAAGAATTGCTAGATAACCCTGGGAAAGACTAACTTGCTTGCAGAATCTGATGATGTAAGCATTTGAATTTATGTTAGCAATGTAAATCATGCAATATACTTAAAAACACATCTCTGCAGGTACAGGCAGGACTGCATTAATACAAGGATTATCAAAGGTACAATACAGTTTCCTAAATGTAAAAATCCAGTGTTCTCTGCATTTTGAGATGGTGAAAAGTTAAGTTTATGGCAATATCAAGATGTCTTAAATGAATAAGAAAATGTATGTCAATGACTAAAGGAAGACAGTAAAACAAAAAAGCCAGGGAGAAATTTCTTAACTGGATGATGATACACACTCCCCCAAATCCATGAGATCTGATCTGACTAATATCTCACCTTTTTGAAAGATATCAGTACCTCCCACCCTTTTTGAAACTGCAAAGATGAAGGCAATAACCATCTGTTTGCTACATAGGACACACTGTCAGTAATTTTCTCCTACTTTGAATCTCTATGAAGTAGCTTTTGAAGAGTAAGGAAGAGACAGGATAGTGAGAATATCTTTAAAAAACTAACTAGAAGAGAAAAAAAAAATTATACAGCTTTAACCATTTACATGGAATAGATCATCACAATGAAAAAAAGAGAAGTTGAACTGCAGAACGAAAAATTGCAAGAGTTAATTAAACACATGAGAGCTAGAAAAGCCAAATTTTTTTTTCTTAATTAAATTGCTTAAAAATTCAGGACTTTATTTCTTATTGTATATATTACTTGGATTACCTACATTTCTTAATGAAACTTTTGTTTAAAAGATTTTTAATTAATTTGTTACAATACTGTTTCTGTTTTATGTTTTGGATTTTTGGCCATGAGGTATACGGGATCTTAGCTGCCTAACTAGGGGATGAACCCAGACCCTCTGCATCGGAAGGTGAAGTCATAGCCATCGGACTGCCAGGGAAGTTTCTTAATTTCTATTTGTATTAAAGATATAAGGGACTCTACCCTACCTAGGCAAGAAAAGACAGACTTTAAAAAATTGAAAGGTGCCATGGGAGACTGTGAAATACTTACTTGCCTTTTACACTAAAGAAGAGAGAGGCTATCAGCATGAATCAGTATAGTATTATCTACCTATGAACGTATTTTATTGGCTAAACTCAGGGTCAGGTATACCCTATGTTTCTATAAAGATAGAAGAAATTTGAAAAACACATTATCTTCGAGTTTTAAAAGAAAACATAAGCAGCTTTGTGCTTGTGCTCAGTCACTTCAGTCATGTCTGACTTTTTGACCCTGTGGACTGTAGCCCGCCAGGCGCCTCTGTCCATGAGATTCTCCAGGTAAGAATACTAGAGTGGGTTGCCATGCCTTCCTCCAGGGATCTTCCTGACCCAGGGACTGAACTTGAGTCTCCTGCATTGCAGGCAGATTCTTTACTGCCGGGCCACTGGGGAAGGCCATAAGTAGCTTACGCTGAAAGAAATAAGAATTTCTATTTACCATTGACCTAAGATAACAAGAAATTAGATGAAAAAAATCTTAGCAATGGAAACAGAATACTACTATTTATTCTCCTGTTCATCCATTTTTATTAATTCTAAAAACTGTCTATTTTGAAAATGTCACATTTGCTTATAGAAGGAAGTTCCAATATGATAAAGGATCCTGGTAAAGAATGGTGCTTGGGCTTGGAAAACAAGAGCTTGAACCCTTTCATTCCTACTCAATACAGAACAGGACTGAGGCCTTGAGCACATCTCCTTGTATCTTCAAACTTGTTTTTCCATCTAAACAGAGATAATGGTATTGCCTTAGTGATCTCACAGAGCCAATGTATATACAAAATTACCATGTAAATTTTAAGTTCTTGTTGAAGTTCAAAGCGGTAAACTTTACGATTCAGTTTAGTATTGTTTCAGACTGTGCTTATATTTGTTTCTTAAATGAAAACATTAACTAAAATGAAGGTTAATATCACTCAAAGGTCACTCAAGCTAACTTCATCTCTGTTGCATTGTTAATAATAATGTTATAGTCAATGGGAAACATCTTATATTTGGGAGTTACTCTAGATGCAATTATAAGATTTATGCTACAAAGCTAGGAATTATGCAAGAAAAGTATAAATATATTTTACTTTAAAGTCACTGATATAATTTGATCCTTTATTAAAAATCTCTGAAATCTATAAAGAAAGTGGCACAAGGGAGAAAAATTTTAGTGGGGATATATAATTTCATTTTGCTGTTTTACTGTGGGATGGGGAGATAGGATATATGAAGTAGCATTAAAAACAACCACAACAAAAAATCATTTCTCTCCAGAGGAACAAATTGTTATATAGGTTAAATTTTTCATAAAATATTTATAATTGTCATGAATGACCTCTCAGGCTGACATTTATAATAGTGACAAAAAAAACACACCAAACACCCACTTTCATGCAGCTAAATGGATGTTTCCCCTCATCCCAATTTAATTAAAAGTTATATCTTGCCCTGAGAACTTATGAATGTCATTTATCTTCTACTGTGGGCAAATGTAAAAAACTACTATTATTATTTTTTTATGCTTAAGTGAAAAGTGTATGCCATGATTAAGTATGTCTGCCTCAGCTATTTTATCTCTCTTCCTTTAATCCAGGAGATCTGACTATATGGCACTATAGAAATACCACACCAATACTTCAGGATCAAATTTAAGTTAATACTTTATGAATAAGGCTCAGAGAAGATACAAAACTGAACCTGACAGTCTCAACCATTAAGAGGCATCTAATCCAGTAGGGAGGAAAGGTTTTTAAATAACTATAATTGAAAAGCCAAGTAAAATACTGTTACTAATCGAGTTTAGAAAAGGTTATTAATTCTTTCTGACAGCATCACGAAGTTTTTGTGGAAAGTGTGGTATTTGAGCAATGTCTTGAGGGGTATGTTATTTACACAGGTGAGGCTGGCGTTTCTGATTGATGAAGCATATTCCTGAAAGCACTTAACATGAGGAACTGTGAGATACGGAGTGTTTTCACTAGAGTGCAGTCTCTAAAAGAGTAGGGGCTGCGGCCTATCTCACCCACTGCTATATCAACAGCATTTGGAACAGTGTCTGGGGCAAGATAAATATTAAATAAATGAATGAATAAACTGGACCCTGGGTAATTGAAAGAAAAAAAAAATGGGAAAAGATACTGGAAATGTAGTTTGAGCCCAGAGAAGCTTAAGAAAATGTAGGTGAAAAAGACCACTGCAAGTTTTAGGAGGTTAAAGTGATCTGCTATGTGTTTTAATATTAAACTTCTAAAGGCAATGCCAACTGATTCGAGAGGTGATTCCATTTACAAGGTAACGTAAAAGGCATGAGGAGCACAAAGAAAAGTATGGATACAGGACTCACAGTTGGAACTGACAGGACTTGACAAATGACTGAGGTGTGCAAATGAGTTAAAGATAATTCCAGAAATTTCCAAACTGAGTGACCAGGGAAATGGTGGTACTATTATGTAAGAAGAGGAAAACAAGCAAACTGCAAATTCTGGTTCAGAAAAAAACAAAGTCAGTTTTAGGCACATCAAAATTAAGGTGCGGACTGAAAATTCATATGGAAAAGTTCAACATATTGGAAGTTAGAATTGGCATTTAGAGGTAAGCCAGCAAGAAAGCTAGAGATGAACTCAATCAATGGATATTGACTCTGACTGCCTATTTCTGTGGCAGCACCAAAATTTAAGCCACCAGCATAGCAATGGTATTTATGAACTTGCACACAGGGACCTTGGAGAACTTACCCATTTAAAATAAAAGAGGGGAAAGGATTACTGGAAGAGATTAAGATAGAATGATGAGATCAAGGGAGTATTTTTAAAGAAGGAAGCTAAAGGGAGGAAGGGGTATAAGCTATTCAAACCCTCAAGAATCTTTCCTAATTCTGTCATTCTCCCTTCAGAGTACACATGAAAAAGTTCAAGTAAGTGTCAAGTAGGAGTCAAGCTCTTAAAAAAAAAAAAAGCAAACCTGGAAACAGAGACAAATCTTATAAACGTCACAAGGAACCAGTGAGGTCTAGAAGAAAATGGAAAAAAGTGGATCATTTAGACTCTATATACCTCCGTTACTTGTTCAGAAGCAATTTTTTAAAAAAATGAAGTTTGTAAAAAATAATAACATGAATTTAGCAGTATAGTGAGTACTACTGAAGGATATTTAAATACAAGACATAATTCCTGCCTCAAAGATATTACAAAGCCATTTTGAACTAAGAGCAAATCATACAAAGGTATTTACACCAAATCCTTTCTTTAGAGTTCCAACTGAGAGAGTAGAGACAACGATATCAATGCAAGTCTCACTAATGCAAATCAGGAGGGCAAATGCCACTCTGGTTTGATGTCCTCTCTCACGGACTTGAGATCCTACTGGTACTGAGTTGAGATCATTCAAACACAGAATGGATTATATACCCATTACCATAAAGCAAGTTAATGGGTTTAAACTATATTTAAGCACCTTTCAGGTATAGTATACCAATGCACACTATTTAAAGTGGTTGAAAAAGTGCTTGCCTTTTAACATCCTTACCACCATTCACTGTTACTCTTCTCAAATCTTGTTAACTTGATAGAAGGAAAAAGGTGTATTATTGTTTTGGTTGAAAGTTTTCATTTGATCATTTGGGTTTCTTGCTGGAAATGTCTGTTACTGATTTATAGAGCTTGTTACACCTAAAAGACATCCTGTTGTCATTGCCAATTCCCAAAGTGACAGACTTTATTTTCCTGGGCTCCAAAATCACTGCAGACGATAACTGCAGCCATGGGATTAAGACACTTGCTCCTTGGAAGAAAAGTTATGACAAAGCTAGAAAGAGTTTTAAAAAGCAGAGACATCACTTTGCCAACAAAGGTCTATATAGTCAAGCTATGGTTTTTCCAGTAGTCATGTACGGATGTGAGAGCTAGACCATAGAAAAGGTTGAGTGCCAAAGAACTGATGCTTTCAAACTGTGGTGCTAGAGAATACTCTTGAGAATCCCTTGGTCAGCAAGGGGATCAAACCAGTCAATCCTAAAGGAAATCAACCCTGAATATTCACTGGAAGGATTGATGCTGAAACTGAAGTCCCAATACTTTGGCCACCTGATGCAAAGAGTCAACTCACTGAAAAGACCCTGATGCTGGGAAAGACTGATAGTAGAAGGAATAGGGGGCAACAGTATGAGATGGTTGGATGGCATCACTGACTCAATGGACATGAGTCTGAGCAAACTCCAGGAGACTTGAAGGACAGGGAAGTCTCATGTGTTGCAGTCCATGGGGTTGCAAAGAGTCAGACATGATGGAACGACTGAACAACAACAGTGTGGATCCACATGTATTTTCCTCCTTTTTCTAGAACTCTTCAAATACCCAAATCAATGTCACTGTTAAGGCACAATATTATTGTATTTTTTTCTTTTTTGGCCACACTGACGCTGTGAGGCGTGTGGGGCCTTAGTTCCCCCACCAGGGATCAAACCCATGCCCCCTGCATTGGGAGCATGAAGTCTTAACCACTGGAGCTCCAGGGAAGTCCTAATATTATTGTTATTTGTACTACTGGCAACATTTACTGAGTGCTTGTTTCCTAACAGGTACTGTGGTTAAGTATATTACACACATTATCTCACTTAATCTTCACAAGCCCTATGTTCTATCATTATCTCTATTCCTGAGATAACACATTTGCCTTTATTTCTCTAGATTCTACACTCTCTTATGACATGAATTACACCTTGTATAAACATGTAGTTAAGCTGGAATTCAGTGAATATGCATGTATGTATGAACTGACTTAATCATTTTTTTCTTTTAAGCTGCCATAATGCTCACTTTCATCAAATTTACCACTTTGTCAGAATATAAAGTTGCTAAAAAGATGGGATGTTGTGATTTGTCATAAGAAATATGTATTTGGCTTTAGTCCCCATTTCTGGCACTTAGCTCCTAAAATGCTGGGAATTTCATGTGTTGAAAGCCATAAACGTGTTTCTTGTTATGTTAATGAACTGACTTTTGGAAAGCACATAGACAACTTAAGGATGAAGTCCTACAATGTGACTTTGAAGGTTGGAACTTCATACCCCTCAATGGCCAATGATTTAATCAATCATGCCTAGTATTTAATGAGGTTTTTATAAAAATCCAAGCACTATCTGGGAAGCCTACCATAAAACCCCAAAAGGTCACGGTTCAGAGAGCCTCCAGGTTGATGAATCAGAACATGTCTACATGCTGCCTTGCACGTGTGCATGCTCAGTCGCTCAGTCATGTCCAGCGTTTTGCCACCCCAAGGACTGTAGCCCATCAGGCTCCTCTGTCCGTGAGACTTTCCTGGCAAGAATATAGGAGTGAGTTGCCATTTTCTCCAGGGGATCTTCCTGACCTAGGGATTGAACTCATGTCTCCTGAACTGCAGGCAGACTGTATACCACTGAGCCGCCTGGACACACTGCCTTGATGGGCCTCAGATTTCATGGGGACAGAGCTTCTTTGGTATCTCACCCTAAGTATCTCTTCATCTGAATGTCAGTCCACATTCACTGGCATGCTTTGTATCGTTACCAATAATCTAGTGAGTAAACTAGCTTCCTGAGTTCTGTGAACCAAAACCAAGGAAGGTGGGTGGTTGTGAGAGTCACTTTATAGAGGTTTATAGACAGTTGGTCAGAAGTACAGGTAAAACCTCGATTTGTGAATGGCATATGAAGTAGATATATAAAGAATGTTCAAACCACCGCACAATTACAGTCATTTCACATGCTAGCAAAGGAATGTTCAAAATTCTCCAACCTAGGCTTCAACAGTATGTGAACCGAGAACTCCCAGATGTTCAAGCTGGATTGAGAAAAGGCAGAGAGAGGAACCAGAGATCAAATTTCCAGCATCCATTGTATAATAGAAAAAGCAAGAAAATTTCAGAGAAACATCTACTTCTGCTTCACTGACTATGCTAAAGCCTGTGACTGTGTGAATCACAACAAACTGTGGAAAATTCTTCAAGAGATGGGAATACCAGACCACGTGACCTGCCTCCTGAGAAACCTGTATGCAGGTCAATGAGCAACAGTTAGAACCAGACATGGAACAATGGACTGGTTCAAAACTGGGAAAGGAGTATGTCAAGGATGTATACTATCACCTTGCTTATTTAACTTAAATACAGAGTACATCATGAGAAATGCTGGGCTGGGCTGGATGACACACAAGCTGGAATCAAGATTGCCAGGAGAAATATCAATAACCTCAGATGTGTAGATGACATAACCCTTACAGCAGAAAGCAAAGAAGAACTAAAGAGCCTGTTGATGAAAGTGAAAGAGGAGAGTGAAAAAGCTGGCTTAAAACTCAACATTCAAAAAACGAAGACCATAGCACCTGGTCCCATCACTTCACAGCAAACAGATGGGGAAACAATGGGAACAGTGACAGATTTTATTTTCTTGGGCTCTAAAATCACTGCAGATAGTGACTGCAGCCATGAAATTAAAAGACACTTGCATCTTGAAGAAAAGCTATGACAAACCTAGAGAACATAATAAAAAGCAGAGACATTCCTTTGCCAACTTCCAGTAGTCATGTACGGATGTGACAGAAGGATCATAAAGAAAGCTGAGTGCTGAAGAATTGATACTTTTAAACTGCAGTGTTGGAGAAGACTATAGAAGAGTCCCTTGGACAGCAGGGAGATCAAACCAGTCAATCCTGAAGGAAATCAACCCTGAGTATTCACTGGAAGGACTGATGCTGAAGCTGAAGCTCCAATACTTTGGCTACCTGATGTGAAGAGCTGATTTTTTTGAAAAGACCCTGATACTGGGAAAGATAGAAGGCAGAAGGAGAAGGGGGCGCCAGAGGATGAGATGGTTGGATGGCATCATCGATTCAATGGACATGAGTTTGAAGGACAGGGAAGCCTGGTATGCTGCAGTCCATCAGGTCGCAAAGTGTCAACTGAGGGACTGAACAACATATGAAGTGGATGTCAGTCTTGCAGGTCTGAACCCTTCACCTGTGGCATCTGATGCTGTCTTTGGATAGACAATGTCAGGATTGAGTTGTACTACATTGACAGAGTATCCAGCTGATGTCAGAGAATTACTTGGTGGTATGAGTTAAGAGCCCATATGCTGAAGCTGGTGTCAGAATCTTCAAAGGTTACCTCAACTTTATTGATGCACATATTTCTGGAAACTTGAATCTATCTACAGGTATACAGTAAAGATTCTGCGTACTGAGTAACAGTAACCACCGAAGTAGCACAGTTTAAGTTCCTGTAAAGAAACCTATAGGAGTACTAGGATTATGATAGCTGATTATTCTGACTAAGAACACTGTAAGAGTGAAAAAATTCATGAAAATAAAAAATTATGAATAAGTACTACCAAACAAAATTCATAAAATGATAGCAAATTTATCCTGACTCTGTGGATTTCTTATATACTACAATAAGGAAAGAAAAGAAGTCCTCTTTCTTCATTGGGTTTGTTGCTACAGGAAAAGCATAATTTTTCTTATGTATAAATCAATACCCAACAATACCATCTCTGCTTACGGGAGAAATAAACAGCTGGGATGTTTATAAAACATAATGTGCTTCAGGGGACTTTCTCAAATCTTATGACTTTAGTAGACAGAAATTATTTTCCTCCTAGATCTCTTGAGGATTTAGCAGAAATACTACTTTCTCTTACAATATATCTAGCTGAGTCCAAAGATACAGGGAACACTTCAGTAAATACTAAAAGAAGAAAAAACGAGCCAGTTATTTTCAAGTAATAGTTGAGATTTATTGACAAATAATGGAAAATTGGATACTTTTAAATAAAATTAGTAACTTCAAAAAATTAACCAATTTCTATTCAATTTCTGAAAATGAAAATTTTCACAATTGTATATGCTGTTATCTTTTGAAAAGATACTGCGATTTTCAAATTAGTGTACTTACTGTTAAGGCTGAAAATGAGAAAGGGTATTACCATCAAACTATATGCTTAATTCATAAAGAGGAACAAAAGAAGTGCTCGTGCATAGCACATTCCAGTGGGAGAAAAAAAGTTAATCAATTCAACTCAATTTTAGCTGAGGGCATTTTTCCACGACTGCTGAACCCTACATGTGTCAGGCAACTAAAATTACACTAAAATGTGTAAGCTCTGTTGTTATTTTAGAGATAATCCAGGAAGCAAAACAAAGCCAAAAATTCTCTCTGCATTTTTAACATGAAATGCTTTAATCTTCAATCAAGTGTATACTTTTTCTGTTTTAAGATCTTTATGCATTATCTCCTTTTTTTGTGTATATTTGAAAGTTTCCAGAATAAAAACAAACAAACAAAAAGAACAATAACAAAAATGATTCTGTATTTCCAACACCCTATTCACGGTTTAAAATAATTCTTACTACTTACCAGTCTCTGCTTTTGAAGTTCTTCTCTAAGAATTCTATCTTCTGGTAAAACATCACATAACAAATAATAATTGTCTTGTTCTTCTGTTGAGATATGAGAAAAATAAATGAGAAATGTTATTTTTCACTTAAAAAATTTTTTTTATTTCTTAAAAAAATCTCTTCTGGTATATAGTTCTGTTTTAACTTCACTAAAGTTATTAGAAAACATAAGCAATTTAATTTTAGCTATTATTTTAGAGAATTACAACTAAAGAAAAATTATTCATTTGAATTTTTGGATTGCAGGGGAAAGATGGTAGTCAAGATGTACACTTACCAGATGGAGCTGCAGAATTGATTCTTATCACACTACAAAAATCTGTAATGGGCTGTTCAGTGAACCTTTTCCTCCAATATAAAATGTACCTTAGAACAATCATAAAGAAAGAATAGTGAGAAGACTCAGTGAACTACTTACTTGAGAATGATAGGATTTTATAAGAACATTTAATTATCTTAAAGCAACAAATTAAATGTTGACTGAAAACTGCTAGAAAATTTGTAAACAGAAAGGCAATAGAGCATTGTAGAACCATGAAATATTTAATGAAATAACATTACCCTGTAAGGGCATGAAAATGATTATGTTTTACCATCCACAAATTCAATAAACAGCCATACGGGAAAATTAAAATGAATTATTTTTATGTAATAGTGAAGTTTTTTTGAAAATCACATCTATGTTTATGTGAATTTAAAATGCAACAATGATTAAAAAGGCTTCATCACACATTTTCCAATAAATTGAAAGCTAGGTGTTTACCTTATACATCAAAAGAAGAGATCATGATGACAATGGAACAAATAGTCTGTATAAATTCAGTATCTATATAACAAGATAGAACAATTCCATATTATCCATGCTGTATCTGAAAGGAGGGAAATTTAGCTTTTAGAAAAATAGCCAGGCTTACAATTCCTGTATCTAATGAGCTGAGTTAGAAGGACACTGGCTAAATTTAAAAGCAAAGCATAATAGCCAGACCTGTGTCATTTGATGAAAGAGGGAGAAAGATGACAGGATTCAACAAACTGCTCATCTTTCCATTTACCTAAAAAGATTTATATTGACAATTGCAATCCCATTTACCAAATTATACAAAGAAGAGAATGTGATCTCCTTCATGGAGGAGAAAGGAAATGGAAAGGTTGACTATACAGTTGACAATTTATCAGAATACATGGTCAATGATTAAAAAAAGAACCTTACAACAAAGAACCAAAACCTGTGAAAGAGATGGAACTTAGTGATACAGACAAAGTACACAGAAACAACACATTTAAATGGCCTGCTACAGCACCAAGCAGTGTTCTGCATATAGTAGGTCCACACTAAATGTTTCAAAGAGGTAGAAGAGTATCTAAAGACTCCTGTAAGGTTCTCTAAGTAGCCTCCAACCCCCAGTATTTCAGCTCTTTTTTATTCTCTCCTTAATTTCCCAAACCTATAGTCCCCTATAGAAAGGACATACATTACATATTAGGGAAAAAAAATGTGCTGGGAGAGAGATCTGAGAGAAAGAGAGAACCATGACATGAGCTTATATAAAATATATATGGATGACAACACCATGTATAGAATATACAAGTAAAAGAAGTAAAAGAATAGTGTGTAAGAACAGAACCACATGCTTTAGTTCATTCTTCTCATGTATAACCATGCTGTCAACCTGGATGGGTAAGAAGGGGGAGAACCCTTTCCTTATAAAACAGTGCCAGACCTTATTTTAAGAGATCTGAAAATGATGTATCTTAGGCTCCAGCTCACCCTCAAATGATAAATAGTATAAATAATGAACTACGACCCTATGGCTAGCTTACTGGCTTCCACATTAGAAGTAACAGAGCAGAAAGCATTTCAGATCCATCAAAGTACACAGAAAGAGAAAAGGCACTTCTAAAAGGCTTATTTCCTTTGCCATCCTGGCCAGCTTCAGCAACCTTTCACTTTCCAATTATCTTACATAGTTACTCTCATTCTCCTCCTTTCCATTTCCCACTAGTTGCTTTTTTTCCCTCTCCAGGGGAAAGAGAAAAAAAGGCAAGAGAAGACTTAAGAGAATAAAAGTGACATTCCCAGACACTTTTCTTATTCTTCCCTTAGCATATTTTCTATTGCATGGATGAAGGACCATAAGAGAACGTCCATTAGAGATGTCAGGAATGGAAGATAGATCGTTCTTCCACAGGAAATACACAGACATCTATTTTCATGACTAATCAAATTCACACAGCAGGACCAGGTGCTAAGATAACTGACTTAAAAAAATAGAAGAGTCATGTTTTATCTGGAGCTCCCTCATGGCTGCCACTAGAATACACCAAGGAGAGGTTCATCACTCTTGATTACTATTCCACTGAAGTGGGTGATATCCTCTGGGAAAAACAGAATAGTGACCAGCCCATTGGCCTATAGTTTGTTAAAAGGCAATGATAACTACATGAAGCAGATGACCAGATAAGAGCAGATACTAGTGATGAGACTGTCCTGTGAACTGTCATTGACTAATTCTGTAACAGAGTCAACACAATGAGAGTCTCTTACCTGCACAAATCGTGAGCTAGAAGTAGTTTAGCTTTCCAAATTAAACCTATGGTCAAACCCTCATAGTTGATGTTTTATTAATTGATTACACCAGCCCCGCAGGCAACAGTGAGTAGAGAGAAGCAGGGCCTTTGCCTTTACAGATATAAATCTGAATTGAAAGGTTTTTTAAAACTTCTGAAACTTGGCTTACTCATTTGCAAAATGGATTGCTGATAATTAAATAGGATGATACATGTAAAGCAGCACCCACCATTCTGGGTGTTTAATAAATGGCTGGTTATTATTATAAGGAAAAATAACATGATTAGATAAAACTAGAGTAATAAAGAATTTGTTTATTCCAAAGAAATCCTGGCATCCAAAACAACAACAAAAACAATGATAACATTTCATCAAACATGTAATGAGCAAGTTACAACAGTTGTATTAGTAGTGTCAGAAGGCACACACAGGTGCCTAAGGTAGAGGAAGAGTAGAGTGATCAGAGGGTGATAACTATGAGCAGCTCCTGTTACTGAGACCCTGCCTGCTCAAGGTCACACAACTGTGACCTTTCAAATTGGGATCTGTTGTCTCCTAATCTTAAGTCTTCTACAACATCATGTCTCTTATGTCACTTGAGGACCAATTTACATAAGAACCTCAAAAGAAGAAAAAAGCAGGAGAAAGCCTCTAGGATTATATTAATAGTTGTAATGGATAGTTGAAGAATTTTTTCAGAGACCATGGAGAGACTCAACTTCCTTAGAGCCCTTGGAAAACAGTGTTTGACAGGGCAAAACCAAAGTACAGAAATGAAGTCTGAAGGGAGAGGGAAGGTCTTCCCTTTCTGAAAAGCATACTCCCTAAAAGCAGCTCTTAATCTGAACCGCTCCTAATGTCCTGTGTAGGTACTGAAAGTTTACACCAGCTGTTTGGGGCTGTGGAATTGGAACTGCTTGACTAGGCAAGAGAGATTCTGAAGTGAAGTGAAAGTCACTCAGTCATGTCTGACTCCTTGCAACCCCATGGACTGTAGCTCGCCAGGCTCTGTCCAAGAGATTCTCCAGGCAAGAATACTGGAGTGAGTTGCCATTTCCTTCTCCAGGGGATCTTCCGAACTCAGGGCTTGAAACCTGGTCTCCTGCACTACAGGCAGATTCTCACCCACTGAGCCACCAGGGAAGATCCCAAGAGAGACCCTACAGTGGCACTAACTCTTCTGAAGTCCTGATTCCAGAAGTCAGTGACTCGGAGTCTCCGAGGACTTCCATGTTCACTCCTACTCTCTATGGTCTTTGAAGAGAAGGCTCACATCACATATTTGTTTTGTATCACTGTTTACCCTCAATGTGGTAGGCACAAGGGACATGATAACTAACAGCAGCTGACTTAAAATCATGGAGAGAGCCTGCCTGACAGAACCTCAGTTATGCTCCTCAAATTGTTAAGGCTTCCCATGGCATAAAGGGAGAGAAAATGTTATGTTCTTACAGTCTAGAGGCCTTTACATTCATTAAAAGTTATTTTATTGCTCCATGAACAAGTAGTTATGAATTCTGGAAAGGATGTTTCTTAGACACCATCTCTAGGGACATCTCTGAGATGTTGTTAGACAGTTTCTGAGGAAAAGAGAATAATGCAGGTGAGAGGTCAGTCCAATAGACACAAAGTTGTCATTTGAGTGGTCTCCTCCTGACCAAAGGTTTGTTGACACCAACATCAAATGAAAAAAATCATGCTACAAAAGTGAAATATTATCATAAACTATCATATAAGTTAAATATATTATCATATCTTATGGTATATGAACAGATCTGAACTACAACAAAGTTTTGACCTAAGTCTAGATTTAAGATGCATCACAGTTATCACAAAATAGTACTTTTAGTTTACCACAGAATTAAGAAGTGTCAATATATCCATTTTCTTGTGGTTGGTAAAAACATTCAGATAAATTGTATTCAACCGAGAGATGTCAAAGATAGGATATGTTCAACACATGCATTTATGGCATTTTTTCCTACCCACTAAAACTTATTGTTCCATGTTAAGAAATCATTTAGTACTTCTTCATTTTTTTCCTACTTCTTTAGTTTACTTAAAGCTACAGTTGCAGCCACCCAATACCTAAAGGAAGCCAAGAAATAATATGTGGTATGCACCCTTTATTTGGAGGGTTATCACAGCATTTCATATTTTAATAAAAAGCCACAAAAGTAATTATTTGGTCATCAGCAAATACTTTCTTTCAAAGAATTTTAATCATGTCTAACCAGAAATCTTTGTAGTAATATCATCTTCCTTGTCCAACTCCCCACTGTAACTGGTGTGATACTGACAGAAGCATAAAGATTTGAGATATAGTTGTTAATTAAGTAGCATGGAATGAGTGGAATCTAATATAGAAAGGAGCAAAGAATTAGGAGTTAACATTTTTCTTCTGGAAAAGTTTTATCTACTGCATAAAGCTAGCAAA